>NC_079196.1:32288520-32623520 GCF_029499605.1 Hyla sarda
GCTCCGGACCGTCACCGCAGCCCGGGATGACGCCGTCCATCGCTGTCGCCGCGTCCCCGAGGTGTCCCCGACGCTCCGGCAAGGCCTCTGCTTCCCCAGCATCTTCGCTCTCCGTCGCCACCATCACGTCGCTACACACGCCGCTCCTATTGGATGACGGGACGGCGTGCGCAGCGACGTGATGACGTCTATGGAGAGCGCCGACGATGCAGGGGATCCCAAAGAGGATGCGCCTGAGCCCCGAGGACAGGTAAGTGATCGTCAGCGGACCACACGGGGCACTGTAAACGGCTATCCGGTGGCAGCTGAAGCATCTGCGTTGCTGGATAGCCGTTTATGCGATGGCCCCGACATACAAAAGCATCGTATGTTGATGCTGCCTTCAACATGCGATGGCCTCTGAGAGGCCATCGCATGTTGAAATTATCGTATGTCGGGGCCATCGTAGGTCGAGGGGTCACTGTGTGTGTGTGTGTGTATGTGTGTATATATATATATATATATATATATATATATATATATATATATATATATATAATTAGTAATATGCAGCACACCGGAGTAAACTTAAAGTGCTTTATTCCATGCTGTACATAAGCGACATTTCGCCAGCCTCACTCCAGCTTTCTCAAGTTCTCCCTCAACGTCGCTTATGTACAGCATGGAATAAAGCACTGCATTTTACTACTATATGAATTAAGGAACCAGAGGACCGTGGCTCCAGCATGCGTGCACCCTATCTTCGGTTTTTCATTCTTCTTGATGTGCTGCTTATATTGGAACTGTATATATATGTATGTATATATATATATTATATATATATATTTCTCTAATCATTCTGCACCCCACAATAAGAATGTGATGAGATAAATTATGCTAATTTATTAAAAACTAGAATTCTGCATGGAGCCTTTGCTAGGACACTTATAATTTAGCTTTGGTTCCCCCCATTTCTCCTGAACATCTCTGAGATGTTTCTCCACCTTGGTTGGAGTTCTCTTTGGTGTAGTTCACGTGATTGGACAGGATTTGGGTGGATACCACCCTGTCTAGATAGGGTCTTACAGCTGACATCACAGCAAGAACCAGGCCATGAGGTGGAAAATTGCCTGTAGAGCTCAGAGAAAGGATTGTGTGGATGCACAGATCTAAAGTAGGGGACAGAAATGTTTCTGCTGCACACAAAGTTCCTATGAGCACAGTGCACATATCTCTATGGGATCAGAATGTATAGTAGATATACCCCTCCTCTCCCAGCTCTATTTGTATACTGCTGCTATCTCTATAAGATCAGGATATATAGTAGTTAAACTGCTCCCCCCAGCTCTGTCTGTATACTGCTGCTGCTATCTCTATGGGATCAGGGTAAAAAGTATTTATACACCTCCCGTCAAGCTCTGTCTGTATACTGCTGCTGCTTTCTCTATGGGATCAGGGTATAAAGTAGTTATACACCTCCCGTCAAGCTCTGTCTGTATACTGCTGCTGCTTTCTCTATGGGATCAGGTTATAAAGTAGTTATACACCTCCCGTCAAGCTCTGTCTGTATACTGCTGCTGCTTTCTCTATGGGATCAGGGTATAAAGTAGTTATACACCTCCCGTCAAGCTCTGTCTGTATACTGCCGCTGCTTTCTCTATGGGATCAGGTTATAAAGTAGTTATACACCTCCCCTCCAGCTCTGGCTGTATACTGCTGCTGCTGTCTCTATGAGATCAGGGTATAAAGTAGTTATACACTTTCCCTCCAGCTCTCTTGGTATACTGCTGCTGCTAACTCTATGGGATCAGGATATCTAATAGTTATACACCCTCCCTCCCAGCTCTATCTGTATACTGCTGCTATCTCTGTGGGATCAGGATATATAATAGTTATACTCCTCTCCTCCAGTTCTATTTGTATACTGCTGCTGCTGTCTCTATGGAATCAGAAAATATAGTGATTATACACCCCCCCTCCAGCTCTAGCTGTATACTGCGGCTGCTATTGCTGTGGGATCAGGATATATAGTAGTTAAATATCTTGACAAGAACCTCTATATTATTCTCTAATAATAAATTGGTCATTACACCGTGCCGGGCACACACTTTTTTTAATATCACAATTTCGGAAACACTGCTAGTATTTTTAAGATCATTATATCAGGCAATAACATAGGGACATAAAGGAATGATCCAGTGCTTGCCAACCAGGGTGCTTTCAGCTGTTGCAAAACTACAACTCCCATCATGCCCGGACAGCCGTTGGCTGTCCGGGCATGCTGGGAGATGTAGTTTTGCAACAGCTGGAGGCACCCTGGTTGGGAAACATTGGACTAATCTATGAGCAAAGGGGATATAATGGCACAACACAACCATTAAAGACTAAATGTGGAGGTCACCGATTGTCATCCATCACTCGTGATGGTTCTTTCCTGTGGATGATCTGACTAGTAAGTCTCTAAAGGAATCCGTAAGGAAATCAATGCCCCTCTCTACTTAGAGAGCAGACTGACCTCCTCTGGGGCTTTTCCATTATTCCATTTTGCACTATTGAACAGATGGGCCATTCCGGGAAGATGGCTTTATTTTGACTGGGGACATATGTACTACATGAGCCGGAAGGGGGGGTTCTAAAGTCTGTTCCCAGGGAACCATTACTTGGTTCACTGTAGGAATCACATGTCGCACATGACTGTACATCTCCTGCCTGTAATACATGAGTGCTCGGGTATTGTAGCCATTACATGAGTCAAGTTGGCCAAATGCCCAAATTGGGTTCCCTCACTCTTAGGTCGGCCATACAAATTAGATGTGTGTTGGTCAAACCAAGATTATGGCAGAAACATCAACCCATCTAATGTGTATGGTGACCACCAACTGCGGGGCCCTAGTGCCTAAGGGGGTCCCAAGGCACATCTGCCCAAGTGGCACATGGGGCCCTGTTACAGGTCTTGCATTGGGGCCTAAAAGCTACAAGTTACTCCTCTGCTCCCAACTTTCCCCCAATGGCAAATGACAGGGAAGAGAAGGATAAGGAATGTTTGTTGCCCCAGAGGTGTCTGGCAGCGGCTTGCCTCCCTGTCTCAATTTAACCCCTTAAGGACCCAGCCATTTTACACCTTAGGACCAGAGCATTTTTTTGAACATCTGACCACTGTTAATTTAAACATTAATAACTCTGGAATGCTTTTAGTTATCATTCTGATTCCGAGATTGTTTTTTTTTCGTGACATATTCTTCTTTAACATGGTGGTAAATTTTTGTGGTAACATGCATCCTTTCTTGGTGAAAAATTCAAAAATTTTATGAAAAAATTGAAAATTTTGCATTTTTCTAACTTTGAAGCTTTTATTTTTATTCACAAATACAATATGTCTACTTTATGTTCGCATCATAAAATTTTTGAGTTTTTACTTTTGGAAGACACCAGAGGACTTCAAAGTTCAGCAGCAATTTTCAAATTTTTCACAAAATTTTCAAACTCACTATTTTTCAGTGACCAGTTCAGGTTTGAAGTGGATTTGAAGGGTCTTCATATTAGAAATACCCCATAAATGACCCCATTATCAAAACTGCACCCTCCAAAGTATTCAAAATGACATTCAGTAAGTGTTTTAACCCTTTAGGTGTTTCACAGGAATAGCAGCAAAGTGAAGGAGAAAATTCAAAATCTTCATTTTTTACACTTGCATGTTCTTGGGGTAAAAAGGAGAAAATTTTTACTGGTATTTGAAACCCAATTTCTTTCTAGTAAGCACATATCTCATATGTCTATGTTAATTGTTCGGTGGGCGCAGTAGAGGGCTCAGAAGGGAAGGAGCGACAAATGGTTTTTGGGGGGCATGTCACCTTTATGAAGCCCCTGTCACGATTCGGCTGGCTGGAGGTGGATCCTCTGTGCCAGAGAGGGATTGGCGTGGACCGTGCCGGCGGACCGGTTCTAAGTTGCTACTGGTATTCGCCAGAGCCCGCCGCAAAGCGGGATGGTCTTGCAGCGGCGGTAGCAACCAGGTCGTATCCACCAGCAACGGCTCAACCTCTCTGACTGCTGAAGATAAGCGCGGTACAAGGGAGTAGACAAGAGCAAGGTCGGACGTAGCAGAAGGTCAGGGCAGGCAGCAAGGATCGTAGTCAGGGGCAACGGCAGGAGGTCTGGAACACAGGCTAGGAACACACAAGGAAACGCTTTCACTGGCACAATGGCAACAAGATCCGGCGAGGGAGTGCAGGGGAAGTGAGGTATAAGTAGGGAGTGCACAGGTGAACACACTGATTAGGCCTGCTGCGCCAATCAGTGGCGCAGTGGCCCTTTAAATTGCAGAGACCCGGTGCGCGCGCGCCCTAAGGAGCGGGGCCGCGCGCGCCGGGACAAGACAGACGGGGAACGGGTCAGGTACGGGAGCCGGGATGCGCATCGCGAGCGGGCGCCTCCTGCGTCGCGAATCGCATCCCGGCTGGGAGTGATATTGCAGCGCACCCGGTCAGCAGGTCTGACCGGGGCGCTGCGAATGAGAGGATGCTGCGAGCGCTCCGGGGAGGAGCGGGGACCCAGAGCGCTCGGCGTAACAGCCCCTATGGTGCCAGAGCAGCAAAAAAAAAAACCACATGGCACACCATTTTGGAAACTAGACCCCTCGGGGAACATAACAAGGGGTAAAGTGAACCTTAATACCCCACAGGTGATTCACGACTTTTGCATATGTAAAAAAAATAAAAACATTTTTCACCTAAAATGCTTGGTTTCCCAAAAAATTAACATTTTTAAAAAGGGTAATAGCAGAAAATAACTCCCAAAATTTGAAGCCCAATTTCTCCCGATTCAGAAAACACCCCATATGGGGGTGAGAAGTGCTCTGCTGGCGCACTACAGGTCTCAGAAGAGAAGGAGTCACATTTGGCTTTTTGAATTAAATTTTGCTCGGGGGGCATGCCGCATTTAGGAAGCCCCTATGGTGCCAAAACAGCAAAAAAAAAACACATGGCATACTGTTTTGGAAACTAGACCCCTCGGGGAACGTAACAAGGGGTAAAGTGAACCTTGATACCCCACAGGTGTTTCACGACTTTTGCATATGTAAAAAAAAAAAAAAATTTTTCCCCTAAAATGCTTGTTTTCCCAAAAATTTTACATTTTTAAAAAAGGGTAATAGCAGGAAAAGCCCCCCAAAAATTCTCCCGAGTACGGCGATACCCCATATGTGACCCTAAACTGTTGCCTTGAAATACGACAGGGCTCCAAAGTGAGAGCGCCATGCGCATTTGAGGCCTAAATTAGGGACTTGCATAGGGGTGGACATAGGGGTATTCTACGCCAGTGATTCCCAAACAGGGTGCCTCCAGCTGTTGCTAAACTCCCAGCATGCCTGGACAGTCAGTGGCTATCTGGCAATACTGGGAGTAGTTGTTTTGCAACAGCTGGAGGCTCCGTTTTGGAAACAGTGGCGTACCATACATTTTTCATTTTTATTGGGGAGGGGAGGGGGGCTGTGTAGGGGTATGTGTATATGTAGTGTTTTTTACTTTTTATTTTATTTTGTGTTAGTGTAGTGTAGTGTTTTTAGGGTACAGTCACACGGGCGGGAGTTCACAGTAGTTTCTCGCTTGCAGTTTGAGCTACGGCAGAAAATTTGCCGCAGCTCAAACTTGCAGCCGGATACTTACTGTAAACCTCCGCCCATGTGATTGTACCCTGTACATTCACATTGGGAGGGGGGAACATCCAGCTGTTGCAAAACAACTGTCTATCAGTACATGCTGGGAGTTGTAGTTTTGCAACAGCTGGAGGCATACTACTTTGGCTGGGAATGCTGGGGATTGTAGTTATGCAACAGCTGGAGACACACTGGTTTGCTACTTAACTCAGTGTTTCACAACCAGTGTGCCTTCAGCTGTTGCAAAACTACAACTCTCAGCAGTCACCGACAGCCAACGGGCATGCTGGGAGTTGTAGTTATGCAACCACCAGATGCACCACTACAACCCCCAGCATGCACTTTAGCTGTTTGTGCAAGCTGGGAGTTGTAGTTTTACAACAGCTGAAGGTACACTTTTCCATAGAAAAAATGTGCCTCCAGCTGTTGCAAAACTATAAGTCCCAGCATGCCCATAAGGGAATGCTGGGAGTTGTGGTGGTCTGCCTCCTGCTGTTGCATAACTACAGCTCCCAGCATGCCCTTTTTGCATGCTGGGAGCTGTTGCTAAGCAACAGCAGGAGGCTGTCACTCAGCTCCAACTCCTGATCCAAGCTGCAGGTCAGTCACTCGCCGCCGCTCCTGGGGCCCCGATCTCAACAGGGACGCCGGGGATCGGGGTCCCCAGCTGCCGGGGTCCACGTCCTCACCCACTCACGTCCTCCGGAAGAGGGGCGGAGCGGTTTGCGGGAATGACACCTGCAGCAGTTGCCCTGATTGGTCGGCCAGTAAACCAGTGCCACCTCACCCCTGCTGGCTATGGCTGTTCGGGGCCGTCAGAGACGGAAAGCCAGTAATTCCGGGTCGCTGGAGACCCGATTGACCCGGAATCGCCGCAGATCGCTGGGCTGAATTGTCCATCATGACCCTCCTGGGCGATATGCCGCAATGCCTGTTGAACAATTTCAGCAGGCATCGGGCACCGGCTCCGCTCCAGATGGCTGCGGGGGGCCGGGAAAGCGCAGGGCGTTCTCATACGTCATGTGTCCTTAAAGACTCGGAAATGGAGACGTATGAGAACGTCATGTGTCCTTAAGGGGTTAAAACACATGAATGCTCACTGAGGCAGTGCATGAATGTGACAGGAGGGTGATTCAGTGACTGCTCACAGCTATCATGTCTATGGTCGGGAGGTCCTTGTGTATGGCTGGAGGGTCTTGTTAGGTCAGATAGGTTGAGAAATCCAACAAGAGGAATAGATTGCCTGGTTACTAAATTCTTTTTACTTGTTTATATAGCGCCAACCTATTCTGCAGCACTGTTCATAGATTATCATAAGTCAAATTAATCACTGACTCCAAATTCCAAATTAAAGGGGTATTCTGGGATTTTCGGTTCTTTGAAAGTAAGACAGGGGCAGCAAATTTAGCCTAGTTACTAATCTACTTTACTTACCTATGTTTGGTGGATGGTATCACAATTTCTTTCTCTCTCTTTTCCCCGGAAGTTCATTTCTTGCAGCCTACAAAATGAGTGTTGTCTCGGACCTTACCCAGCTTGCTGTGTGGCCCGAGACAATACATCACAAGTCAGGTGCTGAAAGGGGGCTTGACTGCTCTGTCTGGTGTGTGTGAAGCCCCCTGATGTTACCAGCACATGTGCGTGCATTCATCATCCCACAGCTTGTGTGTCAGGTGTTGTCAGGCAAGTCATGTGATCAAAGGGATCATGGCTGTGCTGTAAAGAGTGGGGCAGGTAAAAAGGGAAATAAATTACCTCCCACCCTGAAACAAAGGATCCTGGGGATTGTAGTCTGAAGGAGGCCACAGAAACAGGAAGTAGCCAGTTCCCAAAAAAAGACAGCAGCGTGATGGGAGACACAGGACATGGCCAGTTGCCATGAGCACAAACACAGATCCTTAGTAAGCATGACCATTATTGTAAAACACTCAGAGGGGTACTCCTCTGCTCAGCGTTTGGAACAAACTGTTCCGAATGCCGGAGCCCTTGCCAGGAGCTTGTGACGTCATAGCCCCACCCCCTCAATGCAAGTCTACGGGAGAGGGCATGACGGCTGTCACGCCCACGCCCATAGACGTGCATTGACGGGGTGGGGCTATGACATCACGAGCTGCCGGCTCCAGCTGTTCCAAACACTGAACAGCAGAGTACCCCTTTAATTACTAAAGTCACCTTATATTGGATAACCCCTTTAACCTATTGGTATATTTCTGAAGTTAGGGAGGAACAGAGGTAGCCAGAGGAAGTTCATACAAGTAAGCCACTTTAGGGTAATACATATTTGTACAAAATTTAGGTTAAATTATTATTTATTTATTTTTTGTGACCTTGCAGTGGGCATAACGAAATATGAGTGTGATACAGTTGCAGTTTAAAGTATGTGAACCCTCTGGAAGTTATGGAGAAAACTGGGTAACCCCAAGGGGTTCACTTACATTTTTTTGCAACTGTTCTTATAGCTAGTACTACATGTGAAACCGTACATAAATCACAAAGATGGCACAGAACCTAAGCACAAAACCAGGTGCATTAAAGGGGTTATCCAGGAAATAACTATTTTATATATATATCAACTGGCTCCAGAAAGTTAAACAGATTTGTAAATTACTTCTATGAAAAAATCTTACTCCTTAATCCCAATAATTATCAGCTGCTGAAGTTGAGTTGTTCTTTTCTGTCTGGCAACAGTGCTCTCTGCTGACACCGCTGTCTGTCTCGGGAACTGCACAGAGTAGAAGGGGGTTTGCTATGGGGATTTGCTTCTACTCTGGACAGTTCCCGAGACACGTGTCATCAGAGGGCACTTAGACAGAAAAGAACAACTCAACTTCAGCAGCTCATAAGTACTGAAAGGATTACAATTTTGTAATAGAAGTAATTTACAAATCTGTTTAACTCTCTGGAGCCAGTTGATATTTAAAAAAAAAGTAGTTTTTTTTCCCTGGATAACCCCTTTAATACAATAATACTTATAAAACAATAAAGCAGTGCTAAACCTGCTAAAATGTAGTGGAGCTAAGTCAGTTGACACAGCCTTTCCTAATGTTGCCATATGATTTTACATAAGACGGTACAATATGTACCCTATTGCACTTACTATGCGCAAACAACACAGCTGCAAGTAATCCAGCACTGCTACATCTGTATAACATTCCCAGCTCATAAATGGTATATATGTTAACCTTTATCGCTATTGCACGCTAAAATGTTTTGCAATGCCCCCCACTACAGCTACATGCCCATTACATTCTTTGGTGAAGACTGATAAAATAAAGACCCCCTCAGACCTCAGTCAGCACCATTTGTAACAACAGCTCCAGACCTTTTATATATATGTGACTAGTTGGTGGTGAAAGCCTCCTTCCTCCTCCGTGTACAACGCATTTCAGTTCTACAACCTGAGCCTCTTAGGTACATTGTTTTTGGAATCTCTCCCAAAATTCTCCTCCATATTTTCTCTTTCCTCCCAGTCTCTGGGGCAGAGATGAAATATGTCAGGATGGAAATATGTGGAGCTGTTGTAGTGAGTTGTGAGGTATCCTCCACAGACCGGTGTATTTCATGTGTTGTCAAAGTGATTAAACATCATTGTGAGTGAACGTTCTCCCCGGCTTGGGAATGTCCATACAAGGTGTGTCTGGCTGCACATAACTTCACAATGGATCTCTTATGGACTACAGGCGGCAAAATAACTATGATAACCCACTGGAGACAGTGGTGGACGTACAAGGGAGGGGAGCCCATAGCGAATATTTGGGATATCTCAAGAATTAAACTTATCATCTATCCACAGGACCTGATCAATGAAGGTCTGACTGATAGGAACCCCAACAATCACACGAATGGGGTTGCCTTGTCCTCCAAATAAATGAAGTGGTAGCATGCATGCTCATACACTAAGTGTTGTCCTTAGCTTTCTTTGGTAGTCCCTAGAGAGTGAATGGAGCTTCAGGTGGGGGGGACAAGGGAGTTAAACTTCCACTGATCAGATACTTATTACCTATCCTGTAGCTGGGATAAGACCTCAAAGCTACCCCCATTATGGTACTGAGTTTTGCTATCTTGGTCAGAAGGGCCTTGTGCTTGTTTCTCACTCTCTCTTCTCGTGGTCCTTTGGCCAATTACAGTTCCCTTGGAAAGGGGGTTATGTACAAGTTTTTTTTTACATCAAATGGCAAAGGGGATCAGACCCAGCACCTCAATCACAGGTCCAGTCTGCTTCATCTGCTGCACTTGACCCATTGGACCACTTGGGAATACCAAAGCCATTGAAGCCAGGGACAGACTGACCGGCTGGTCCGATCATAGGTTGTCAGAGGTCCCAGCCGGGTACAGGGCCCGCTGCTCCTGAGGATCCAGGACACTTGTCCCAGATCCCCAGCCTGTGTGTGCGGTAAAAGCCCATACAGGAGAAGGCATCCCCTCTGTGTGACGTCACTCATCGATGCCTGAAGGGAGATGTGGGCCCCTGCTGTGCTCTGGAGGAGAAGATGCTGCGTGGGACATCAGGTGAGCATAATTTTCAACTGGGAATTGGAATTGGGGAGGGGGAAAAACTCTGCTGGCTACACCTCCTGGGGGGGGGGGGGACTATAACTCTGCTGCGTACACCTACGGTGGGGGGGGGGGGGCTCTAACTATGCTGTCTACACCTACAGGGGGGTCTCAAACTCTGTTGTCTACACCTACTGGGGGGGGGGGGACTAACTCTGCTGCCTGCACTTACTGGGGGGGGGGGGCTCTAACTTTTTGCTGCCTACACCTACTGGGGAGGGGCTCTAAATCTGCTATCCACACCTACTGGGGGGGGGGGGGGGATCTCTAACTCTGCTGCCTACACCTACTGGGGAGGGGGGAAAACTCTGCTGCCTACACCTACTGTGGGGAGAATCCTGATGCCTACACCTACTGTGGGGGGGGGGGGGCTGCTACCTACACCTACTGTGGGGGAACTCTGCTGCCTATACCCACTGTGGGGGAATTCTGCTGCCTACACCCACTATGGGGGAACTCTGCTGCCTACACCTAATGTGAGGGAACTCTGCTGCCTACACCTAATGTGAGAGACTATCTACTGTGTTCCTGCCTAGCTAATATGGGTACAAACTACCAAACTAATAGGAGGGCTACCTACTACCTACATAGGGGGTTTTCATAGTGCCCCTCTTGAGACTAGACCTTGGATCTCCCACTGGGTAGAGGGGGTGCTGGCTACCTACTTGAATAACTCCCTGGCTACCTAACTTTGTAGCTGGATACCTAACTACTTACCTACATACCTGGCTACCTAACTATGTACATACCTGGCCTTCATACATGGCTGCTTAATTACGTAGCTAGCAACCTACCTGGCTAGTCACCTACCTACATATCTGGCTAGCTGCCTACCTGCCCTTTTACTGTGCAGGACACCAAGGAGGGCTTTATAACAGTTTATGGGCCCTTGATGTCCCTTGATGTAACTGTAATCACATATGGAATACAGATCCTGTGTAATCACATATTGTATACATATCACTGTACAGCTGGTATCTACCGCTATATGATCCTGTATATAATCACTTATATAGTATACAGACCCTGTATAGTATATTGGTCTGTGTATAGTGGTTTTATTTAATACAGTATGGCAGTATTATGCAGTTATTGTGTGGTGGTATATATTTACTCCTTGTATACTGGTATTAATGGTCATGGAAAATGTTTACCTACCTTTTAAAGTGTTTCTTATATAGAAAATGTAGTTTCTTTTTTGTGTAGGGCTGGTGGAGGGATTTAGGTAGAATAGGTACAGAAGTGTGACCAGCAGCAGAGCATCGCAGGGGGCCCTTACTATTTTTGGTCCGGGGCCCTGAGTGTTGTCAGTCCGCCCCTGCTTAAAGCCGAAAGGTGTCTGATCGCGGGGGGCCCACTGCTGGGGACCACCGCTGCTGGGGGACCCCCGCGATCTCGGCTGCGGCACCCCAGACATCCGGTGCATGTTAATTTCGCACCGTGCCGGATGACTGGTGATGCGGGGCGGAGGCTCGTGACGTCAAGCCCCCTCCCATAGACTTACATTGAGGGGGCTTGGCCGTGATGTCACGTGATGCACCCAATGCTCTAAACGAATGTAGGGTGCAGCAGGGAGATCGCGGGGATTCCCAGTGGCAGGACCCCGTGACTCAGAAATGCCCTCTGTTGATCATTTTCCAAACATATACATCTTTGGGCTTGTACCCATCTGAATCATAGTGACACAAACACGCACATTGCTCGGCGTGTCTCTCCAGCACTGTAGTGAAGCAGTCTGCCCATTCTCCAGTGAGCCATACCTCCTCCACATCTGTCATAATAGAAGCTCTCTGAGGTTTTCCGTGAATTTCTCGCCCTCCCCATATTGTGGTTCTAAGTAAAATAAATGACATTTTATAGCCTGTAGGTTTTTTTTTTGTATTCTGTAAATTTCACCAGAGTAATGAAAATGTAAGAAAACAAACTTCTTAAAGAAAGGGAGGACGGCATTTATTCAGGATCTGTATGAAGCATTGAAGTCTGTTCTTCTAATGTTACATAGTGTGCAGGGTGTATGGTGACAGAACAGAGGCGAGGTGGGGACATGAATGTGGAATGGAATTTTCTCATCTACACATGATGTTCATTGTGTCTGAGATTCAGAAAGACTGAAGGACTCTGGAGTATTGTCTGTCATTACTAGAAGTAATGCCCAAAGCTCATCTCTGCTGAAGACTAGAGGCAGGAAACAATACAGACTATCCTTATTATCTATCTACAGTGGAGATCAAAAGTTTGGGCACCCCAGGAAAAAATTTGTATTAATGTGCATGAAGAAGCCAAGGAAAGATGGAAAAATCTCCAAAAGGCATCAAATTACAGATTAGACATTCTTATAATAGGTCAGCAAAAGATAGATTTTATTTCCATCATTTACACTTTCAAAATAACAGAAAACCAAAAAATGGCGTCTGCAAAAGTTTGGGCACCCTGCAGAATTTATAGCATGCACTGCCCCCTTTGCAAAGCTGAGACCTGCCAGTGTCATGGATTGTTCTCAATCATCATCTGGGAAGACCAGGTGATGTCAATCTCAAAGGTTTTAAATGCCCAGACTCATCTGACCTTGCCCCAACAATCAGCACCATGGGTTCTTCTAAGCAGTTGTCTAGAAATCTGGAACTGAAAATAGTTGACGCTCACAAAGCTGGAGAAGGCTATAAGAAGATAGCAAAATGTTTTCAGATGTCAATATCCTCTGTTCGGAATGGAATTTAAGTGGAAGTTAACAGTGGAAGTTAAAGCAAGATCTGGAAGACCAAGAAAATATCAGACAGAACAGCTCGCAGGATTGTGAGAAAAAGTATTCAAAACCCACGCTTGACTTCACAATCCCTGCAGAAAGATCTGGCAGACACTGCAGTTGTGGTACACTATTCCACTATAAAGAGATACTTGTACAAATATGGTCTTCATGGAAGAGTCATCAGAAGAAAACCTCTTCTACGTCCTCACCAAAAAAAATCAGCGTTCGAACTTTGCAAATGAACATATAGACAAGCCTGATGCATTTTGGAAACAAGTTCTGTGGACCAATGAGGTTAAAATTGAACTTTTTGGCCGGAATGAGCAAAGGTACGTTTGGAGAAGAAGGCGAGCAGAATTTTATGAAAAGAACCGCTGTCCAACTGTTAAGCATGGGGGTGGATCAATCATGCTTTGGGGTTGTATTGCAGCCAGTGGCACAGGGAACATCTCACGAGTAGAAGGAAAAATGGATTCAATAAAATTTCAGCAAATTTTGGATGCTAAATTGATGCCATCTGTGAAAAAGCTGAAGTTAAAGGTGTACTCCGGTGCTAAGACATCTTTTCCCCTATCGAAAGGATAGAGGATAAGATGCCTGATCGCGGAGGTCCTGCCGCTGGGAACCCCCGTGATCTTCCACGCCGCACCCCGTTAGAATCAGCCCCCGAAGCGTGCTCGCTCCGGGTCTGATTACTGGCGTTCACGGGGACGGAGCATAGTGATGTCACGGCTCTGCCCCCATGTGACATCATGCTCTGCCCCCTCAATGCAAGCCTATGGGAGGGGGCGTGACAGCTGTGCCAGGCGTGTCCCCCTGCTTAGGCCAGTACATGTCCGGGTCTGTCTGAAGTTTGCTAGAGAGCATTTGGATGATCCAGAAGAGTATTGGGAGTATGTCATATGGTCAGATGAAACCAAAGTAGATCTTTTTGGTAAAAACTCAACTCGTCGTGTTTGGAGGAGAAAGAATGCTGAGTTGCATCCAAAGAATACCTTACCTACTGTGAAGCATGGGGGTGGAAACATCATGCTTTGGGGCTGTTTTTCAGCAAAGGGACCAAGACGACTGATCCATGTAAAGGAAAGAATGAATGGGGCCATGTATCGTGATCGCTTGGGCAACGAAGGAGTGGCTTCGTAAGGAGCATTTCAAGGTCCTGGAGTGGCCTAGCCAATCTCCAGATCTAAACCACATAGAAAACCTTTGGAGGAAGTTGAAAGGCCATGTTGCCCAGCAACAGCCCCAAAACATCACTGCTCTAGAGGAGATCTGCATGGAGGAATGGGCCAAAATACCAGCAACAGTGTGTGAAAACCTTGTGAAGACTTACAGAAAATGTTTGACCTCTGTCATTGTCAACAAAGGGTATATAACTAAGTATTGAGATGAACTTTTGTTATTGACCATATACTTATTTTCCACCATAATTTGCAAATAAATTCTTTAAAAATCAGACAATGTCATTTTATGGATTTTTTTCTCATTCTGTCTCTCATAGTTGAGGTTATAACCTATGATGACAATTACTGCCTCTCATCTTAAGTGGGAGAACTTGCACAATTGGTGATTGACTACTGTATATCATTATATCTATCTATCTCACATCTATCTATCTATCTCATATCTATCTCATGTCTATTTAATATATGAAGACACTTGGAGCACACAAATAAATCCATTCAAAGTGCGTTTATTTCCCTTCACCTGTTTTGCGTAAGGTTGTAATGGGCCTTGCTGTATTTGTGGAGGTTATCCATTTCATGATTTAGTTCTGCTCTACACTGTCTTTTTCTTCTGTTAAAAAATGTGAAAAATTCTATAAAAATTAGATCTGATAAAAAAAAATAAGCGAGTTTATTCCATGATTCAGTGTTACAATGAAAGGGCAATATTTCTGCAGCCTCTCGCTATCATTCTCAAGCCTGCGAGAGGCTGCAGAAATGTTGCCCTTTCTTTGTAACACTGGATCATGGAATGAACTCACTTTCAATGGACTTTGTGTGTGCTGCAAGTGTCTTCATCTATTTGATTTTAAGCTCTTCACCTAGGCTTACAACTTGCGTGCACCATTATCTTTTATTTTTCTTCAATTAGTTGAGCTGCTCTTCTTGGAATTATCTTATAATTGTATCTACAATACAAAATTCCAGCAGCACTCCAGGGTAAGTGAAAAAATCTTATGTAGTTTATTCACCTCATGTTTAGCAATGTTTCAACTGCCCACTGTGGTCATTCTCAAGCAGGTGGCAGTTGAAACATTGCTAAACATGAGGTGAATAAACTACATAAGATTTTTTTTCACTTCCCCTGGAGTGCTGCTGGTATTTTGTATTGTATCTAGCCTTAGATTGTGATCTGGGCTTATATCTGACGTGCACCGATTATCTTTCTAACTACAAGGTTGTGCTGCTTCATTCCTTTTTTATTTCTCTCTATCTATCCAGAAGAGCAGGGCATATCTGATAGTTGCTGCTTTAAGTACATCACAATACAATGTGCAATTAGATTATTCATAAATAGTGCATAATATTCATACAGAATTCATGTTTACAACCGATGACTGGTCTGGGGCAATTCCATCCTATATCCACATCTAAAAAAAGAGAAATAAGAAAGAGAATACAATTGGCCCTCAACATACGATGGTAATCCGTTCCAAATGAACCATCGTTTGTTGAAACCATCGTATGTTGAGGGATCCGTGCAATGTAAAGTATAGGAAGTTGTACTCACCTGTCCATGCCGCTCCGGACCATCACCGCTCGTCACCGCTGCCCTGGATGTCGCCCTCCATTGCTGTCGCCGCGTCCCCGACGCTCTGGACGTCTCTGCTTCCCCGGGATCGTCGATCTCACGTGATGACCACGATGGAGAGCACCGGCGATGCAGGGAATCCCGAAGAGGACGCGCTGGAGCCCCGAGGACAGGTAGGAGACCATCACCGGAGCACACTGGGCACCGCAAACGGCTATCTGGCGGCAGCTGAAGCAGTCAACGCTGCCGGATAGCCGTTTATGCGATGGCCCTGACATACAAAGGCATCGTATGTCGATGCTGCCTTCAACATGTGATGGCCTCTGAGAGGCCATCGCATGTTGAAAGTATCATATGTCGGGGCCATTGTAGGTCGGGGGGTCACTGTACTAGTCATCAGAATTATCACTTCATATACTTCAAAAGAAGCCACAGAATATCGGGCTATGGGAGATTCCCCTGAACATCATCCTACTTGTTGTCTCAAATTCTACATTCAATCCTTTCAGTCTTAAAGGGGTTATCCAGGAAAAAAAAAATTCCACTGGCTCCAGAAAGTTAAACAGATTTGTAAATTACTTCTATTAAAAAATCTTAATCCTTTCAGTACTTATGAGCTGATGAAGTTGAGTTGTTCTTTTCTATCTAAGTGCTCTCTGATGACCCGTGTTTTGGGAACCGACCAGTTTAGAAGCAAATCCCCATAGCAAACCTCTTCTACTCTGTGCAGTTCCCGAGACAGAGATATCAGCAGAGAGCAGTGTTGTCAGACAGAAAAGAACAACTCAACTTCAGCAGCTGATAATTATTGAAAGGATTAAGATTTTTTAATAGAAGTAATTTACAAAATCTGTTTAACTTCCTGGAGCCAGTTGATATATATATATTAAAAAATTTTTTTTTCTGGAATACCCCTTTAAAATTTCAAGTGCTTAAATCCACCAGTTTGCATCTCTTGAGTGAAAAGATCCTATCACCACCTCTTTTGGGATGAGGCACATGGTCGACTGCCATATATCTCAAGTCTCTCTCCTTAAAGGGGTACTTCACTGGAAAACATTTTGGAGCACCTCTAGAAGCCAACGCGTTTCAGGCCGTTTGGCCCTTATTCATGCCATGACTAAGTGCCAAACGGCCTGAAACGCGTCAGCGTCTAGAGGTGCTCCAACCTTGCAAATATGCACTGTTGTCCTAGTGCTCAATTTTTTCTTCTGCTTGTCTATGGACTTTTAACCTGGATTTCAATAAAGGAATGATTTTACACAGTGCTGGCTCCCCTGCTCCTATGCTTTCAGATTTGAAAATGACTTCTATTAAAAAAATTGCAATCCTTCCAGTACTTATCAGCTGCTGTATAATACACAGGACATTCTTTTCTTTTTGAATTTCCTTTCTGCCTGGCCACAAGTGCTCTCTGCTGACACCTCTGTCCATTTTAGGAACTGTGTTTAACTTTCTGACACCAGTTGATTTGAAAAGAAAATGTTTTCCAGAGGAGTACCCCTTTATGGAGAACTGTAGTGCAATATATCCTTCGGATAGGGGATAAGTTATATTGCACTGCAGTTCTCCTTTAATATTGGCCTATGTAAAATGTTTCGATACAAGGAGATCTAAGAGATTTTTGCGTATAGTGTATCAATGCTGGTTCAGACTTGTCTTTGCATCCCAACTAGTTTCTCCTACATATAAAAGTTCACGTGCGCACCAGAAGATTTGTATTAAATGGTCCGAGTTGCATGTCAAGGGATGTCTTATGGGGTACTCTTTTTGGGGATCGGGCATATAAATCTCAACACAGCTGCAGCAAGGGAAGCTGCCCTTGTTTTTCACTGTTAAGTACCTCGGTGTCCCACTGGTGTTACTTAATACATCTCTATTGACTCATTTGTCCATTTACTTAAGAGGTCTGTGGTAAGACATTAATGGACTATTGCTGAATCCATCAATTTTTCCTTAGGGGTCAGTTTTCCTTTTTCTCTAACTAGGGGTCAGTGTTTGCATGTACTTGAAGAGATGTGACAGGACAGATCACTAAAAGTAGGCACAAATGGAATCTTCACAGTTTTGTCATATGTCATGAGAAGTCTTGAGTCACATTGTCCAAGGCTCTTTCTAGTTTGTCCTCTGTGTCAACTATACATTTAGCACAGAACACATGACTATAAAGACTGGAATCAACCATTGCTTGGAGATGACAACTCAAACCTTTAAATATTATTACAGTCAATGGGCTTGGTGTATAAGGCAGTGGACAGTTTATCTTCAATTTTACTTACAGAGACATCAAGCAAGTCGACTGTTTGCTGGAGCAAGTTAACGTAAACTATGTTTGCATGAATGGTATTGAGGAATTGATAAAATGTATCCAATTACCTCTCAGTACAAACCCATATGAGGAAGATGTCGTCTACGTATTGCCACCAGCCCAGAACACGTCTGAAGTGGTGGGACACATAGATGAAAATGTGTAGGTTGGCGCAACATTGTTCCCCATTGCCGTCCCCCTTAGGATCCTTTCACATGATAAAATTCATCCGCTTTAAAGATCCGTTTAATGTTCCGTTATGAAAACCCTTAAAACAGCTGTTACAAAATCCCATACGGCCATTACAAAATGTCATTATAGTTTATGGGATTTTTAAATTACCCGTTTAACCCATAACAGTCTGTTATTAATAACAGACGTTATTTTGTGACGGGAGAAAGTAACGGGAGAAATAGTGCATGCACTATTTATCCCGTCACAAAATAACTTCTGTTATTAATAATGGGCTATGACGGGTTAAAAAAGATAATGTAAAAATCCCATAGACTATAATGGGATTTTGTAACGGCCGTTTAACGTACGTTTTTAGGGGTTTTGTTAATGGAACATTATAACGGATCTTTATAACGGATAATTCTATAGTGTGAAAGGGGCCTTAGTTGTAAAAAAAAAAAAAAAGCAGCATCATTGATGAGAATATAGTTGTTTCCGAATTTTTTTTACACAGTAACAATTAATTCAAAAATTTCCAAGCCAAAACTGCACATATTTAAAACACGTTCAACAGCCTGTGTTCCCTTATTATGCTGCATCGACGGGTATAAACTTATAACATCAGATGTTGTAATGATGGCCTGAACTGATATGATGCTTGAAAAAGGCCGCATGAGCAGCTGAAACATTGCACTTTTTCACTAGGAACGGAATGAAGCGACTGATTTTTTTTCAACTATTTAAGTGCTGCAGCAATCCTCCTATATGTGTGAACCCCGGACCTGCTCACTTATTTATCTATCTATCTGCATATTTAATATATATGTATATGTGTGTGTATATATATATATATATATATATATATATATATATCTACACTGCTCAAAAAAATAAAGGGAACACTTAAACAACACAATGTAACTCCAAGTCAATGACACTTCTGTAAAATCACACTGTCCACTCAGGAAGCAACATTGATTGACAATCAATTTCACATGCTGTTGTGCAAATGGAACAGACAACATGTGGAAATTAGAGGCAATTAGCAAGACACCCCCAATAAAGGAGTGGTTCTGCAGGTGGTGACCATAGACCACTTCTCAGTTCCTGGCTGATGTTTTGGTCACTTTTGAATGCTGGCGGTGCTTTCACTCTAGTGGTAGCATGAGACTGAGTCTACAACCCACATAAGTGGCTCAGGTAGTGCATCTCATCCAGGATGGCACATCAATGTGAGCTGTGGCAAGAAGGTTTGCTGTGTCTGTCAGCGTAGTGTCCAGAGCATGGAGGTGCTACCAGGAGACAGGCCAGTACATCAGGAGGCGTGGAGGAGGCTTTAGGAGGGCAACGACCCCACAGCAGGACCATTACCTCCGCCTTTGTGCAAGGAGGAGCACTACCAGAGCCCTGCAAAATGACCTCCAGCAGGCCACAAATGTGCATGTGTGCACTCAAATGGTCAGAAACAGACTCCATGAGGGTGGTATGAGGGCCTGACGTCCGCAGGTGGGGGTTGTGCTTACAGCCCAACACCGTGCAGGACATTTAGCATTTGCCAGAGAACACCAAGATTGGCAAATTCACCACTGGCACCCTTTGCTCTTCATAGATGAAAGCAGGTTCCCACTGAGCACATGTGACAGACGTGACAGAGTCTGGAGACTCCGTGGAGAACGTTCTGCTGCCTCCAACATCCTCCAACATGACCGGTTTGGCGGTGGGTCAGTAATGGTGTGGGGTGGCATTTCTTTGGGGGGGCCGCACAGCCCTCCATGTGTTTGTCAGAGATAGCCTGACTGCCATTAGGTACAGAGATGGGATCCTCAGACCCATTGTGAGACCATATGCTGGTGCGGTTGGCTCTGGGTTCCTCCTAATGTAAGACAATGCTAGACCTCATGTGGCTGGAGTGTGTCAGCAGTTCCTTCAAGAGGAAGGCATTGATGCTATGAACTGGCCCGCCGTTCCCCAGACCTAAATCAGATTGAGCACATCTGGGACATCATGTCTCGCTCCATCCACCACAGACTGTCCAGGAGTTGGCGGATGCTTTAGTCCAGGTCTGGGAGGACATCCCTCAGGAGACCATCCTCCACCTCATCAGGATCATGCCCAGGTGTTGTAGGGAGGTCATATTGGCACATGGAGGCCATGCACACTACGGAGTCTCATTTTGACTTGTTAGTCCCGTGGAAAAAAAATTTTTCATTTTTTTTTAAATCAACTGGTGCCAGAAAGTTAAACAGATTTGTAAATTACTTCTATTAAAAAAAAAATTAGGGCCTGTATACTACAGAGGAAATGTTTTTCTTTTTGGATTTCTCTTGTGTCACGACCACAGTGCTCTCTGCTGACCTCTGCTGTCCATTTAAGAAACTGTCCAGAGCAGCATATGTTTGCTATGAGGATTTTTGTCCTGCTCTGGACAGTTCCTAAAATGGACAGCAGAGGTCAGCAGAGAGCGCCGTGGTTGTGACATAAGAGAAATCCAAAAAGAAAAACATTTCCTCTGTAGTATACAGCCCCTAAAAAGTACTGGAAGGATTAAGATTTTTTAATAGAAGTAATTTACAAATCTGTTTAACCCCTTAAGGACACATGATGTTCTCATACGTCTCCATTTCCGAGTCCTTAAGGACACATGACGTATGAGAACGTCATGTGTTTTACCGGCCCCCGCAACCATCTGGAGCGGAGCCGGTGCCCGATGCCTGCTGAAATCGTTCAGCAGGCATCGGGACATATAGCCCAAGGGGGGTCCCCCTGATGACCCCCCATGTCGGCGATGGCCGCAGATCGCTGGACAATTCAGTCCAGCGATCTGCGGCGGATTCCGGGTCAATCGGGTCTCCAGTGACCCGGAATTATTGGCTGATCGGGGCCGTCTCCTGCAGGGGTGAGGTGGCACTGGTGCCACTTCACGATCGCCCTTATTCGTCAGCCGGATTACCGGCCGACCAATCAGGGCGCCTGCTGCGGGTGTCACTCCCGCAACCTGCTCCGCCCCTCTACCGGAGGACGTGAGCGGGTGCGGGACGTGCACCCCGGGTGCTGGGGACCCCGATCCCCGGCGTCCCTGTTGGGATCGGGGCCCCAGGAGCGACGGCGGCGGCGGGACTGACCTGCGCGGCGTGGAGCAGCAGCAGCAGTAGGAGGTGAGTGACAGCCTCCTGCTGTTGCTTAGCAACAGCTCCCAGCATGCAAAAAGGGCATGCTGGGAGCTGTAGTTATGCAACAGCAGGAGGCAGACCACCACAACTCCCAGCATTCCCTTATGGGCATGCTGGGACTTATAGTTTTGCAACAGCTGGAGGCACATTTTTTCTATGGAAAAGTGTACCTTCAGCTGTTGTTTAACTACAACTCCCAGCTTGCACAATCAGCTAAAGTGCATGCTGGGAGTTGTAGTGGTGCATCTGCTGGTTGCATAACTACAACTCCCAGCATGCCCGTTGGCTGTCGGTGACTGCTGAGAGTTGTAATTTTGCAACAGCTGAAGGCACACTGAGTTAAGTAGCAAACCAGTGTGTCTCCAGCTGTTGCATAACTACAATCCCCAGCATCCCCAGCCAAAGTAGTATGCCTCCAGCTGTTGCATAACTACAAGACTCAGCATGCCCTTCCGCTGTCCGTACATGCTGGGGGTTGTAGCTTTTGCAACAGCTGAACTCACACTGGTTGCAAAACACTGAGTTTTAATTACCAAACTCGGTGTTTCACAACCAGTGTGCCTCCAGCTGTTGCAAAACTACAACTCCCAGCATGCACTGATAGACCGTACATGCTGGGAGTTGTAGTTTTGCAACAGCTGGATGTCCCCCCCCCCCCCAATGTGAATGTATAGGGTACACTCACATGGGCGGAGGCTTACAGTAAGTATCCGGCTGCAAGTTTGAGGTGCGGCAAAATTTCTGCCGCAGCTCAAACTGCCAGCGAGAAACTACTGTGAACCCCCGCCCGTGCGACTGTACCCTAAAAACACTACACTCCACTAACAAAAAATAAAATAAAAAGTAAAAAACACTACGTATACACATACCCCTACACAGCCCCCCTCCCCAATAAAAATGAAAAACGTCTGGTACGCCACTGTTTCCAAAACGGAGCCTCCAGCTGTTGCAAAACAACTACTCCCAGTATTGCCAGATAGCCACTGACTGTCTAGGGATGCTGGGAGTTTTACAACAGCTGGAGGCACCCTGTTTGGGAATCACTGGCGTAGAATACCCCTATGTCCACCCCTATGCAAGTCCCTAATTTAGGCCTCAAATGCGCATGGCGCTCTCACTTTGGAGCCCTGTCGTATTTCAAGGCAACAGTTTAGGGTCACATATGGGGTATCGCCGTACTCGGGAGAAATTGTGTTACAAATTTTGGGGGGTATTTTCTGCTATTACCCTTTTTAAAAATGTAACATTTTTGGGAAAACAAGCATTTTAGGTAAAAATAAAATATTTTTTTTTTACATATACAAAAGTCGTGAAACACCTGTAGGGTATTAAGGTTCAACTTACCCCTTGTTACGTTCCCCGAGGGGTCTAGTTTCCAAAATGGTATGCCATGTGTTTTTTTTTTTTTTTTGCTGTTCTGGCACCATAGGGGCTTCCTAAATGCGGCATGCCCCCAGAGCAAAATTTGCTTTCAAAAAGCCAAATGTGACTTCTTCTCTTCTGAGATCTGTAGTGCGCCAGCAGAGCACTTTTCACCCCCATATGGGGTGTTTTCTGTATCGGGAGAAATTGGGCTTCAAAGTTTGGGGGGTATTTTCTGCTATTACCCTTTTTAAAAATGTAAAATTTTTGGGAAACCAAGCATTTTAGGTAAAAAATATATATATTTTTTTTACATATGCAAAAGTCGTGAATCACCTGTGGGGTATAAAGGTTCACTTTACCCCTTGTTACGTTCCCTGAGGGGTCTAGTTTCCAAAATGGTATGCCATGTGGTTTTTTTTTTTTTTTTTTTTTGCTGTCCTTGCACCATAGGGGCTTCCTAAAGGTGACATGCCCCCCAAAAACCATTTGTCGCTCCTTCCCTTCTGAGCCCTCTACTGCGCCCACTGAACAATTAACATAGACATATGAGGTATGTGCTTAATCGAGAGAAATTGGGTTTCAAATACAAGTAAAAATTTTCTCCTTTTTACCCCTTGCAAAATTTCAAAAATTGGGTCTACAAGAACATGCGAGTGTAAAAAATGAAGATTTTGAATTTTCTCCTTTGCTGCTATTCCTGTGAAACACCTAAAGGGTTAATACACTTACTGAATGTCATTTTGAATACTTTGGGGGGGTGTAGTTTTTATAATGGGGTAATTTATGGGGTATTTCTAATATGAAGACCCTTCAAATCCACTTCAAAACTGAACTGGTCCCTGCAAAATAGTGCGTTTGAAAATTTTGTGAAAAATTTCAAAATTGCTGCTGAACTTTGAAGCCCTCTGGTGTCTTCCAAAAGTAAAAACTCATAAATTTTATAAGGCAGTCATAAAGTAGACATATTGTATATGTGAACCCCCCAAAAAATATATTTTGAATATCCATTCTCCTTACAAGCAGAGAGCTTCAAAGTTAGAAAAATGCAAAATTTTCATTTTTTTCATCAAATTTGGGGATTTTTCACCAAGAAAGGCTGCAAGTTACCATAAAATTTTACCACTATGTTAAAGTAGAATATGTCACGAAAAAACAATCTCTGAATCAGAATGATAACTAAAAGCATTCCAGAGTTATTAATGTTTAAAGTGACAGTGGTCAGATTTGCAAAAAACGCTCTGGTCTTTAAGGTGTAAAATGGCCTGGTCCTTAAGGGGTTAAAAAAAAAAGTTTTCCACGGGAGTACCCCTTTAAGGACATTACATAAAGTTGGATCAGCCTGTAGTGTGGTTTTCCACTTTGATTTTGAATGTGACTCCATATCCAGACCTCCAGGGGTTGATAAATTTGATTTCCATTGATAATTTTTGTGTGATTTTGTTGTCCGCACATTCAACTATGTAAAGACGAAAGTATTTCATACGATTAGTTCATTCATATCTAGGATGTGTTATCTTAGTGTTCCCCTTATTTTTTTGAGGAGTGTTTATCATGTGTTTTACCCTAAATATCTACAACACTGTACACTCACAATTTCCAAAGTAGACTTTGCCTTTACCATGAGTTCTCATTATAACCGAGCTGTATCACGTCCAGATGGAGTCTTACATTGTGTTCTCTCTATACGCCTGCTGGCCGTCACACAATCATCCTTTGTTCAGGTAGCAGTTCAGGTCTGTTGTTACATTCTTATGTTCTGCTCTCGCTCCCTGGGTAAGGAATTCCATCTTTGTTCCCATGTTTCGTTTCCCCACAGTCATTGTATTGTCTCCGGTGAACAATGGATCAGGTTGCAGTGTACGGTATTGAGTAGAGCCGAGGCGGTCAATCCCGCCCTGTGGTGAAGGGAACTCTCCCTTTTTTATTGAAAGCTCTGGTTGTGGTGCTGCATCACATCTTAGCACTTAGAAGTTTCACTACATCAGGAAATTGTGTTCTTATTAGTTAGTATTCATGTTCTGTTCAGTGTCGGACTAAAGCTCCTTGGGACCATCAGAGAAAATGACTTCTTGTGACATTTCTGTTTTAGTATACTCCTATATTGCCCATAAAATGATACAGCCACATAGGGCTGGTTTTAGACCAGTGGTTCTTAACCTGGGTTTGATTGAACCCCAGGGGTTCGGTGACTCAGTCTCGGGGGTTCGGCAGGGGAGGTCGCAACAGGACAGGCAAACCAAGCAATTGCTTGGGGCCCCGAGCAGAGCCGGTGTTTGCCTGTCCTGTAGTGACGGGGCAATTCCCCCCCCCCCCCATCACTTTTAACTCCCTGCGGCCCCGCATTAAGTTTAAAAACTCAGGGCCGCTGCGTCCCATGCGTGCGCCCATGGAAATGAAGGCGCCGAGGACCGGAGGATAGAGAAGGAAGAAGACGCGCGCTGGCCAGCTTGGTAAGTGACCAGCGGCACGTCATCTTCGGTGCTCCGACCACCGGTCCCAGGACCTACTGCTATAGCCGGAGCGGTGGTCGGAGCACTGAAGTGGGGCAGTACACAGGCATACAGCCTCCAGTCATACACTGTATATGGCTGGAGGCTGTATGTCTGTGGAGCAACACTGCCTACATCAGTGGTCTTCAACCTGTGGACCTCCAGATGTTGCAAAACTACAACTCCCAGCATGCCCGGACAGCCGTTGGCTGGAACATTGCCTGCCTAATGTGGGGGCACTGCCTGCCTAATGTGGGGGAACACTGCCTGCCTAATGTGGGGGGAACACTGCCTGCCTAATGTGGGGGGAACACTGCCTGCCTAATGTGGGGGGAACACTGCCTGCCTAATGTGGGGGAACACTGTCTGTCTAATGTGGGGGAACACTGTCTGTCTAATGTGGGGGAACACTGTCTGTCTAATGTGGGGGAACACTGTCTGCCTAATGTGGGGGAACACTGTCTGCCTAATGTGGGGGGAACACTGTCTGCCTAATGTGTGGGGGGGGAACACTGCCTGCCTAATGTGGGGGAACACTGCCTGCCTAATGTGGGGGGGAACACTGCCTGCCTAATGTGGGGGGGAACACTGCCTGCCTAATGTGGGGGGGAACACTGCCTGCCTAATGTGGGGGGAACACTGCCTGCCTAATGTGGGGGGGAACACTGCCTGCCTAATGTGGGGGGGGGGAACACTGCCTGCCTAATGTGGGGGGGGGGGAACACTGCCTGCCTAATGTGGGGGAACACTGCCTGCCTAATGTGGGGGGGAACACTGCCTGCCTAATGTGGGGGGGAACACTGCCATTGTTGCGAAAATAACATGAGAGTGGCACTTGCCAAGGTAAAGCCGCGCATTTCTGAACTGGTCTCTGAAAGACAACAGCAGAAGTCACTGATTTGCAGTAATATTCATTATGTTTTTGTGTGAAAATCCTGTTTTCATGGTTTTATTCATTGTTCTTAATGGTTTTGTTCATTTTGTGCACCTATGTATAAATATATACTTAAATATATACCTCCTATGTTTTGAATTTGAAAAAAATCATATTTTATTTTTCCAATTAAGAGGGATTCGGTGAATGCGCATATGAAACTGGTGGGGTTCAGTACCTCCAACAAGGTTAAGAACCACTGTTTTAGACTAATTGTGGCCCTTTGCAAAAATGGGGCCCCCAGATTGCTTGACCACAGATCACTATGATGCGCTCCCTGAATTGTGCTGCATCTCAGCTAATGTGAGTAAATGAGATTGCGCTGCAAACCCCAAAAGGCTGTGACTACAACATGAGAAAGGTAACAATTCCATCCAGGATGAATTTCTGAGTCTGAGTTTTTGAAAAGCAGTACAATAATAGAAAAGCGTGTAACATGGGGATCATTTAAATGGTATTGACCTGCAGAATAAAGAGAACCTGTCAGTTTTACCATAAAGTGCACTGCATAAGAACTAAAATCCTCCAAAATTTGTAAAATTGCAGTTTTCTTTTCAATTTCCCCACAAAATAATATTTTTTTGGGTTGCGCCATACATTTTATGATAGAATGAAAGGTGTCATTACAAAATTCAATTGATAGTGGGAAAAAAAAAAAAAACAAGCCCCATGTGGGTCTGTGGATGGAAAAAGAGTCATGGCAAAAATAAAAATAAGCTGTGTCCACAATATCTGTTAGTGGTTCCACACTGTGTAGGCAGGATATATGAGCTGTAATTTAATTTTTATCCCCCCCCCCCCCTCCCTTTCATACTTTCCCCTATTACCTTCTTTTTTTGTCCATTGCAGTCCATACACACACAGCACAGACTTACTATGGGTCTTCCAAGACCTGCGATGACATCATCAGGAGTCCTAGCCAATAGGAGTCATTACAGGTCCTAGAAGGCCCATAGTACCGTATGTACTCGAGTATAAGCCGACCCAAATATAAGCCGAGGCCCCTAATTTTACCACAAAAACCCAGGAAAAGTTATTGACTCGACTATAAGCCTAGGGTGGGAAATACATCATCCCCCCTGTTACGCCGAGCGCTCCGGGTCCCCGCTCCTCCCCGGAGCGCTCGCTACACTCTCTCCGCTGCAGCGCTCCGGTCAGATCCACTGACCCGGGGCGCTGCGATTCTGCTTCCAGCCGGGATGCGATTCGCGATGCGGGTAGCGCCCGCTCGCGATGCGCACCCCGGCTCCCGTACCTGACTCGCTCTCCCTCGGTCCTGTCCCGGCGCGCGCGGCCCCGCTCCCTAGGGCGCGCGCGCGCCGGGTCTTTGCGATTTAAAGGGCCACTGCGCCGCTGATTGGCGCAGTGATTCCAATTAGTGTCTTCACCTGTGCACTTCCCTATATCACCTCACTTCCCCTGCACTTCCCTGCCGGATCTTGTTGCCATTGTGCCAGTGAAAGCGTTCCTTGTATGTTCCTAGCCTGTGTTCCAGACCTCCTGCCGTTGCCCCTGACTACGATCCTTGCTGCCTGCCCCGACCTTCCGCTACGTCCGACCTTGCTTCTGTCTACTCCCTTGTACCGCGCCTATCTTCAGCAGCCAGAGAGGTTGAGCCGTTGCTAGTGGATACGACCTGGTCACTACCGCCGCAGCAAGACCATCCCGCTTTGCGGCGGGCTCTGGTGAAAACCAGTAGTGACTTAGAACCGATCCACTAGCACGGTCCACGCCAATCCCTCTCTGGCACAGAGGATCCACTACCCGCCAGCCGGCATCGTGACAGTAGATCCGGCCATGGATCCCGCTGAAGTTCCTCTGCCAGTTGTCGCTGACCTCACCACGGTGGTCGCCCAGCAGTCACAACAGATAGCGCAACAAGGCCAACAGCTGTCTCAACTGACCGTTATGCTACAACAGTTACTACCACAGCTTCAGCAGTCATCTCCTCCGCCAGCTCCTGCACCTCCTCCGCAGCGAGTGGCCGCTCCTGGGCTACGCCTATCCTTGCCGGATAAATTTGATGGGGACTCTAAGTTTTGCCGTGGCTTTCTTTCCCAATGTTCCCTGCATCTGGAGATGATGTCGGACCTGTTTCCCACTGAAAGGTCTAAGGTGGCTTTCGTAGTCAGCCTTCTGTCCGGAAAAGCCCTGTCATGGGCCACACCGCTCTGGGACCGCAATGACCCCGTCACTGCCTCTGTACACTCCTTCTTCTCGGAAATCCGAAGTGTCTTTGAGGAACCTGCCCGAGCCTCTTCTGCTGAGACTGCCCTGTTGAACCTGGTCCAGGGTAATTCTTCCGTTGGCGAGTATGCCGTACAATTCCGTACTCTTGCTTCAGAATTGTCCTGGAATAATGAGGCCCTCTGCGCGACCTTTAAAAAAGGCCTATCCAGCAACATTAAAGATGTTCTGGCCGCACGAGAAATTCCTGCTAATCTACATGAACTTATTCACCTAGCCACTCGCATTGACATGCGTTTTTCCGAAAGGCGTCAGGAGCTCCGCCAAGATATGGACTCTGTTCGCACGAGGCGTTTCTTCTCCTCGGCTCCTCTCTCCTCTGGTCCCCTGCAATCTGTTCCTGTGCCTCCCGCCGTGGAGGCTATGCAGGTCGACCGGTCTCGCCTGACACCTCAAGAGAGGACACGACGCCGCATGGAGAACCTCTGCCTGTACTGTGCTAGTACCGAACACTTCCTGAGGGATTGTCCTATCCGTCCTCCCCGCCTGGAAAGACGTACGCTGACTCCGCACAAAGGTGAGACAGTCCTTGATGTCTACTCTGCTTCTCCACGTCTTACTGTGCCTGTGCGGATGTCTGCCTCTGCCTTCTCCTTCTCTACCGTGGCCTTCTTGGACTCTGGATCTGCAGGAAATTTTATTTTGGCCTCTCTCGTCAACAGGTTCAACATCCCAGTGACCAGTCTCGCCAGACCCCTTTACATCAATTGTGTAAACAATGAAAGATTGGACTGTACCATACGCTTCCGCACGGAGCCCCTTCTAATGAGCATCGGATCTCATCACGAGAGGATTGAACTTTTGGTCCTCCCCAATTGCACCTCGGAAATTCTCCTTGGACTTCCCTGGCTTCAACTCCATTCCCCAACCCTGGATTGGTCCACTGGGGAGATCAAGAGTTGGGGGCCCTCTTGTTCCAAGGACTGTCTAAGACCGGTTCCCAGTAACCCTTGCCGTGACTCTGTGGTTCCCTCAGTAACCGGTCTCCCTAAGGCCTATATGGACTTCGCGGATGTTTTCTGCAAAAAACAAGCTGAGACTCTACCTCCTCACAGGCCTTATGATTGCCCTATCGACCTCCTCCCGGGTACTACTCCACCCCGGGGCAGAATTTATCCTCTCTCTGCCCCAGAGACTCTTGCCATGTCTGAGTATGTCCAGGAAAATTTAAAAAAGGGCTTTATCCGTAAATCCTCCTCTCCTGCCGGAGCTGGATTTTTCTTTGTGTCCAAAAAAGATGGCTCCCTACGTCCTTGCATTGACTACCGCGGTCTTAATAAAATCACGGTTAAGAACCGCTACCCCCTACCCCTCATCTCTGAACTCTTTGATCGCCTCCAAGGTGCCCACATCTTTACTAAATTGGACTTAAGAGGCGCCTATAACCTCATCCGCATCAGAGAGGGGGATGAGTGGAAAACGGCGTTTAACACCAGAGATGGACACTTTGAGTATCTGGTCATGCCCTTTGGCCTGTGCAACGCCCCTGCTGTCTTCCAAGACTTTGTCAATGAAATTTTTCGTGATCTGCTATACTCCTGTGTTGTTGTATATCTGGACGATATCCTAATTTTCTCTGCCAATCTAGAAGAACACCGCCAGCATGTCCGTATGGTTCTTCAGAGACTTCGTGACAATCAACTCTATGCCAAAATTGAGAAATGTCTGTTTGAATGCCAATCTCTTCCTTTTCTAGGATATTTGGTCTCTGGCCAGGGACTACAAATGGATCCAGACAAACTCTCTGCCGTCTTAGATTGGCCACGCCCCTCCGGACTCCGTGCTATCCAACGCTTTTTGGGGTTCGCCAATTATTACAGGCAATTTATTCCACATTTTTCTACCGTTGTGGCTCCTATCGTGGCTTTAACCAAAAAAAATGCCGATCCCAAGTCGTGGCCTCCTCAAGCGGAAGACGCCTTTAAACGACTCAAGTCTGCCTTTTCTTCGGCTCCCGTGCTCTCCAGACCTGACCCTTCCAAACCCTTCCTATTGGAGGTTGATGCCTCCTCAGTGGGAGCTGGAGCTGTTCTTTTACAAAAAAATTCTTCCGGGCATGCTGTCACTTGTGGTTTTTTTTCTAGGACCTTCTCTCCGGCGGAGAGGAACTACTCCATCGGGGATCGAGAGCTTCTAGCCATTAAATTAGCACTTGAGGAATGGAGGCATCTGCTGGAGGGATCAAGATTTCCAGTTATTATTTACACCGACCACAAGAACCTCTCCTACCTCCAGTCTGCCCAACGGCTGAATCCTCGCCAGGCCCGGTGGTCTCTGTTCTTTGCCCGATTTAATTTTGAGATTCACTTTCGTCCTGCCGATAAGAACATTAGGGCCGATGCTCTCTCTCGTTCCTCGGATGCCTCAGAAGTTGAACTCTCTCCGCAACACATCATTCCACCTGACTGCCTGATCTCCACTTCTCCAGCCTCCATCAGGCAAACTCCTCCAGGAAAGACCTTTGTTTCTCCACGCCAACGCCTCGGAATCCTCAAATGGGGTCACTCCTCCCATCTCGCTGGTCATGTGGGCATCAAGAAATCTGTGCAACTCATCTCCCGCTTCTATTGGTGGCCGACTCTGGAGACGGATGTTGTGGACTTTGTGCGAGCCTGCACTATCTGTGCCCGGGATAAGACTCCTCGCCAGAAGCCCGCTGGTTTTCTTCATCCCCTGCCTGTCCCCGAACAGCCTTGGTCTCTGATTGGTATGGATTTTATTACTGATTTACCCCCTTCCCGTGGCAACACTGTTATTTGGGTGGTCGTTGATCGATTCTCCAAAATGGCACATTTCATCCCTCTTCCTGGTCTTCCTTCAGCGCCTCAGTTGGCTAAACAATTTTTTGTACACATTTTTCGTCTTCACGGATTGCCTACGCAGATCGTCTCGGATAGAGGCGTCCAATTCGTGTCTAAATTCTGGAGGGCTCTCTGTAAACAACTCAAGATTAAATTAAATTTTTCTTCTGCATATCATCCCCAGTCCAATGGACAAGTAGAAAGAATTAACCAAGTCTTGGGTGATTATTTGCGACATTTTGTTTCCTCCCGCCAGGATGACTGGGCAGATCTCCTTCCATGGGCCGAATTCTCGTATAACTTCAGAGTCTCTGAATCTTCCTCCAAATCCCCATTTTTCGTGGTGTACGGCCGTCACCCTCTTCCCCCCCTCCCTACCCCCTTGCCCTCTGGTCTGCCCGCTGTGGATGAAATTTCTCGTGACCTTTCCATTATATGGAGAGAGACCCAAAATTCTCTCCTACAGGCTTCATCACGCATGAAGAGGTTCGCGGATAAGAAAAGAAGAGCTCCTCCCGTTTTTTCCCCTGGAGACAAGGTATGGCTCTCCGCTAAATATGTCCGCTTCCGTGTCCCTAGCTACAAGTTGGGCCCACGCTATCTTGGTCCTTTCAAAATTTTGTGTCAAATTAATCCTGTCTCTTACAAACTTCTTCTTCCTCCTTCTCTTCGTATCCCTAATGCCTTTCACGTCTCTCTTCTTAAACCACTCATCCTCAACCGTTTTTCTCCCAAATCTGTTCCTCCCACTCCTGTTTCCGGCTCCTCGGACATCTTCTCTGTCAAAGAGATCTTAGCCTCTAAAAAGGTCAGAGGGAAAACTTTTTTTCTAGTGGACTGGGAGGGTTGTGGTCCTGAAGAGAGATCCTGGGAACCTGAGGACAACATCCTAGATAAAAGTCTGCTCCTCAGGTTCTCAGGCCCTAAAAAGAGGGGGAGACCCAAGGGGGGGGTACTGTTACGCCGAGCGCTCCGGGTCCCCGCTCCTCCCCGGAGCGCTCGCTACACTCTCTCCGCTGCAGCGCTCCGGTCAGATCCACTGACCCGGGGCGCTGCGATTCTGCTTCCAGCCGGGATGCGATTCGCGATGCGGGTAGCGCCCGCTCGCGATGCGCACCCCGGCTCCCGTACCTGACTCGCTCTCCCTCGGTCCTGTCCCGGCGCGCGCGGCCCCGCTCCCTAGGGCGCGCGCGCGCCGGGTCTTTGCGATTTAAAGGGCCACTGCGCCGCTGATTGGCGCAGTGATTCCAATTAGTGTCTTCACCTGTGCACTTCCCTATATCACCTCACTTCCCCTGCACTTCCCTGCCGGATCTTGTTGCCATTGTGCCAGTGAAAGCGTTCCTTGTATGTTCCTAGCCTGTGTTCCAGACCTCCTGCCGTTGCCCCTGACTACGATCCTTGCTGCCTGCCCCGACCTTCCGCTACGTCCGACCTTGCTTCTGTCTACTCCCTTGTACCGCGCCTATCTTCAGCAGCCAGAGAGGTTGAGCCGTTGCTAGTGGATACGACCTGGTCACTACCGCCGCAGCAAGACCATCCCGCTTTGCGGCGGGCTCTGGTGAAAACCAGTAGTGACTTAGAACCGATCCACTAGCACGGTCCACGCCAATCCCTCTCTGGCACAGAGGATCCACTACCCGCCAGCCGGCATCGTGACACCCCCATGTAATCATCCAGACCCCCGTCATCATCCCCCCCTTCATCATCACTGTCTGTCAATCCCTTCATCAGTGGTCTTCAACCTGTGGACCTCCAGATGTTGCAAAACTACAACTCCCAGCAGTTGTAGTTTTGAAACCTCAGGAGTTCCGCAGGTTGAAGACCACTGCGGCCTTCGTCATCACCCAGACCCCCCCCCCCTTTTGTTTTGTACTCACCTCCCCTCGGCGGGAAGTTAGGGTGAGCTGGTCCGGGCCATCTATGGTGCAGGGATGAACGTGCATGAACGTCCCTGTGTGTCGTCGTCAAGGCAACGTCACTACTCCGGGGCTGGGCCTGAAGCACGGAGAAGATGCCCCTCCGGTGAAGATGGACAGCCCGCAACGACTAATCCTCCCCACCGGACGGTCCCTGCAGCATAGATGGCCCGGACCAGCTCACCCTAATTTCCCGCCGAGGGAAACAAAAGAAAAGGGGGGGGGTCTGGATGATGAAGAAGGTCGCAGTGGTCTTCAACCTGCGAACCTCCAGAGGTTTCAAAACCACAACACCCAGCATGCACGGACAGCCGATGGGAGTTGAAGTTTTGCAACATCTGGAGGTCCGCAGTTGAAGACCACTGATGAAGGGATTGACAGGCGGAGAGTTCACTTGAGTATAAGCCGAGGGGGGCGTTTTCAGCACGAAAAAATTGCTGAAAAACTCTAGTATATACGGTAAATCTATTAGTGCTGTCTATGGACTCTCTGCAGCCCAGAAAGCTTTAGGGCTATGTCAAGACCACTGTATTTCCCGCGATTTGCTCAAAATCGTGGCAAAAACGCAGTTATTTTAACATGACTTGTGCAAAATGCAGTAGTGTTAGTAATGCCCTAAATCTTTTCAGGGGCCCTCCTTTGGATGGGGGCCCTCAGCTACTGTCCGGGTTGCCCCCCCCCCCCCCCTAACGCCGGCCCTGCAGCCAGAGCAGGAACACTGAGCTAGATTTACTGTCTCTAGAATGGGCCCCCAACTTTGTCCAGCCAGGTTGCCTGACAGTGGCAGAAATAAAAGGGGCACAAAGGTTTCCATTCCAGTTCTTTGGTGTAAAAAAAAGAGGTCACAAATGTTTGCCGCAATCCTCATTTTTCTCAAAAATATGTGACTTTCCTTTTGCCCAAAAATGTTTTGTGTCAGTTTGATAAATTTCCCCTTTTGGATTTACAAAAAGCTAAGACCGGCCCCCTCCTCATTGTATCCAAATGTAAGAAATGTCAGCTTACACTTTTGTATACACAAGGCAGAAAAGTTCGCAGGCAGCCAGATTAAGGGAGTACCCTGAGATAAGGATGAGGTGCGAGGGTCCTATCTTCTTTCTGCTCTCTTCCTATGTAAGTCTTGGCAGTCACTGTCCATTCACTTCACCAAAGTGGCGTTTATTTCACACGGGTTGGTTCCGGGAGGGATTCCTGGAACTTGTATCACTTCTTGATGTTCTGCAGTTCCCAAAACTGTGGGGTGCAGATACTTGTGGTGGAGCCCTCCCAGCTACTCTGATTACTAGGCCCGGCCTGAAGCCCAACAGGTCCTAGATGGCAGGGAGGCTCTTATGGTGCAACAACTCCTTACTGGCTGTAGCCCTTGGCTAGTAGCATTCTTACAAGCTTTTCCCTTTAGATCTGGAATGGAAGACCTGGGCAACTCTGTAAACGTTGGCTCCACATTTGCCCAGTGTGGTCTTGAGGCCTAAACTACGAGGTGGAGCTGTACTGCTCCTGACTTCTCTCTCTTCTCTAGACCAAACACTACTCACCTCGCTCCTGCCCTCAGGCATAGGGTATCTGCTCTCAGTTTGAGAGGGGATTAAAACAGAACAGAGGACCTACAACTGACATTGCATCCGGTATATGCCTAAAGCTAGTGTATGTGAATGATTCAATAACCACAGAATAACCACCACTTATGGTATACAAAGGCAAGATAACAGACTGCATACAATGCAATGAGGTACACAACAGAAGGTGCAAATATGAGGGTGACTCCTCCAACAACCACTTAAAGCAAAACAAACTGCATGTGGTAGGACACTGCATATCCGGTGGATGCGCCATGAATGTATATGGGAATATCAAGCCCTCCCTGTCTGGGCATAATGGACTTTACTCCAATATTCTTCACCTTAGCAGTTTCCCACCTTGGCCATTGAGTTAATGTATCTAGACTAGACAATGCTCTGTGAGTAAATTATAAAATCATCAGAACAAATCCTATAGTTTGATACAATGTATCAACTCCAAGTCCAGATTATGCAGCTCACAGAGCAAGAATGGTTATTTTATATCAACATTATATCATACACTGGGTATATTGTATCCGTAGGGGGGAAATCCTTGACTGGATATATTGTATTCATATTGTATCCTAGACTGGATATATTGTATCCGTAGGGGGGAAATACTTGACTGGATGTATTGTATTCATATTGTATCCTAGATTGGATATATTGTATCTATATTTTATTCCTAAACTATGTTTTATCAAGAAATATTCTTATTATATTATTATATTCTTCAAGAAATATGTGATATTCATTTTATGTAAGTGATTAGTATATATGTGACTCTTTTTTGTTTAAGTCTGTTGAAGTATCACATATGTATTTGTATTTTGTACATAAGCGCAACTTTGTATATTTTTTGCATTAAATGAAATATTGTTCTTCCATGATTTCTTTTTTGTTTATAATATTTTATTATTGTTATTTTCAAGATACAATTATCGCACATATACATAAATAAAACTCAAAACAACCAAACCTCTACTTAACAACATCCTACAATCTCTCCCTCTCTCTCACCCCTCTCACCTAACCATCCTTCCGCCTCCCTTTTCCACTCACACCCAGAGTTCACCCCTAATATTTAGGGAGGTTCACACCAACTTATTTAATTGGGTTTCAAAAATTTCCCAGATCTCCTGCCATTTGTCTTTTGACTTATCCTTTACAATCCTATTTAATCTTAATTTCTCCATAATACATATTTGTTTCAATGTTCTAACAATGGAAGTTATATTTGGAAGAGTTTGGCTATTCCAACAACTGGCTATTGCCTCCCTTGTTGTGACCAGTACATGGAAGGCTATCACCGAATATTTCGGTTGAAGGTGATTCAAACCCAATGATAATAACGCCATTCCTGGTCCCCAGATAATATCCATAGTTTCACCCCACAATAGCTTCAGTAATTCATATATCTCGTCCCAAAACCTTTTTATATGTGGGCAATCCCACCAAATATGTTTTAATGTACCCACCCCCAGCTTACACCGCCAACAAACCGAAGAGTTCTTTATATTGAATTTAGCCATTTTAACCGGGGTCAGGTACCACCTATATAGTAACTTGCGTGATGACTCCATATGGGAGAGACAATGTGAAAACTTGACTGGGATAGTAAAGATACCCGACCATGTTTCTTCAGAGATAGAAAACCCTAGGTCAATTTCCCATTTGACCTGAAAATTCATTATTTTGGGCTCTGTTTGTTGTAAAGCTTTATATGATCTAGATATCCCACCTCTACCCCCCTTATTATTAAAGAAATACTCATTGTATCTTGACTTTACTTCAATTCTCCAATCAAAAGAGGAGACACAATGTCGCAGCTGCAAATACTTAAAAAAATCTTTTGGAGGGATTTCAAATTTTTTAGTGATATGTTCAAATGGCAGCAGTCCTGTATCCCCTACAATATCTCCTAGTGTTAAAATACCCTTTTTCATCCAGGCAGCAAAATCTGTTGTTGGTATAAGGAACTGGACTACCGCCAGTGGAACATTCTCCAATATGCATGGGTTTAGGATTTGATGTTGCAACGCGTACCGCCATGCTTCCAAACCCGCGACAACCGTCGCAACATCCCTTCCCATTTTCTTATTTAGTAAAGCTGATACCCACAATACTAACCCAGGGGGCACTCCCCCCATCAGCTCAGTTTCCAAAACTACCCAGTGCATCCCCACTTCATTGTGCCATAATCTCTGAACCTGAGTTAAGAGGGAAGCGTAATAATATTTTAAAAGGTTTGGGCAGCCTAATCCCCCTTCTTTAATTGGACGATATAGTATTTGAGCAGAGGTTCTAGGTTTCTTGTTTTTCCAAATATAGTTTAATATTATTTGCTGAAGGATTTTAATTGACTTATTTGGTATTTTAATTGGCATATTGCGAAAGATGTATAAAATCTTAGGCAGCAGCATCATTTTAACTATTGACACCCTCCCCAGCCATGAAATTGGCAGTCTGGAATAGGTTGCCACATCCAGCCACATTTGAAGTATCAGTGAATCCACATTTAGTTTCCCCGTATGCTGTAGCGTAGTCCCTAATTTTATGCCTAAGTAAGTTATGTTTTCCTCTGTCCACATGAATGAATATTTTTCCCCCAAGCACCTTTTAGTTACTTTATCAATATTAAGCATAAGGGCCACAGATTTTGTTATATTAAGTTTATAAAAACTTACTTTGCTGAACTCCTCTAATATCCTTACTATTGATTTTAAAGATTTCAGTGGGTCAACACATGAAATCAGTATATCATCTGCAAAAAGACTTATTCGATAGTCTCCAGTGCCTGTGCCTGTACCTACATAATGATTTCTAATATAATGCATTTATGTACAATATTCTTGTGAATATAATAAAAAAATAAAAAAAATTATATATATATATATATATATATATATATATATATATATATATATATATATATTGTATCCTAAACTTAATTTATATTGTCTCAATATTATATCCCAAACTGGATATATATATATTATATACTAGACTGGGTATATTGTAGCCATATTGTGTCCTAAGCTGGATATATTTTATTTATATTGTATTCTAGACTGGCTATATTGTATCCATATAATATCCCAGACTGGACATTTTGTTTAAATATTGTATGCTAGACCGGGAATATTGTATCCTAGACTGGATATATTGTATCCATATTGTATCCTAAGCTGGATATATTATAGCCATATTGTATCCTAGACTGGATGTATTGTATCCATATTGTATCCTAGACTGGATGTATTGTATCCATATTGTATCCTAGACTGGATGTATTGTATCCATATTGTATCCTAGACTGGATGTATTGTATCCATATCATATTCTAGACTGGATATTTTTTATCCATATAGTATCCTAGGCTCGATATATTGTATCCAAATTGTAACCTAGGCTGGATATCCTGTATCCATATCATATTCTAGACTGAGTATTTTGTATAAATATTGTATCCTTGACCGGGAATATTGTATTCTAGACTGGTTATATTGTATTCTAGATTGGATATATTGTATAAATTATGTATCCTTGAAAGGGAATATTTTATCCTAGACTGGATATATTGTATCCATATTGTATTCTAGACTGAATATATTGTGTTCTAGACTGGATGTATTGTATCCATAGAGTATCCTAGACTGGATATATTGTATCCATAGAGTATCCTAGACTGGATATATTGTATCCATATAGTATCCTAGACTGGATGTATTGTATCCATATAGTATCCTAGACTGGATGCATTGTATCCATATTGTATCCTAGACTGGATATATTGTATCTATATAGTATCCTAGGCTGGATGTATTGTATCCATATTGTATCCTAGGCTGGATGTATTGTATCCATATTGTATCCTAGACTGGATATATTGTATCTATATAGTATCCTAGGCTGGATGTATTGTATCCATATTGTATCCTAGACTGGATGTATTGTATCCATATTGTATCCTAGACTGGATGTATTGTATCCATATTGTATCCTAGACTGAATATATTGTATCTATATAGTATCATAGACTGGGATGTATTGTATCCATATTGTATCCTAGGCTGGATGTATTGTATCCATATTGTATCCTAGACTGGATGTATTGTATCCATATTGTATCCTAGACTGGATGTATTGTATCCATATTGTATCCTAGACTGAATATATTGTATCTATATAGTATCATAGACTGGGATGTATTGTATCCATATTGTATCCTAGGCTGGATATAATGGAACAGATTCAATGATACTGTCTCATTCTTAGACCAGTGTTTGCCAATTTGGGTGCCTCCAGCTGTAGCAAAGCTACAACCCCCAGCATGCCTGGACAGCCGAAGGCTGGGAGCTGTAGTTTTGCTACTTTATAATTTGAAGATTTTCTAATTTATACAGAGAGTAAGCTGCATTTATATAAAACCGGAAAAACTCCATTAAAGGGGTACGCCGTGGATTTTTTTTTTTAAATCTGCTGGTGCCAGAAAGTTATACAGATTTGTAAATTACGGTACTTCTATATAAAAATGGCAATCCTTCCAGTACTTATCAGCTGATGTAGACTAAAGAGGAAGTTCTTTTCTTTTTGAATTTATTTTCAGTCTGACCACAGTGCTCTCTGCTGACACCTCTGTCCATGTCAGGAACTGTCCAGAGCAGGAGAGGTTTGCTATGGGGATTTGCTCCTATTTTGGACAGTTCCTGACATGGACAGAGGTGTCAGCAGAGAGCACTGTGGTCAGACAAAAAAGAAATTCAAAAAGAAAAGAACTTCCTCTTTAGTATACAGCAGCTGATAAGTACTGGAAGGATTAAGATTTTTAAATAGAAGTACTTTACAAATCTGTATAACTTTCTGGCACCAGTTGATTTAAAAAATATTGTTTTCCACCAGAGTACCCCTTTAACCCCTTAAGGACGGAGCCCATTTTCACCTCTAGGACGAAGCCCTTTTTTGCAAATCTGACCACTGTCACTTTAAACATTAATAACTTTGGAATGCTTTTAGTTATCATTCTGATTCTGAGATTGTTTTTTCGTGACATATTCTACTTTAACTTAGTGGTAAAATTTTGTGGTAACTTGCATCCTTTCTTGGTGAAAAATTCCAAAATTTGATGAAAAAATTAAAAAAATTTCATTTTTCTAACTTTGCTTGTAAGGAAAATGGATATTCCAAATCATTTTTTTTTGGATTCACATATACAATATATCTACTTTATGTTTGCATCATAAAATTGACGAGTTTTTACTTTTGGAAGACACCAGAGGGCTTCAAAGTTCAGCAGCAATTTTCCAATTTTTCACAAAATTTTCAAACTCGCAATTTTTCAGGGACCAGTTCAGGTTTGAAGTGGATTTGAAGGGTCTTCATATTAGAAATACCCCATAAATGACCCCATTATAAAAACTGCACCCCCCAAAGTATTCAAAATGACATTCAGTAAATGTTTTAACCCTTTAGGTGTTTCACAGGAAAAGCAGCAAAGTGAAGGAGAAAATTCAATATCTTCATTTTTTACACTCGCATGTTCTTGTAGACCCAATTTTTGAATTTTTACAAGGGGTAAAAGGAGAAAATGTATATTTATATTTGTAGCCCAATTTCTCTCGAGTAAGCACATACCTCATATGTCTATGTAAATTGTTCGGCGGGCGCAGTAGAGGGCTCAGAAGCGAAGGAGCGACAAGGGGATTTTAGAGAGTACGTTTTTCTGAAATGGTTTTTGGGGGGCATGTCACCTTTAGGAAGCCCCTATGGTGCCAGAACAGCAAAAAAAAACACATGGCATACCATTTTGGAAACTAGACCCCTTGAGGAACGTAACAAGGGATAAAGTGAGCCTTAATACCCCACAGGTGTTTCACGACTTTTGCATATGTAAAAAAAAAAAAAAAATTTCACTAAAATGTGGGTTTCCCCCCAAATTTCACATTTTTGCAAGGGTTAATAGCAGAAAAGACCCCCCAAAATTTGTAACCCCATCTCTTCTGAGTATGGAGGTACCCCATAAGTGGACCTGAAGTGCACTACGGGCGAACTACAATGCTCAGAAGGGAAGGCGTCATATTTGGCTTTTTGAGAGCAAATTTTGCTCGGGGGGCATGTCGCATTTAGGAAGCCCCTATGGTGCCAGAACAGCAAAATAACCCCCACATGGCATACCATTTTGGAAACTAGACCCCTCACAGAATGTAATGAGGGGTACAGTGAGCATTTACCCCCCACTGGTGTCTGACAGATCTTTGGAACAGTGGGCTGTGCAAAATTTTTCATTTTCACGGACCACTGTTCCAAAGATCCGTCAGACACCTGTGGGGTGTAAATTCTCACTGCACCCCTTATTACATTCCGTTAGGGGTGTAGTTTTCAAAATGTGGGTGTGTTTTTTTTTTTTTTGCGTTTGTCAGAACCGCTGTAACAATCAGCCACCTCTGTGCAAATCACCTCAAATGTACATGGCGCACTCTCCCTTCTGGGCCTTGTTGTGCGCCCCCAGAGCACTTTGCGCCCACATATGGGGTATCTCCGTACTCGGGAGAAATTGTGTTACAAATTTTGGGGGGCGTTTTTCCCTTTTACCTCTTGTGAAAATGAAAAGTATAGGGCAACACCAGCATGTTAGTGTAAAAATGTTTATTTTTTTACACTAACATGCTGGTGTAGACCCCAACTGTTCCTTTTCATAAGGGGTAAAAGGAGAAAAAGCCCCCCAAAATTTGTTAGGCAATTTCTCCCGAGTATGGCGATACCCCAAATGTGACCCTATTCTGTTGCCTTGAAATACGACAGGGCTCCAAAGTGAGAGCGCCATGTGCATTTGAGGCCTGAATTAGGGACTTGCATAGGGGTGGACATAGGGGTATTCTACGCCAGTGATTCCCAAACAGGGCGCCTCCAGCTGTTGCTAAACTCCCAGCATGCTTGGACAGTCAATTGCTGTCCAGAAATGCTGGGAGTTTTTGTTTTGCAACAGCTGGAGGCTCCATCTTAGAAACACTGCCGTACAATACGTTTTTCATTTTTATTGGAGAAGGGGGGTGGGGGGTGGGGGGGCAGTGTACGTGTGTATATGTAGTGTTTTACTCTTTATTTTATGTTAGTGTAGTGTAGTGTTTTTAGGTTACATTCACACTGACGGCAGATTACACTGAGTCTCCCGCTAGTAGTTTGAGCTGCGGCGGAAAATTTGCCGCATCTCAAATTTGCAGCGGGGAACTCACTGTAATATGCCGCCAGTGTGAATGTAGCCTGTACATTCACACGGGAGGGGGGTCAAAACTACAACTCCCAGCATGCACTGACAGACCATGCATGCTGGGAGTTGTAGTTTTGCAACAGCTGGAGGCACACTGGCTGGAAAACCTTGAGTTAGGTTCTATGACCTAACTCAGTATTTTCCAACGAGTGTGCCTCCAGCTGTTGCAAAACTGCAACTCCCAGCATGTACTGATTGCGGAAGGGCATGCTGGGAGATGTAGTTATGCAATGGCTGGAGGCACGCAAGTACAACTCCCAGCATGCCAAGACAGCCTTATGCTGTTCCTGAATGCTGGGAGTTGTAGTTTTGCAAGATTTAGAGGGGTTCAAGTTGTAAATCACTGTCCAGTGGTCTCAAAACTGTGGCCCTCCAGATGTTGCAAAACTACAACTCTCAGCATGCCCAGCCAGCAAACTGCTGTCTGGGCATGCTGAGAGTTGTAGTTTTGCAACATCTGGAGGGCTACAGTTTGAGACCACTTAGTGATCTACAACCTGAACCCCTCTAAATATTGCAAAACTACAAGTCCCAGCATGCCCACACAGCAAACAGCTGTCTGGGCATGCTGGGAGTTGTAGTTTTGCAACATCTGGAGGGCCACGGTTTAGAGACCACTGTAAACTGTGGCCCTCCGGATGTTGCTAGGCAACAACTCACCTAGCAGGACCCGGAAGCAGCCGCCGCCGCCGCCGCACGTGGGGGATCCCCGCATGGAGGATCGCGATCCGGGATCCAGGTAGGGACCTTCGGCGCCGACCCTCCCTGGACGGTTCCCCCGTTTTGCCCGGACACCGATAGGTGGGCAAAGCGGGGGAACCGAACTTTACCCCCCCCCCTCCCCCGGTCTGCTATCGGTCGGTCGCTCGGCCGACCAATAGCAGGGATAGGAGGGGTGGCACCCCTGCCACCAAACTCCTATCCCTTTAGGGGGATCTAGGGTGTCTCGGACACCTACGATCCCTCTTATTTTCCGGGTCACCGGGTCACCAGTGACCCGTATGACCCGGAATCGCGCAGATCGCAGGTCTGAATTGACCTGCGATTTGCGCGCATGGCGGTCATGGGGGGGTCTCAGGACCCCCCTCGGCGATGTGCCGGGATGCATGCTGCTAGATAACAGCAGTCATCCCGGCCCGATCACCGCTACCGGTGACGCGGCGCTCCCGGAACCCCGCGACGTACATGTACGTCGCTGCGCGCCAAGTGACACTTCGCGGCGCCGTACATGTACGTCGCTCATCGTGAAGGGGTTAAATCCCCATTCAGCGTGAGCAGTTCTGATGAATTCTCAGCAGCAAAATGTGTTGTGTTAGAACTTACCATCCTGTAATGTCTATTGTTATCACGCTCAGGTCTCAAAGTGAATACAGTCATTTGCTGCTCTTTTTGTGAAGTGGTTTGTAGAAATCAGTTCTTCAATTAGCCTTTGGCGAGATCCATAGAACTGAATGAAGGATCAATAAGACTCCTCCAAGGTACATATTGCCGCCTGGGCTTCTTTGTCTTTTGCTGCATCAGAATCTGGTTAAAGTAGTTAAAGGGAACCTCTACCTCCGGAGCCACTTGAAAGATTATTTTGAGAGATTGAATGAATTGTTCTTCAATACAGTTTATAATTGTTTGTGTTGGAATATAGTTCCTCACTGTTCTCTTGAAGTGGTTGTCAAATATATATTATCTGCATTAGGGATCGACCAATATCGGTTTTTAGGGTCAATACCGATAATCTGTGGAGATTAAGGCCGATAGCCGATAATTTATACCGATATTCTGGTATAAATTATCGGCTATTCATACAACTCGGCTCCATTTGATTTAATGGAACTGAGCTGCAGAACCACACCCAAACTGGAGACAGACTGGAAGTTTTTTGATTCCTGAATAACCCCTTTAAAGTGTACCTGTCGTCAACAAAAACGTTTTATAAAATTTTGATAATACCATTATATGTATATTTGTAATATACATTGGTTAAAAATTGTGTATATTTTTGGGTGAAAAAATGCTGTCCCTGCAGCTATTGTCCGTGTGTCTCTATGATGAGTCCAAAAACAGGAAGTGAGGGCGGGACAAGAAGGGATCTGTGCAGACTCCTGACTTGTCAATCATCCTGATGAATGAGCCGGGAGCATGTTATAGAGCCTTCGTGCTCACTGTCCTGCTTTTTCTTAGTGTACAGATCCCTGCTTGTCCGCCGTCACTTCCTGTATTTGGACTCCACATAGAGACACACAGGCAATAACTGCAGGGACAAAAATATACACATTTTTTAATCAATGTATGTCACGATTCGGCTTACAGGTTGTGGATCCACTGTGTCAGCGAGGGATTGGCGTGGACCGTGCTGGTGGACCGGTTCTAAGAGGCTACTGGTGTTCACCAGAGCCCGCCGCAAAGCGGGATGGTCTTGCTGCGGCGGTAGCAACCAGGTCGTATCCACTAGCAATGGCTCAACCTCGCTGACTGCTGAGAAGGCGTGGGACAGAAGGACTAGGCAGAGGCAAGGTCAGACGTAGCAGAAGGTCGGGGCAGGCGGCAAGGTTCGTAGTCAATATGGATAGCAGGAGATCAGATAACACAGGCTTGGACAACACTAAACGCTTTCACTGGCACAAGGCAACAAGATCCGGCCAGGGAGTGCAGGGGAAGTGAGGTATTATAGCCAGGGAGCAGGTGGAAGCTAATTAAGCTAATTGGGCCAGGCACCAATCATTGGTGCACTGGCCCTTTAAGTCTGAGAGAGCTGGCGCGCACGCGCCCTAGAGAGCGGAGCCGCGCGCGCCAGCACATGACAGCAGGGGACCGGGACGGGTAAGTGACTTGGGATGAGATTCGCAAGCGGGCGCGTCCCGCTATGCGAATTGCATCCCCGCCGGCAATGTCAGTGCAGCGCTCCCGGTCAGCGGGTCTGACCGGGGCGCTGCAGAGAGAGAGACGCCGTGAGCGCTCCGGGGAGGAGCGGGGACCTGGAGCGCTCGGCGTAACAATGTATATTACAAATATACATGTAATTGTATTATCGACATTATATAAAAAGTTTTTGTTGACGACAGGTACACTTTAAGATTGGACCATAGATTAAATGCTGAAGCCCTAACTATTTTTTTTTTAAGGAAAGTTGAAAATAAGTAACATTTATACATTTATTTCCCATTGCTTATTCACCAACATGTTCTTCAGCCCTACACAGAGATCGTCATCATATATTTTTTTGCTTGTCCCCAATGGGGCTCACAATCTAATCTCCCTAGAGACACACATGGACTTATTCCAGAGGAAACCAATTTCGGGGATATTCACATTACATTTCTGAATTCTTTTAACATTAAAGAGGTACTCTGCCCCCAGACATCTTATCTCCTATAGATGTCTGATCGTGGGCATCCCACCATTGGGGACCCCTGCAATCTCCCTGCTGCACCCGGTGTTGGTTTAGAGCATCGGGTGCAGCACCGGAGGCTTGTGACCTCACGGCTAGCCCCTCCCCAATGCAAGTCTATGGGAGGGGGCGTGACGGACGTTTCGGATGTCTATTTTTGAGAACTAATGTTGGACATCCCACGATCAGATAGTTATCCCCTATCCTGTTAATAAGGGATTACTTTGGGAGTTGAAACAACGCCTTTAATGTATATACTGTGAGCTTTATAGTAAGAAAAGGCTGAACACCTCCTAAGCTATGTCATCTGCTCAGAAAATGTTAGTTAAAAAATGTAATACTGTCAAATATATCAGATCCAGATAAAAACAATGAATAAACCCTTTCAGCACAAATGGGGGTCTATACTCCATGTCTCATGAGTAATACATTATTAATGGCTACCTATATAGTAGCATGGCTGTCACTATAGAAGTATGTTCTTGTATTAAGCTAGTATTATTGCACTACTAGGTTTATGTCACCAATTGTCTATTTATATTGATAGCGTCACATTGGTTTTATTGATTTCTTTTATCTTTATCTGATATATGTGACAGTGTTATTAAAGTGATACATTTTTTAACTGACGTTTTATGGGCATAGGATGTAGCTTAGGCGTCAGCCTTTTCTCTTCTTAAAGAGTACCTCTCATCAAAAAAAGTTTTGATATATTATAGATTAATGTATGCAGAATAATTTTACATTTGCATGTGATTAAAAAATATACTTCTTTCTATTTAATTTTCCACTTTGAAGAAATGACCACTAGGGGTCTCCCTACCAGTCCTGGCAGCAAGCATTTCAGACTCATGCTGGAGTCCTAAATACTACAAGCTGCCAGTCTGCTTTGTTCACAAAAGAGAACACTCAGAGCTGCCAGCCTGCTTTGTTCACAGCCTGTTTGGCTGTGAACAAAGCAGGCTGGCAGCTCTGAGTGTTTAGGACTCCAGCATGAGTCAGAAATGCTTGCTGACAGGACTGATCGGGAAAAATACAATAGAAAGAAGCATATTTTTCATTAACATGTTATTAGAAAGTTATTCAACATTCATTAATCTAAAATATATCAAAAGTTTATTTGATGAGAGGTACCCTTTAATCTTACATGCAATACACAGTCACATAGTTTATAAGGTTGAAAAGAAGACAGGAGTCCATGTAGTTCAACCTATAACCCTATTGTGCTGATCCAGAGGAAGGATAACCCCCTCAAGAGGCTGATGCCAATTGTCCCATACCAGGGGAAAATTCCTTCCCGACCCCAATATGGAATCAGAATAAATCCCTGGATCAACGTTCTATCCCCGTAAATCTAGTATCCATAACCTGTAATATTATATTTTTCTAAAAAAAAAATAATAATAATCCAGGCCCCCATGAACTTATTTTTCACAAACTTGTTAGACATCACAACATTATGGGGCAGAGAGTACTCTGAACTTTATCCCCTATCCGAAGGATAGGGGATAAGTTTTAGATCGCGGGGGGTCCGAGCGCTGGGGCCCCCTGCGATCTCTCTGTACGGGGCAGCGGCAATGTACAGGAAAGGGGGCGTTCCATCCCCGCATGATGCGGCAGCCGGCACACCCCTCCATGAATCCCATAGAGATACATGGAGGGGCGTGCTGGCTGCCGCATCATGCGGAGACTGAACACCCCTTTCCTGTACATTGCTGCGGCCCCGTACAGGAGATCGTGGGGGGACCCAGTGCTCGGACCCCCCGCGATCTAAAACTTATCCTTCGGATAGGGGATAAAGTTCAGAGCACTACAGATCTCCTTTAATTTCGGGAACCTTTTCCTGTTCTCAGGGAATAGAGGTGCTCCGGAAATTAGTAAATAACTGGCGTTTAGTCTTGCCTATATAGAAATATCCGCAAGGACAACAAATACAATACACTATGGGGGGTATTTATCAAAGGATTTGTAATTTTTTAACATAACTTTGGCGCAATGCTTTGGCGCAGTGTCTTTTTGCGCCAGAGTTTGGCGCATTTTCTCCACTGTCATTTTTACAACTTTCGTACTCCGGTGAAAACCTTTTTTCTTTTAAATCAACTGGTGCCATAAAGTTAAAGAGATTTGTAAATTACTTCTATTAAAAAATATTAATCCTTCCTGTACTTATTAGCTGCTGAATACTACAGAGGAGATTCTGATGACATCATGACCACAGTGCTCTCTGCTGACATCTCTGTCCATTTTAGCAAATATATGGTTAGGGCAGCACAGTGGCTCAGTGGTGAGCACTGTTACCTTGAAGCACTGGGGTGGTGGTGTGAGTGCTATATAAATAAAGAGTTATTATTATAAAAATGTCAGCAGAGAGCACTGTGGTCGTGAGGTCAGCAGAGAGCACAGCATTCCAAAAATAAAAGTATTTCCTCTGTAGTATTCAGCAGCTAATAAGTACAGGAAGGATTAAGATTTTTTTAATAGAAGTAATTTACAAATCTGTTTACGTTTCTGGGACCAGTTGATTTAAAAGAAAAAAGTTTTTCACCGGAGTACCCATTTAACTTTAGTCAGTAATTCATCATTTGCGCCAAACGCCTTTTAGGGGTTTTTTTTGGCACAAATCACCGCCAAGAAATTTTGCACATGGAAAACACACTTAGCAATGTCAGAAAATGTAAAGGCATCAAAATACATGAAAATTTTTTTTTTTTTGTGAAAGCAGCGACGCCTCCAGGGCTGCTCAATACTATCCTGCATCCTGAGGAACTTTCACCCTCCGTTGAGCCAGCATTGGACATGGCCACACAGGTTCAGGAAAGGTAAGCACTAAAGCAGTGGTCTCCAAACTGCGGACCTCCAGATGTTGCAAAACTACAACTCCCAGCATGCCCGGAATTGTAGTTTTGCAACATCTGGAGGTCCGCTGGTTGAAGACCACTGCACTAAAGTAACAAAAAAAATTATAATAATAATTAAAGGGGTAGTCCAGTGGTGAAAAACGTATCCCCTATCCTAAGGATAGGGGATAAGTTTGAGATTGTGGGGGGTCCGACCGCTGGGGCCCCCTGCGATCTCTCTGTACGGGGGCCAGGCTCTCCGGCCAGCTAGCGGGTGTCGACCTCCGCACGAAGCAGCGGCCGACACGCCCCCTCAATACATCTCTATGGCAGAGCCGGAGATTGCCGAAGGCAGCGCTTCGGCTCTGCCATAGAGTTGTATTGAGGGGGCGTGTCGGCCACCGCTTCGTGCGGAGTTCGACACGCCCCCTTCCCGCGGGCTGTCGGGGCTCCGTACAGGAGATCGCAGGGGGCCCCAGCGGTCGGACCCCCCACGATCTGCAACTTATCTCCTATCCTTAGGATAGGGGATAAGTTGTTAACCTTAGGATAGGGGATAAGTTGTTCACCACTGGGTCACCACTGGACTACTCCTTTAAGTTGAAAATAAAATCCATTTCACATGGTGGCTATAAACCCCACAAAAGAAAATAACTCATGTCGCTTGCTGATATACTGCAGGAGGGACTCCAAAATGGCCGCTCTACAGGGTAAAATACGCGTTCTCTGTGGTGGTAAGTTCTGTGTAAAAGGCGCTGTGAACAGTTGATTTGAGCCAAAATTACTTACAACTTGCACCAAATGATAAATTTGGTGCATGTCCACGAAAACCAAAGTGAAAAAAAAAGGGTAAAAAGAAACGGTCAACAGGCAAAATTGATAAATACCCCCTATATGTAACTGCTCTTACAGGTGATAAATTGTTGAGCTCTGATCTCCTTGCCACCTAATACTAAAAAACTTGCTTTCATATTCTGTGGGCCGTGTGCATCGCTCGAGACATATCTCCTATTGTATGGTTACGTTTAAATGGGATAATAGGTTTGTTCTTGGCTATATTTTCTAGGTCACCATCTTGTTCTAAAATGTTCCAATTTTTGGGAATTACTCTTTTGATGATGTTTTTGAAAAAGAAAAAAAAAACGAATCTTTTTTCAGCTGTATTTTTCTTTATATATTTTTGTTGTTGTTGTATTCAGTTGATCCTTTCTTTCCCGTTTTTGTGCTTTTTGATAAGCCTGTTCTATAATGCTATCTGGATAACCTCGAGCTCGTAGGCGTAATTTTAGCTCTTCTGCTTGTGACTGATGAATTGGCTATATGGTAAGCTCTTTTTGGTCTGGATCGGATGCGAACTGTTGAAATGTAATAATGTATTCCTAGCTATGGGTTTTTGATACCCCTTGATGACTATCTGATTATGATCAACAGAAATAAGTGTATCTAAAAATTCGAGTTTGTCATTACCAAAAACTGCTGTGAATTTCATGTTTACTGTATTCAGATATTCTACAAACAATTTTATTTGGTGTTCTGTACCGCTCCAAATTACTATGAGATCGTCCACATATCGCATGAAATAGCGAATATGTGGCAAAACCAAATTATTTTCTGAAAATATGTACATTTCTTCAAAAATGGCAAGAAACAAGTTGGCAAAAGTACATGAAACTGGTGTACCCATTGCGGTACCGGTTAATTGCCGGTACCACTGGGTCCCATGTACAAAAGTGTTATTAGTCAGGACAAAATATAGAGCCTCACATAAAAAATTAATAAATGCTTGATATTTGCCTGATTTCACAAAAAATTTACGGATTGCCTGTACACCCGCATCCACTGGGATGCGGGTGTACAGGCTCTCTATGTCAATGGATGTGAGGCTGCTAGCAGCATCCAAAGGGAAATCTTGAATGGACTTTATTAATTCTGTAGTGTCTTTTAAATACATTCTTGTGTGCTGTAAGAGGGGTCGTAACACCCAGTCTAGTTACTAATATACTTCCTTTATCAGTGTTTGATACCTGGTATCAAATTTTTCTGTCTTTCTTTTCCACGGAAGTTCATTTTCTGCAGCCTACAAAATGAGTGTTGTCTCGGACATTTCCCAGCTTGCTGTGCGCCCTGAGACAATACATCACAAGTCAGGTGCTGAAAGGGGACTTGGCTGCTTTGTCTGTTGTGTGTGAAGCCCCCTGAGGATGTTACCAGCGCACATGTGCGTGCATTCATCATCACACAGATACACAGGTTGCGCTGTGCTGCAGTGGGTTACAACACAGAACCCCAGGGGTTTACCAATTCCTTCTTATCATGTGTCTATATTTAACCCCTTAAAGATGCAGTTTTTCCGTTTTTGTACTTTCATTTTTTTCCTCATCACCTTCTAAAAGTCATAACTCTTTCAATTTTGCACCTACAGACCCATATGTGGGCTTATTTTTTGCGCCACCAGTTCTACTTTGTTATGACATCAATCATTTCACCACAAAATTTACGGCAAAAACGGAGAAAAAATATTTGTGGGGCAAAATTGGTAAACAAACTCAAATTTGTAACTTTTGGGTGCACTTTTCGGTAAAAATGACACCATATCTTTATTCTGTAGGTCCATACGGTTACAAAATACCCAATATATATAGGTTTTTATTTTACTACTTGAAAAAAAATTATAACTATGCACCAAAACTAGTATGTGTAATATTGTCATCTTCTGACTGACTCCTATGACTTTATTTTTTATTTTTCCATATACGGGGATGGATCATATTTTGCACCGTGATCTGAAGTTTTTATCGGTACCTTTTTGTTTTGATGGGACTTTTTGATCGCTTTTCATAAATTTACAATAGTAAATAGTATACAAAGTGACAAAAAATAACTTAATTAAATTAATTAAAGGGTACCTCTTATCAAAAAAACTTTTGATATATTATAGATTAATGTTTGCAGAATAACTTTACAATTGCATGTTATTAAAAAATATGCTTCTTTCTATTTCATTTCCCTGTTTGGCTGTGAACAAAGCAGGCTGGCAGCTCTGAGTGTTTAGGACTCCAGCATGAGTCAGAAATGCTTGCTGACAGGACTGATCGGGAAAAATACAATAGAAAGAAGCATATTTTTCATTAACATGCTATTGGAAAGTTATTCAACATTCATTAATCTAAAATATATCAAAAGTTTATTTGATGAGAGGTACCTGTCACGATGCCGGCTGGCAGGAGGTGGATCCTCTGTGCCAGAGAGGGATTGGCGTGGACCGTGCTAGTGGACCGGTTCTAAGTCACTACTGGTTTTCACCAGAGCCCGCCGCAAAGCGGGATGGTCTTGCTGCGGCGGTAGTGACCAGGTCGTATCCACTAGCAACGGCTCAACCTCTCTGACTGCTGAAGATAGGCGCGGTACAAGGGAGTAGACAGAAGCAAGGTCGGACGTAGCAGAAGGTCAGGGCAGGCAGCAAGGATCGTAGTCAGGGGCAACGGCAGGAGGTCTGGAACACAGGCTAGGAACACACAAGGGAACGCTTTCACTGGCACAATGGCAACAAGATCCGGCGAGGGAGTGCAGGGGAAGTGAGGTATAAATAGGGAGTGCACAGGTGAACACACTGATTAGAACCACTGCGCCAATCAGCGGCGCAGTGGCCCTTTAAATCGCAGAGACCCGGCGCGCGCGCGCCCTAGGGAGCGGGGCCGCGCGCGCCGGGACAGGACCGACGGAGAGCGAGTCAGGTACGGGAGCCGGGGTGCGCATCGCGAGCGGGCGCCACCCGCATCGCGAATTGCATCCCGGCTGGAGGCGGAATCGCAGCGACCCGGTCAGTGGATCTGACCGGGGCGCTGCGGGAGCGAGAGTGTAGCGAGCGCTCCGGGGAGGAGCGGGGACCCGGAGCGCTCGGCGTAACAGTACCCCCCCCCCTTGGGTCTCCCCCTCTTCTTGGAGCCTGAGAACCTGAGGACCAGATTTTTATCTAGGATATTGTCCTCAGGTTCCCAGGATCTCTCTTCAGGACCACAGCCCTCCCAGTCAACCAAAAAGAAGGTTTTTCCTCTGACCTTTTTGGAGGCCAGTATCTCCTTTACAGGAAAGATGTCTGAAGAACCGGAGACAGGAGTGGGAGAGATAAGTTTAGGAGAGAAACGGTTGATGATGAGTGGTTTAAGAAGAGAAACGTGAAAGGCATTAGGAATACGAAGAGAAGGAGGGAGAAGAAGTTTATAAGAGACAGGATTAATCTGGCACAAAATTTTGAAAGGACCAAGATAGCGTGGTCCCAATTTGTAGCTGGGAACACGGAAGCGGACATATTTAGCGGAGAGCCATACCTTGTCTCCGGGAGAAAAAATGGGGGGAGCTCTTCTTTCCTTATCAGCAAACTTCTTCATGCGTGATGAAGCCTGTAAGAGAGAATTTTGAGTCTCTTTCCATATGGTGGAAAGATCACGAGTTATTTCATCCACAGCGGGTACACCAGAGGGCAAGGGAGTAGGGAGGGGGGGAAGAGGGTGACGGCCGTACACCACGAAAAATGGGGATTTGGAAGAAGATTCAGAAACTCTGAAGTTATACGAGAATTCGGCCCATGGTAGAAGATCTGCCCAGTCATCCTGGCGGGAGGAAACAAAATGCCGTAAATAATCACCCAGGACCTGGTTAATTCTTTCTACTTGCCCATTGGATTGAGGATGATAAGCAGAAGAAAAGTTTAATTTAATCTTGAGTTGTTTACAGAGAGCCCTCCAGAATTTAGACACGAATTGGACGCCTCTATCCGAGACGATCTGCGTGGGCAACCCGTGAAGACGAAAAATGTGTACAAAAAATTGTTTTGCCAACTGAGGCGCAGAAGGAAGACCAGGAAGAGGGATGAAATGTGCCATCTTGGAGAATCGATCAACGACCACCCAAACAACAGTGTTGCCACGGGATGAGGGTAAGTCTGTAATAAAGTCCATACCAATCAGAGACCAAGGCTGTTCGGGAACAGGCAGAGGATGAAGAAGACCAGCGGGCTTCTGGCGAGGAGTCTTATCCCGGGCACAGACAGTGCAGGCTCGCACAAAATCCACAACATCCGTCTCCAGAGTCGGCCACCAATAGAAACGAGAGATGAGTTGTACGGATTTCTTGATGCCCGCATGACCTGCGAGATGGGAGGAGTGACCCCATTTGAGGATCCCGAGGCGTTGGCGTGGAGAGACGAAGGTCTTCCCTGGAGGAGTTTGCCTGATGGAGGCTGGAGAAGTGGAGATCAGGCAGTCAGGAGGAATGATGTGTTGCGGAGAGAGCTCTACTTCCGAGGCATCCGAGGAACGAGAGAGAGCATCGGCCCTAATGTTCTTATCGGCAGGCCGAAAGTGAATTTCAAAATTAAATCGGGCAAAGAACAGAGACCACCTGGCCTGGCGAGGATTCAGCCGTTGGGCAGACTGGAGATAGGAGAGGTTCTTGTGATCGGTGTAAATAATAACTGGAAATCTTGATCCCTCCAGCAGATGCCTCCATTCCTCAAGTGCTAATTTAATGGCTAGTAGCTCTCGATCCCCGATGGAGTAGTTCCTCTCCGCCGGAGAGAAGGTCTTAGAAAAAAAACCACAAGTAACAGCATGCCCGGAAGAATTTTTTTGTAGAAGAACCGCTCCAGCTCCTACTGAGGAGGCATCAACCTCCAATAGGAAGGGTTTAGATGGGTCAGGTCTGGAGAGCACGGGAGCTGAAGAAAAGGCAGACTTGAGCTGTTTAAAGGCGTCTTCCGCTTGAGGAGGCCATGACTTAGGATTGGCATTCTTTTTGGTTAAAGCCACGATAGGAGCCACAATGGTGGAAAAATGTGGAATAAATTGTCTGTAATAATTGGCGAACCCCAAAAAACGTTGGATAGCACGGAGTCCGGAGGGGCGTGGCCAATCTAAGACGGCAGAGAGTTTGTCTGGATCCATTTGTAGTCCCTGGCCAGAGACCAAGTATCCTAGGAAAGGAAGAGATTGACATTCAAACAGACATTTCTCCATTTTGGCATAAAGTTGATTGTCACGAAGTCTCTGAAGAACCATGCGGACATGCTGGCGGTGTTCTTCTAGGTTGGCAGAAAAAATCAGGATATCGTCCAGATACACAACAACACAGGAATATAAGAGATCACGAAAAATTTCATTAACAAAGTCTTGGAAGACGGCAGGGGCGTTGCACAGGCCAAAGGGCATGACCAGATACTCAAAGTGTCCATCTCTAGTGTTAAATGCTGTTTTCCATTCATCCCCCTCTCTGATGCGGATGAGATTATAAGCACCTCTTAAGTCCAGTTTGGTAAAGATGTGGGCACCTTGGAGGCGATCAAAGAGTTCAGAGATGAGAGGTAGAGGGTAGCGGTTCTTTACCGTGATTTTATTAAGACCGCGGTAGTCAATGCAAGGACGTAGGGAGCCATCTTTTTTGGACACAAAGAAAAATCCGGCTCCGGCAGGAGAGGAGGATTTGCGGATAAAGCCCTTTTTTAAATTTTCCTGGATGTACTCAGACATAGCAAGAGTCTCTGGGGCAGAGAGAGGATAAATTCTGCCCCGGGGTGGAGTAGTGCCCGGGAGGAGGTCAATAGGACAGTCATAAGGCCTGTGAGGAGGTAGAGTCCCAGCTTGTTTTTTGCAAAAAACATCCGCAAAGTCCATATAGGCCTTAAGGAGACCGGTTACAGGGGGGACCACAGGGTCACGGCAAGGAGTACTGGTAACCGGTTTAAGGCAGTCCTTGAAACAAGAGGGGCCCCAACTCTTGATCTCCCTTGTGGACCAATCCAGGGTTGGGGAATGGTGTTGAAGCCAGGGTAGTCCAAGGAGAATTTCGGAAGTGCAATTGGAGAGGACCAAAAACTCAATTTTTTCGTGGTGAGGTCCAATGCACTTTAGGAGGGGTTCCGTGCGGTAACGCACGGCACAGTCCAATCTTTCATTGTTAACGCAATTGATGTAGAGAGGTCTGGCGAGACTGGTCACTGGGATGTTGAACCTGTTGATGAGAGAGGCCAAAATAAAGTTTCCTGCAGATCCGGAGTCCAAGAAGGCCTTAGTGGAGAAGGAGAAGGTAGAGGCAGATATCCGCACAGGCACAGTAAGACGTGGAGAAGCAGAGTTGACATCAAGGACTTTTTCACCTTTGTGCGGAGTCAGCGTACGTCTTTCCAGGCGGGGAGGACGGATAGGACAATCCTTCAGGAAGTGTTCGGTACCGGCACAGTACAGGCAGAGATTCTCCATGCGGCGTCGTGTCCTCTCTTGAGGTGTCAGGCGAGACCGGTCAACTTGCATAGCCTCCACGGCGGGAGGCACAGGAACGGATTGCAGAGGACCAGAGGAGAGAGGAGCCGGGGAGAAAAAACGCCTCGTGCGAACAAAGTCCATATCCTGGCGGAGCTCCTGACGCCTTTCGGAAAAACGCATGTCAATGCGAGTGGCTAGATGAATGAGTTTATGCAGGTTAGCAGGAATTTCTCGTGCGGCCAGAACATCTTTAATGTTGCTGGATAGGCCTTTTTTAAAGGTCGCGCAGAGGGCCTCATTATTCCAGGAAAGTTCTGAAGCAAGAGTACGGAATTGCACGGCGTACTCGCCAACGGAAGAATTACCCTGGACCAGGTTCAGCAGGGCAGTCTCAGCAGAAGAGGCTCGGGCAGGTTCCTCAAAGACACTTCGAATTTCCGAGAAGGAGTGTACAGAGGCAGTGACGGGGTCATTGCGGTCCCAGAGCGGTGTGGCCCATGACAGAGCTTTTCCAGACAGAAGGCTGACTACGAAAGCCACCTTAGACCTTTCAGTAGGAAACTGGTCCGACATCATCTCCAAGTGCAGGGAACATTGTGAAAGAAAGCCACGGCAAAACTTAGAGTCCCCATCAAATTTATCCGGCAAGGATAGTCGTAGGCCTGAGGCGGCCACTCGTTGCGGAGGAGGTGCAGGAGCTGGCGGAGGAGATGATTGCTGAAGCTGTGGTAGTAGCTGCTGTAGCATCACGGTCAGTTGAGACAGCTGGTGGCCTTGTTGCGCTATCTGTTGTGACTGCTGGGCGACCACCGTGGTGAGGTCGGCGACAACTGGCAGAGGAACTTCAGCGGGATCCATGGCCGGATCTACTGTCACGATGCCGGCTGGCAGGAGGTGGATCCTCTGTGCCAGAGAGGGATTGGCGTGGACCATGCTAGTGGACCGGTTCTAAGTCACTACTGGTTTTCACCAGAGCCCGCCGCAAAGCGGGATGGTCTTGCTGCGGCGGTAGTGACCAGGTCGTATCCACTAGCAACGGCTCAACCTCTCTGACTGCTGAAGATAGGCGCGGTACAAGGGAGTAGACAGAAGCAAGGTCGGATGTAGCAGAAGGTCGGGGCAGGCAGCAAGGATCGTAGTCAGGGGCAACGGCAGGAGGTCTGGAACACAGGCTAGGAACACACAAGGGAACGCTTTCACTGGCACAATGGCAACAAGATCCGGCGAGGGAGTGCAGGGGAAGTGAGGTATAAATAGGGAGTGCACAGGTGAACACACTGATTAGAACCACTGCGCCAATCAGCGGCGCAGTGGCCCTTTAAATCGCAGAGACCCGGCGCGCGCGCGCCCTAGGGAGCGGGGCCGCGCGCGCCGGGACAGGACCGACGGAGAGCGAGTCAGGTACGGGAGCCGGGGTGCGCATCGCGAGCGGGCGCCACCCGCATCGCGAATCGCATCCCGGCTGGAGGCGGAATCGCAGCGCACCCGGTCAGTGGATCTGACCGGGGCGCTGCGGGAGCGAGAGTGTAGCGAGCGCTCCGGGGAGGAGCGGGGACCCGGAGCGCTCGGCGTAACAGTACCCTTTAACATTATATTCTTATAGTTCGGACATTTATGCATGCGGCGATACCACATATGTTTATTTTTATTTACATTTTTTTTTTATGGCAAAAAGGGGTGATTCAAACTTTTATTACAGAAGGGGTTAAATCACATTTATTGACTTTTTTTTAAAACTTTTTTTTTACACTTTTTTAAAAGTCCCTATAGGGGGCAATTACCTGCAACCCTTGGATTGCATACACTGTTTAATGCTATGCCATAGCATAGCATTGATCAGTGTTATCTGTGCTCTGCTGCTCCAGCCTGGATCTTAGGCATGGAGCAGCAGAGCGACGATCGGACAGCAGGAAGCAAGGTAAGAAGCCCTCCTTTTTCACTGCGGCGGTCCCGAACAGCCCACTGAGCTAACCGGTAACGGTTTTCTACCGTTTTAGACGCGGCAATCAACTTTGATCGATTTTTCTAAAGTGTTAGTACTGGACATCAGCCCGATCGGCGATGTCCGGTGTTAGCCGTGGGTCCTTGTTGCTTATAGCAACTGGGACCCACCTTGCATGAAGCGAGCTCAGCTAGCGAGCTAGTGGGATATCCCGCCTGAGTGATTGAAAAACCACAAACTCTAACATTGCATGCCAATCACATCACCCTATAAACAAAGGAGATAGTTCTAGTCTCATATGCTGATACTATTGATCATTGAATTGTGGTGTACCGGTACAGGACTTGGTCCTGTCCCTTTGTCTGGAGTCCCCTCAGCCAGAGTCCATCCATGCTAATGAGCTCTCCGGAAGGGCTAACCCCTAGTCGCCTCTTGATATGGTAATATTTAATGTATATATTTAATTAATCTAGGATACCTCTGTATAGGACCTTAGAGGTCACGTGCCTTTAATTTATGTTATGCTATGATTTAAGGACCTTTGGGTCATGTGATATACCCAGAGTTCCAGAGGTCAGGACTGACAGGTTTGGCTATCCAATGAGCTTTGTCCCTTCTTCTTAATATATAAGGGGCTGCTGCCACTAAATTCTCTCTCTCTTGTTCCTGACACTTAAAGAAAGCACATCTCAGCACAAATCATCAATTCAAGCTAGGCCTGAAGCCTTATCTTCCGCAGCCACTAAACCATGAGTTATCCAGCTCAAAACTACTAAAATCCTGTGTGACTACTGCAACTCAATTATCTTCAAACCAGTAGCACAGTGGCTAGCAAACCAAAGCTTATTGCACTACAGTACTCTATACATAGACTTTTCTGTTTCCTGCAGTTGCATAAAATATACAGAAAAGTTTATTCCGGTTTTCATCAATATCTGCTGTGGACATTCTTTTATTCTTCCCTACCGTTTAAGGGATTGTTGGCGGTAGGACCATTACCCTAAGGAAACCACAACCTGGCGTCACAACAACATAGGGTTAATACCAGCATACCCTACACTACCACCTGCACCACCCAGTCACCACAGAATGTACATACAATAGCCCTGCCACCAGTTAATGCTGCCATGCACCATTTTTGATGCCAATGAATTTATAAATAACGAAACAAGACAACAGAGACTTTAGTTTTAATCATTTTGCACTCGCTTCATGATAAAAAGGAATTGATGAACCTCCTGGGGGTCTGTGTTGTAATTCTGTTGACCTTACCATGTGCCTGGGGGCATTTGTTGTGTTGTGCTGCAATGGGTGGGGCGACCAATGTGTGGGAGGGCAATAAGTCACCTCCCTCCTTGAAAGAAAAGATTTTAGTCTGAGTGAGGCCACAAAAAAGCGGTCAGTTCCCAAAAACAAGCCAGCAGTGTAATGGGGGACACTGGACACGGCCATTTACCACCAACAAAAGCACAGATCCTTAGTAAACCTGTCCATTACTGTATGACACCTCATTACTAAGGTCCCTTATGTTGGATAACCTTTTTAAGGTCATGCTGTGACTTCCTGCTCTTCTAGAGGCAGAAGGAGCTGCTTTAATGATAAAATGAGTGCAGTCTCCATACACTTATATAAGCAATTCTTTGTATTTTTCTAGATAACCGTTTTTGTGTGGATAGCCTTGACTCGGCCATATCAATAGAAGTCTTGATGATTTGCAGATGCCTTGTTGGGTGGGCTGAGTGGTTTTATTTTTCATGTGTGACATTTTTCAGAGACCAGGCTGTTTGAATTATTCCCCATATCATGATATAGTCCTAACACTCTCTTTGAGAGACACATAAATAGTTGTAAACCCGTTTGATAAAGGAAGCTCGGAGCGGGACTTGTTAGGATAATTGCAGTGAGTCATTGCTGGTGCTCGGCCCCATCCATATGAAATGTTTCAAGTAATTATCATACCATTCTGTTGTACGAGACGGCAATTTACTGGGGAGTAACCTGTCCTCGCAGAGAGAGCACTTTCTTCAGGGCCAAAATGTGAAAGTCACATGTGTCATTAATTATAATGAGGCATCTGGTATCATGTATCCATCTCCCGGCTGCTGAAATTGAACCAGCGTGGTGCCAACCGTAGAGAATGAAGAAGTATTGTGACATATTACAGTTGGTGGTGATTATTATACATAAGGTGATGTAATGCCGTACGAGTTATTGCAGGTCCGCTCACGTGGTGAAGTCGCGTGTTGTGGGTCGGTCTCTATCAGCATGGCCCTGTTCCTGTAAAGATGAATTAGTTATTATTGTTATGTTGTATTTTGTCTAAGCATTTAACTCTTTCAGTAGAGAAAGTACAGGGCTTCATGCATGGGACCAAATTACGAAGCAGAATCATAATAGGGCTGCTATAGAACTGTATGGAGCCTCTACTGCAGAGCTTTCCAAACTTCTCATGTTGGTGACACCCTTTATAGGCACCCTTTTAGACACCTGCCAGATTGCATGTCCTACGACACACGATGTGATACCAGTATTCAGTACCAGCATTAGAAATGTGGCTGCTACCCCCTGTGCCATTTTATTTTGTTCCTTCGTCACCCCCTGTGCCACTTCCCCTCCCTTGACCGCCCCTTGTGCCACTTTATTTCCCCTCTTGATCCCCTGTGCCACTTCATTCCTCCCCCCTTGAACCCCACCCTGTGCCACATCATGTGGTGAGGGGGCGTGATGAAAGGACAGATGTTGTTACCCTTAGGGCAGATGTTTTAAAAACCCTTAGTATTCGTGACGCCAGGGCGTGGTTATCCTCTACACCACCCGAGGTATGGCTGCTGGTTCCTGGGCCAGGTGCGGGGCAAATAATCACTCCAATTCAAGGTTAAGGAACAACGGCAGCTTTACTGAGGCAGACAGGTGTTATAGTCTTTACAGCTCAGTTTAGGCCCAAGGAGATGACCAGTGACTTTAGGAGACTTGCTGGCTCGCGGGGACTTGTATTGGACTTGGACTCAATTCTGCAGTTCCACGCTGACTTTAGACTTGACAGACTTGACTATGCTGACTAGACTTCTCCCCTGTATTTGCTTACCAGGCTTTGACTTTCACCTGAAGGGGGTTCACTGTTGGTGGAAGCGTGGCTGCGTGGTTAGGCCTTGGTCTCCCTCAGGACACCAGACACTCTCAGGTCTTGACTGTATTGTAGCTCACAAAGTCTAAACTGAAACTAAACTAGCTCCTCCCAGCTATATAAGGGAGCAATTTGGAGGGGTCCTATAGGTCACCTACAAGTCACCTGGTCACTCACACCTTCCCTGGTTACATAAGACTTAGTAACAACATTTAAAGGCATATTAACATGAGTATAATACATTAAATCTTTGCGTAACAGTGTCCACCTGATAGGACCAACAGTGTACAGAAGGGCCACTTCTGTACTGGGCCACCACAATCATCCCCCTCTTCCCCCCCATACCACATTAACCCCCTCCCTGTGCTATTTCCTTCTCCCCTTTATAACCCACTGTTCCACATCATCCTCCCCTTAAGATGTCACACACCATGGTATTTTTCAAGACATCAGTGGTTAATTGCAAAAAACACACAAAACATTTCTGGGTAGGTTGAACTCTTCTTCAGGACCTCCTCAAAAAAAGGATATGTTTTTATACATTAAACTACTGATGTCTTGGAGAATGCTTTGGTTTGTGGTGCTACTATACACAGAGATCTTCTCCTATGTTGGTACAGGGCTTCAAGCATGGGACCAAATTTCCAAATCTGTCATTGTCGGATTTAGATATTGGGAAAGGAAGCAGTTTCATTTATTAAAACATTTTTAAAGTGGGATTCCAGCCATAGACATCTTATCCCCTATCCATAGGGAATAAGATGTCTGATTGCGGGGGGCGCACTGCTGCAGCGTCCACACAACCTGACCCCCACGCTACCTCCATGCAGCAACCACATTCTATACTGGGCTGCTGCTTCAGTCTCAAACACCTGTTTTCCGGGAATGGAGGGGGCGTGGCATGACATCACTAGGGGGCGTGGGGATAAGATGTCTATGGCTGGAATACCCCTTTAATATTACCATGAATTTCTTTACTGAAAACATCTGGAAATAATCTAGGAAATACATTTTATCTCTCTCTTTGTTGTTAAAGTGGGCGCATTGCCCCATATGACTCGGTAAACCAGGCTCTGCGCAGAAGATAAGATGGGTAGACCTGTCTGCCACACGACAGAACGTTATGTAATCAATACAATTATCTCCCCAGGAAAGGATCGTGCGATGATGGGAACAGAAATTGCAATTATGCTCTCTGTGGGAAATCTGCTCACGACCTGTCAGGGAGAAGAAACTTCTTGTTTTTCTTTCAATTTACTTTTTTCTTTGGTTTGGCTTTGTAAAATGTTATGATAATTGCAGCCATTTCTAGCGTCATGTCTGGAGCACAGGAAATAGCCATTCATGGTAATTTTTCATACCTCATAGGATGTGTATTTTCAAACCAGCACAGGGGTCTGTAAAGGTCACGTCAATGTCAGGACTTGAAAGGAGCCTCACAAGAGTCTCTTAGCTGTTCAGTCCTTGAACAGAAATATTTTGTCAACATAAAAGGACAATTAAAGGGGATGTAATGTCTGAGCTGCCCGCTCTGTCTTTGTTCCCTATCCTGACAATTCTTTATCACCCATAATGAAGCCAGGTGATGGTGGAACATGTCTAACTTAGTCTCCAAATCCAAGCCAGGATCAACACTCGCCATTGATGAAGCCCAGTGATGGTTGAACGTGTGCAATTTATTCTCCAAATCCAAGCTAGGATCAACACTCACCACTGATGAAGTCCAATGATGGTGGAAAGTGTGTAACTTAGTCTCCAAATCCAAGCCAGGATCCACATTCTCCATTGATGAAGCCCAGAGATGGTGGAACATGTGCAATTAAATGACTAAATCTAAGCCAGGATCAAAACTCACCCATAATAAAGCCAGTAATGGTGGAACGTGTGCAACTAAACCTAAGCCAGGATCGGCACTCACCCCTGATGAAGCGGAGTATAAGATATATTTATTTTTGGGGATTTCTATATATCCTCCTGACATAGCTCTTTTATTTTTAATCGATGGAGCGTTTTTTTTGCATAACCAGTTGTACTTTGTAATGGCTTTCACCCGGCTATATCTAGAGATCGGTGGTGGTCTCAGCACTGAAACCTTGGACAAGTAAAACTTTCTATGTGTCTGCTTGACATATCAAGTTTTTATTTGCTATGTCTTTAGATGGAATTTGTAGCTATGTGTTAAAAAACTGAGCTCTAATAAGGGTAAAGATAGGTTTAAGGGAATCTGTCAGCTGCAATTCATGTTCCAAACTGCTGACTCTGTTAGATGTTGTTATGGCAAGGAGACACATGATACATTTATATAATATATATATTATATATAAATGTATCTGTGCTTCCCTAATGTGGAAAAAGGCTTTTATTATCAGGTGGCAAGTGTCAGTCTTTCCCAAACACCCAAAGTGCTGTGGCAGCAAGGCCTCCTCATCTCTCCTCTCCTCCTTATCCCTGCTTGATTGACACTCAACTGGAAGGCGAGCCCTGTTTTACCAAATCTTCCAATCTGTAAACAGGGCTCGGTTTCCAGCTGACTGTCAATCAAGCAGGAACAGTAATGGGAGTGGGAGCAATGAGGTGTTCCAGCCTTTAAAGAGGTATTCTGAGCAAAAACATTTTATCCCCTATCCAAAGGATAGGGGATAAGATGTCTGATCGTGGGGGGCCAGCTGCTGAGACCCCACACGATCTCCCTGTAGCACCTGCATTCTATGCGGGGACTGCGTCTCTAGTTTCGGAAACCTCTGGGATTGGGGACCTGACGTCACGCCATGCCCCCTCCATTCATGTCTATGGGAGGGGGCGTGACAGCAGTCACGCCCCCTCCCATAGACATGAATGGAGGGGGTGTGGCGTCACGTCCTGGAAACCTGGAGGTTTCCGAAACTGGAGATTCAGCACCCGCATAGAATGCGGGTGCTACAGGGAGATCGCGGAGGGTCTCAGCAGCAGGCCCCCTGCGATCAGACACCTTATCCCCATTTCCTTTGGATAGGGATAAAATATTTTTGCCTGGAATACGAGCTTTAACACTTCAGGGGCCTCTTGGGAACGCCTGTTTGATTATTTGCACCAGAGAATAAAAGCATTTTTCTACGTTATAAAAGCACATAAATAAATGCTGGCATGCTATGTAAATTGCAATTTACAGATTCACATTTAACAAATTAATGAGCATTAAAAAGAAGCAAAAAAAGAAAAAAAAGAAAAGAAAGCAAAATGCTGTTCGAGGGTAGACATTCAATTTCAACCTCCGTCTTGTAACAGGGACTTGGTGGAAGGTGCTTGGCCGGTCTGTCAGCAATGTGGAATCAGGTATAGGAATCTGAGGTCTGGATGGAATGTGATGATACCATCAGTCCTAAGAAGCTATCAGTTCTGGGGCTTAGAGTAAGGTTTTGGAGACAGTGCAGCAAAGATATTCAGGATCTCTTGTGAAATGTGATCGGAACGCAGAGGAATGTGACTCTTGGAAGAGGAACAGACCCATTTAGGAGAGGACAAGACATACAGAGCACAAAGCATAGGCCCGGCCGCCCAATCTTACCCTTGTATCTGTTACCATATTAATGGGACGGATCGTAACCTACACTTGTGAGAAAAAGCCTATAAATACAAACCGCCTGTGATTCCTGCCTGATGTATATTTTTCTTGTTCACTTATTAAACTTTGGGGGCCAGGAAAGGGTCACGGAGAAGTAACAGAGCTCTCTAAATTCTACATGGGCGGCTTCCTTTATTTTAATACAGTAGGAATGAAAGTGTCTTTCCGGAGATTGCTTGAGAAAAATGATTGCATGGTCTCCAAGAGTTTCCGTTTTTTTGACGGTTCTGCAAGCGGAACTGATTGAGGAGGGGCTTATTCCTAAAATGGGCTGATTGTTGGTAATTTTTTGGGCGGAACGGAGTAGTTCTTAAAATGTCATGTGATTTGGGATGCAGGTGTTGGAAGGTATGTTTAAAGTCACAAAAAACACAACTTGTCACATCAGACATCATTGTGGTGTCCCAGTATGACTCTTTCGGCTACCATCCTAAGGACGTTGTCAAGTGACTAAAGGTTTTTATAAAACGGGGTACTCTGCCCCTAGACATCTTATTCCCTATCCAAAGGATAGGTGATAAGATGTCTGATCAGGGGGGGGCCCTTGCAATCTCCCTGCTGCACCCGTCTTTCGTTTAGAGCGTCGGGTGCAATGCCGGAGGCTCGTCACAGCCTCGCCCCGATCGTGACATCACGGCCACGCCCTCTCAATGCAAGTCTATGGGAGGGGGCGTGACTGCCATCACGCCCCCTCCCATAGACTTGCATTGAGAGGGCGTGACCATGATGTCCCGAGCAGGGCGTGACTGTTACGTCACAAGCCTCCGCCCCCCACATCGCCAGTCATCCGGCACGGAGCTAAGTTCACTCCGTGCACTGGATGTCTGGGGTGCCACAGCCAAGATCGCAGGGGTCCCCAGGAGCAGGACCCCCGCTATCAGACATCTTATCCCCTATCCTTTGGAAAGAACATAAGAGGTCTAGTGGCGGAGTACCCCTTTAAAACAAATGTATTGCACCTTGTTTATTGCAAACACTAAGGTATTAAGAGTTTGAAGGGTTAATCTTTTTGCATTTACTGTATACAGAAGAATGATGCTTTGGTCACATGACCCTTCCAGCCAACGATTGCAGAGGAAGTTCCTAATCCAATCTCTCTATCCCAGGTAAAGGGGAGGGCCAAAACCTGTGAGAACTAGTTAGGGCTTATTCACATATGTCAGGCGTCAGTCATCTTGTCCCTCTGTTGCTTGCTAAAAAGCACAGGAGGGAAACTGATGCTAGAACTGATCCTATTTACTTCAATGGAACAGTTCACATTCATCCGGCGTCTCAACTTGGACACCGGATGGTTGGACGGGCCAGACGGCAAGCTGTGGTCCACTGTCCGGCACACAGAAACAATAAATGCCGGATCCTACACAACTGATGACAACTGATGCATGTTGTCATCAGTTGTGAAATCAGTTGCGACATCAGTTGCATCAAGATTTAGGCTGAGTTCACCTATGCCGGACGCCGAACATATGGGAACTCAGCTTAGTTAGTTTAGCTCAGGTCAGAACATCTTATTGGTTAGCTCTTTACAACCTGTCTACAATCACGTAAGTCTTCCTGATCCTGTTCCATCCCCCTGCTGAGAGGTTATCATTCTACAGGATTCCTGCCCCTAAAAGGTAGAACTCCATCTTTGTTAGAAAGGAGACAGCTGAAAAGGGGCCTCTCTGAATTATACTAATATGTATCAGGAAGACTTTCCTGGATGCAACTTTTTCAAGTGTCATGTCACAGGACCACCGCTGAGTGCTTAAAGGGGTACTCCGGTGGAAAAATTATTATTTTTTATTAAATCAATTGATGACAGAAAGTTAAACAGATTTAAATCTTAATCCTTCTAGTACATATTAGTTGCTGAATATTACAGAGGAAATTATTTTCTTTTTAGAACACAGAGCTCTCTGCTGACATCACGCGCACAGTGCTCTCTGCTGACATCTCTGTCCATTTTAGGAACTGTCCAGAGCAGCATATGTTTGCTATGGGGATTTTCTCCTACTCTGGACAGTTCTTAAAATGGACAGAGATGTCAGCAGAGAGCACTGTGCTCGTGATGTCAGCAGAGAGCTCTGTGTTCCAAAAACAAAAGAATTTCCTCTGTAATATTCAGCAGCTAATAAGTACTATAAGGATTAAGATTTTTTAATAGAAGTAACTTACAAATCTTTTTATCTTTCTGGCACCAGTTGATTTAAAAAAAAAAAAGTTTTGCAACGGAATACCCCTTTAAAGAGAGTTCTTGCTTTATGGTAAGCCAACTTGGGAAAATCCTCATCGGTAGTTTTAGGATTATTGGGCTTAGATCTTGAGAACCTAGAGCACATACATCTGCATTAGTCATTACACAAAATGTACGTAAAAGCACCTCAAAGATCCTAAGTTCAGTAAAACTGCTAAAAAAAAATCTACAATTAAAGGGACAGTGACTAAATCAAAAATTTTCTGGCTAAAATGCTTTAACAAAGCTAGTGCTATACTAAAGTTACTTCATTTTATTGGAATGGCATCAGGTATTTCAGTAAAGTATAACGTTGTTTTTTGGAATCCTTTGCATACGGGAACAGCTTCACTGACAGGGGGTCAGTGGGAGTCACAACGGAATACCAGGTTACTTGAAATTCTTTTGGGGTATATGGAGCCTATACAGCAGTGTTTGCCAACCAGGGTGCCTCCAGCTGTTGCAAAACTACAACTCCCAGCATGCCGGGACAGCCAAAGCCTTTATTTATTTTTATTTTTTTGGTTACTTTAGTGCAGTGGTCTTCAACCTGTGGACCTCCAGATGTTGCAAAACTACAATTCCCAGCATGCCGAGACAGCCAATGCCAAAGCCTTTATTTATTTATTTTGGTTACTTTAGTGCAGTGGTCTTCAACCTGCGGACCTCCAGATGTTGCAAAACTACAATACCCAGCATGCCCGGACAGCCGTTGGCTGTCCGGGCATGCGGGGAGTTGTAGTTTTGCAACAGCTGGAGGCGCCCTGGTTGGGAAACAATGCTGTAATGCAAAGGAACGAGACCTCTGGACACTTGGATTCCATGAAACAATATTTATTTTTACGTAAACTTTTTGTGCAAATCCAAAACAATATAGTTGCTTTAAAAAATTACAACTTTAGATGTGGCTTTTATAGCAGATTTACTAAATTTAGGAATCTCTGAAGTGCTTTTTAGCATGTGAAAGTTTAATGACTAATCTGGATAAAGACGCTCTCAGTCGAATGAGCTTATACTCTACTGGTGAGGATCTTCGCAGGTTGACTTACTGTCGTACAATATGTATGCTTTCTTTTACTCACATATCTCTGGTTGCACGGGAGCCATCCAGCACAAACTCTGACTGTAGGTCACTGAAGAGATTAGTGTATGTTAGAGAGGCCCTTGTTCAGCATTATCCTCCACTTTCTTGGAGATGAAGAACTTGAGCACTTTGTCCTCACAGCGTGAACAGGAACAATGACTTGTAGTACAGGATTTTACCTTAAAGTGACCCATGTGGCCTAGGCGTATGTGTGCCCACCAGAAGCAGGACCGGGTGATGTTGCTCTGGCCAAAGCCTGTCCCAGACTTATTCTAACAGGATTGAGGCATGCTGGGAGTTTTAGTTTGCAACAGCTGGAGGCACAATGTTGGGAAACACTGGTATACACCGAGCATGGGGACAAAACAGGATATCAATTATACTGTTGAATGGAGGAGAAATTACCAGACACCAGTAAACCCATCCTAAGTGTATGGCTATTTGTTATTATTATTATTATTATTATTATTAATAATAATAATAATAATAATAATAATAATAATACAAATTATTATTATTTATATAGCGCCAACAGATTCCACAGCACTTTACAATTTTGGGGATAAAAATAAAGACAGATATCCAACAAATTATAATACATTTATTCTTACTTTCAAACTGCAACTTCTGCATGCTGGGAGTTGTAGTTCCGTAACAGCTGGCAAGCAATAGGTTGGGGCCCAGTCAACTACAGTAATATATGTAAATATTCAATAATGCGGTTTTTTTCTAATAAAAAAAAAAAAAAGTGACCTCATATGACCAGGTTTTTGGATCCTCTGTGTATGTTCTGGACTATGTTTGTGATTAATTCGCCAATAAACACTGCGTGACCATCTCTATCCACTCGGCATACGTAAATGCGTTATCGCACATCCCCGAGAATTACGGGGCAGGCGAGCGCGGCGCAGTAATTGCAAATCCCCCACCATCTCTGGTGCTTAAAGGATCTTTTTTTAGATTCAGTTTAATAGATTAGAGCGTAACATCTAATGGAATTAGATACAGTTTTACGGGCGACAGGAGGTCACATTCCTCCCTGCCTCACAGGTCGCATCTAATTTCACGCGAGAGACGGGTTCAGGTCTGTTTATTATGAAGGTGAGACGGTGTGAGTTACCGCCAGATTACAGAGAAACGATCCACCTCATTCTGGATAATTTTGTTTATTTCTATAACGAAACGTCTATCTGGTGATTTTCCTGCATAGAAGCGTTACCGGAATATGTTTATATTAGAGAATATGGGGATAGATTTATGAAAACCTGTGTAGAGGAAAAGTTAACTAGTTGCCCATAGCAACCAGTCAGATCGCTGCTTTCATTTTTGAGAGGTCCTTTAAAAAATGAAAGAAGCGATCTGATTGGTTGCTATGGGCAACTGGGCAACTTTTCCTCTGGACAGGTTTTGATAAATCTCCCCTTATGTCCCTGTAAACCAGTGTTTCCCAACAGGTGTGCCTCTAGCTGCTGCAAAACTACAGCCTTTTGGCTGTCTGGGCATGCTGGGAGTTGTAGTTTTGCAACAGCTGGAGGCACTCTGGTTGGGAAACACAACTCTAGAACATGTTAAAACTTTTTTAATGTGACAGTGACAATATAACTGCGCTGAATCTATTAAACAATTTCTTATGTACTCTACCTACAGACTTATAGGAAAGTGTACAAAGTGAAAGCGAAATATAAATACTGTAGTGTGCAATATATATACATACAGAAATATATATGGTGCGCCATTTATGCTAGGGACATTAGGGACCCATTACTTACAGGTGGCCATGACGTGGCTAGTGGGCTTGCACTTCATGATCATAACGTACACTGACCACCTGTTAGTTTAATAAATGTTGCTGAGAAGCCTTAGATCATTGTGCATGTTGTGGATGTGCGGCCATGTCTGTTTTCTCTATTTGAATTCACATTGTGTTTTCTATCCCCCTCTTTTTTCTTGTTGTTTTTACTTGGTCTGCACTCTGCCCCTCCCCCTCAGCCCTATATAAATTAGCAGGAAGCTGCACAGGGCCCCTTCCTTTCTGGCAGCCTCCCAGTCTCTGACTGGGAGCACATGGTAAGTGAGCTTTTACACCTTGTTCACACTGGTGTGGTGCTGTGTGGCGTCCATTGCTGCCGCTGCACTGTGCCTATGAGGAGGCCCTGGGACTGGTTTGAGTGGCATTGGGGCTTCTCTGCCAGTTGGGTCGATCCCCCTGTGGGCACTGGTGTTGGGGCAGTCGTGGTTGCCACTCAGTGCTGCGCCATTTTATGCTAGGGATGTTAGGGACCCATTACTTACAGGGGGTCATGACGTGGCTAGTGGGCTTGCGCTTCATGATCATAAAGTACACAAACGACTTGTTAGTATAATAAATGTTGCTGAGAAGCCTTAGATCAAGGTGCATGTTGTGGATGTGCGACCAGGTCTGTTTTCTCTATTTGAATTCACTATATATATATTAACCAGACAGTATTGTGTTCATTATATCCCATATACCACATGAAGAATGGCTTGGGGCTCTTTTTCAGCGCTCCACAGATACATTGTTTCACAGACAACTAATGACATTTAGCAGAATTAGCTGTAAACACTATCAATTTGTTGATGTTAATGATACTGTTAGCTGTTATCTAGGACAAACATAACTTTTCTTTTTTTTTTTTGTCGCTGTTCAATTTGCATAGGAAGTTCTACAGACAGTCGTGTTTTGTAATTTATGTATCCATAGTCGTCTTTATGTCAAAACAATTGGATGGGAATAAGGCAGCAAAAGAGCAAGTAAGCGAGCGGCCTATTTAAAAAAGCACTCCAGGAAAATGTGTGTGTGTGTATATATGTGGATATATATATATAATTTATTTTTGCTTATATAGTGCGGCTAGACTGTTGTTATAGAATAATGTAAAGGTTCTTGTGTATCTTGTGCTCACCCTTTTTTTTAGGTGAGGTGGGAGGCATAAGTTTGCAGCAAAATTATTTCCTAATGCTGTCTACATTTCCTAGGAATCCTCTGGCTTTGCAGAGAGAGGGCATGGAGTCTCATCACTGCACCGTGTCATCTATTCAAGCTGCTTGTGCAAGAGGTCACCCAGATGAACTGATTAGACTTCAATGGGGTTGGGGTCAGTTCACATTATGTGCAGTTTTGATGCCTTTTCTTATTCACAGTGATTTTTTTGAGAAATAAGGCAAAAGTGAATTGACCATGATCACAATTGAGGTGTCTTATGAAGATTGGATGCCTTTAGGCTGTGTTTACACATTACATTTGTATTGTGTTTGAACATTATTACTACATTATAGTTGTTTTTGCTGCGATTTCTTAAAATCAGGACAAGAATGAGAAAGTTTTATTGTGACTCGCACAACTACAGTAAAATATCACTATTTTTAGCATCATATTTGGAAAAGCAGCAAGAAGCACTACTATAAATCCTGATCCCATAGAGATAGCAGCAGTATACAGATAGAGCTAGAGGGGAGGTATATAACTACTATATACTGTATCCTGATCCCACTACTATATATATCCTAATCCCAAAATATAGCAGTATACAGATAGAGCTGCGAAGAGGAGGTTTCTGTGAGCAGCCCAAAGAAATGTGGAGTTTGCAGGATGTCAGCTGACCTAGGGTTAACTACAAGATTAAGCACTATGATTTTGTGTGGGTCAGGCTGGTGATCACATGACCCGGTTACAGTAAAAAAATTGACAGACACTGCTATGCTGGAATAAATCAAATGATGTGTGGTGACCCAGTACATAATCACATGTTATTCTGTATTCCTGCCCATCCTGTGTGGCAGATGCTGCTTCAATGTCCGTCTTGGGCCCACTCTCCTTAGAACTCTTTATAATCTATAGTATTATGCAGTGCTATTTAAAGGGGTACTCCGGTGCTTACACATCTTATCCCCTATCCAAAGGATAGGGGATAAGATGCCTGATCGCGGGAGTCGCGCAGCTGGGGACGCCCGGGATCATGCACGCGGCACCCCGTTTGTAATCAGTGCCCGGAGCGTGTTCGCTCCGGGTCTGATTACGGTCGGCCGCAGGGCCGGCGGCGTGTGACGTCACGCCTCCGCCCCTGTGTGATGTCACGCTCCGCCCCTCAATGCAAGCCGGGAGGGGGCGTGACAGCTATCACACTCCCTCCCGTCGGCTTGCATTGAGGGGCGGAGCGTGAGGTCACACGGGGGCGGAGGGGTGACGTCACACACCGCCAGCCCTGCGGTCGACCGTAATCAGACCCGGAGCGAACAAGCTCCGGCACTGATTACAAATGGGGTGCCGCGTGCATGATCCCGGGCGTCCCCAGCTGCGCGACTCCCACAATCAGGCATCTTATCCCCTATCCTTTGGATAGGGGATAAGATGTGTAAGCACCGGAGAACCCCTTTAAGGGCTAATGTATTGTATTTTCTATGCACTTGTTACCTTAAGATACTTGTTGTTAAGGGGAGTATGCAGTCTTGAACATGTGACTTATCTGCCCAATGGGGCAGATAAGTCACATTATTAAATTGTCCCCTTATATAGCATAGCCAGAGTTCAGTGCACTCTCTTGAGCTTTCTGAGGTACAGATTGGTGAGGAGTGAAGTCTGTGAAGTGGATCTGAAAGGAGGCCTGAGGCCTAGTCCAGCAACCGCACATCAACTACAAGGTAAACCCACTACCCAGGTGAGAGTCGGAGCCTTGCAGTAAGCCTTACAGTCCAGGGATATATTCCCTGGACTGTAGTCAAAAGTCTAGCGTGGGCAGCATACCAGTCAAGTCAATTATATGCAGCACAATCAACTATAAGTCCCAGCAAGCCGATAAGCTTCCCTAAGTTCACCCTGCAACTCCTTCATGCTAATCTGAGCTGTAACGGATTGTACCATCTTTCCAACCTCAGTATAACAAGTCAGTTAACCGTAACCTTACGTCGGAGTGATTATTTGCCCCATGCCTGGCACAGATGAAGCTGGCCTACCTCGGGTGGTGTATAGGTCAACCATGCCCTGGCATCACGATAAGATCAATTACACATTACCCTGTCCGACACCACAGATGCAGTAGGGCTAGTGATGGTGAGTTTGTATGATATGGGACATCAGGAGAGTTAGCAGTCGGGTTGTATAGTAGACAGCTATCGAAGGTAAGTACTGTCCCCATTACTACTACAGTGGTCTCTCAACATGCGATGGTAATCCGGTCCAAACGGACCATCGTTTGTTGAAACCATCGCATGTTGAGGGATCCGTGTAATGTAAAGTATAGGACAGTGGTCTACAACCTGCGGACCTCCAGATGTTTCAAATCTACAACACCCAGCATGCCCGGACAGCCGTTGGCTGTCCGGGCATGCTGGGTGTTGTAGTTTTGCAACATCTGGAGGTCCGCAGGTTGTAGACCACTGTTAGAGGAAGTTGTACTCACCTGTCCCCGCCGCTCCGGACCGTCACCGCTGCCCGGGATGTCGCCGTCCATCGCTGTCGCCGCGTCCCCGAGGTGTCCCCGACGCTCCGGTAAGGCCTCTTCTTCCCCGGCATCCTCGCTCTCCGTCGCCGCCATCACGTCGCTACGCACGCCGCTCCTATTGGATGACAGGATGGCATGCGCAGTGGCGTGATGACGTCGATGGAGAGTGCTGACGATGCAGGGGATCCTGAAGAGGAAATGCCGGAGCCCCGAGGACAGGTGATATTCAGCGGACCACACGGGGCACTGTAAACGGCTATCCGGTGGCAGCTGAAGTAGTCTGCGCTGCCGGATAGCCGTTTATGCGATGGCCCTGACATAAAAAAGCATCGTATGTTGGTGCTGCCTCTGAGAGTGATCGTATACTGAAATGATCGTATGTCGGGGCCATCGTAGGTCGGGGGGGTCACTGTGTAACTCCAACTACTCCTGTTAATACGACCAACACTTGGCCCCATCATTACTACTCACTAGATGTTATTGTCATTGTTGTGTCACCATGGTTACACATATTTTATATTGTTTTATGTCTTCAGCCAGATAATATTAATTCTGCTGGGATTCATCATCACCAGAGAACATTAGCTCACCATACGTACTCCCCTGATGGTTTCCGCCTCATTTATTTGCAGCTTCGCGCTTTTGGAGGTCACATTCATGTTAATTGCAATTTTGACACCAATTAAATGTATGTGTAATGCAGATTTAGTGCTATTTACTGTATATAGGAAAAGAACCTTCAGAAGGGATCTTGTATCTCCGGCACATTCTCGGTGGCATTTACGCTGGTGTTACAATTACGAGAAGTTATTTATGCTAATTTATGATATTGTTATCAGATAGATAGTAGAAACATGATGGACAAGGAACGTATTGAGCATAGAACAGGTCCAGCATGAAGGGGTTTGGTGGGTAGGGAGGCAAAGGGATAGAGTAGGATATAGTGGGGGGGTCACTAACCAGGCTTAGGGAGAAACAAGAAGAAAGAGTGTGAGGTGTTCTGAGGAGGCCATAAGTCTAATCCTGCAACCACGCATCTTCTAAAGCAAATCGTCTACACCCAGGTGAACGTCAAGCCTAGCGGTAAGCACTAAAGTCCCAGGGATCCAAGTCAGTTATCCAAAGCAGTCATACAAGTCAGTCATTCAAGTCACTAAAGTCAGTCATATACAGAACAGATTTTATCATCTATTCTGCTGTTACGCTGAGCGCTCGGGGTCCCTGCTCCTCCCCGGAGCGCTCGCGGCATTCTCCTCTCTGCAGCGCCCCGATCAGACCCGCCGACCGGGAGCGCTGCACTGTCACTGCCGGCGGGGATGCGATCCGCATAGCGGGACGCGCCCGTCCGCGGGTCGCATCCTAGTCTACTCACCTGTCCCGTTCCCCGCTGTCACGTTCTGGCGCGCGCGGCTCCGCTCTCTAGGGCGCGCGCGCGTGCCGGCTCTCTAAGATTTAAAGGGCCAGTGCACCACTAATTGGTGCCTGGCCCAATCAGTGTCAATTAGCTTCCCTGCTCCATGTGTATAAAAACCCACTTCCCCTTCCTGTCCTTGCCGGATCTTGTTGCCTCAGTGCCTAGTGAAAGCATTTTGTGAGTGCCCTTACCCGTGTTACCAGACCTTCTGCCGTTGCCCTTGACTACGAACCTTGCCGCCTGCCCTGACCTTCTGCTACGTCTGACCTCGCCTCTGTCTAGTCCTCCTGTACCTCGCCAGTCTCAGCAGTCAGTGAGGTTGAGCCGCTACTGGTGGACACGACCTGGTTGCTACCGCAGCAGCAAGACCATCCCGCTTTGCGGCAGGCTCTGGTGAAAACCAGTAGCAACTTAGAATCGGTCCTCCGGTACGGTCCACGCCAATCCCTCTCTGACACAGAGGATCCACCATCAGCCTGCCGAATCCTGACACCTGCCTCAGTAAAGTCAGTTTTTCCTTAACCTTGCGTCGGATTATTCATTGCCCCGTGCCTGGCCCAGGAGAAGCTGGCTCAACCTCGGACAGTGTATAGGCTAACCGTGCCCTGGCGTCACGAAAAGGTTAATGTGTCCCTTAACCCTCACCCGACGCCACGTATATACATTTAGATAATTTACATGTTATGTTATTTTAATAGGACTTTAATAAAGGGGCTGTTTATAAGTGACCATTCATTCCAATGATAACAGTGTGTAGTGTGGTTTTTTTCTCATGAATAAAGGGAGAGGTGTGGGTGGGTCTGGATATAATGGTTATATAGCAATACACTAGTCAATATACATATATAGTGTTCCGGTGTGTCCCTGTGAAATGGGAATTTGTTGTCAGATGTGTTTTATTTGCTATCCAGATCTGTATTGAAGATGTTTTTCTATTATGCATTATTTTATACAGTTCATGTTTAATTGTGCTGCGTTACACTGTTATTTCTTTGTATTGGCTGTGAGTGTCCTTTACATTGCTCAAAGCTTAACATTTAGATCAGTATAGTTAGTAGGAGGAGCCTGCTCTAGCCCAGCCCCTCCCACTCTAGAAAGAGGAAACCAGTTTAGTCTACTTAGTTGTAACCAGACTCCCAGCAGCACCTTCGGTGTCCTGTGCTCCATAAGAGAAGCCAGAATCAATATGTGGCCTCTATACTAGAGAGGATCAGCGTCATTATGTGGCCTCTATACTAGAGAGGATCAGCGTCATTATGTGGCCTCTATACTAGAGAGGATCAGTGTCATTATGTGGCCTCTATACTAGAGAGGATCAGCGTCATTATGTGGCCTCTATACTAGAGAGGATCAGCGTCATTGTGACCTTAATACTAGAGAGGATCAGCGTCATTATGTGGCCTCTATACTAGAGAGGATCAGCGTCATTGTGACCTTTATACTAGAGAGGATCAGCGTCATTATGTGGCCTCTATACTAGAGAGGATCAGTGTCATTATGTGGCCTCTATACTAGAGAGGATCAGCGTCATTATGTGGCCCCTATACTAGAGAGCATCAGCGTCATTATGTGGCCTCTATACTAGAGAGCATCAGCGTCATTATGTGGCCTCTATACTAGAGAGGATCAGGATCATTATGTGACCTTTATACTAGAGAGGATCAGTGTCATTATGTGGCCTCTATACTATACTAGAGAGGATCAGCGTCATTATGTGGCCCCTATACTAGAGAGGATCAGCGTCATTATGTGGCCTCTATACTAGAGAGGATCAGTGTCATTATGTGGCCTCTATACTAGAGAGGATCAGGATCATTATGTGACCTTTATACTAGAGAGGATCAGTGTCATTATGTGGCCTCTATACTATACTAGAGAGGATCAGCGTCATTATGTGGCCCCTATACTATAGAGGATCAGCGTCATTATGTGGCCCCTATACTAGAGAGGATCAGCGTCATTATGTGGCCTCTATACTAGAGAGGATCAGCGTCATTGGGACCTTTATACTAGAGAGGATCAGTATCATTATGTCAGGGGCGGACATACCATATGTGCAGCCTGTTCAGCTGCACAGGGGCCCAGGAGCCCAGGGGGGCCCAGCCGGAACTGAAACTGTTAGCGAGTCAGTGAGTGACAGTCACTCACTGACCACTGGGGCCAGGCCCGTCTTTAACGTGGGGCAAAAGGGGCGGCTGCCTTGGGCCCTCTCATTCCTGGGGGCCCAAAAGCAGCTAGCCCCTTTTCCCCCACGCGGGGCCCTGGTCATGACATCCCAGGCTGGGAAACAGGCGGGCCAGGCGTCAAAATTTTAGACTGAGGGAGGGAGGGGGTCCACAACCGCCGCCGCCCGCTACCTTTTTTGGGAGGGGGCCTTTTTCTAATTCATTGCCACCGCCTCCGCCGTCAATCTTCCACAGGCAGCCACTATCCCAGGACCGCTGTGGCTGCCTGGGAAATAGTCACGCCCGCTGACGTGACGTGCGACGTCACGGCGGGCCGCGGGCATCATAGAGATGAGAGGAGCGGAACAGAGAGGAGTCCTCCGCTCCTCTCTATCAGTGATTTACAGCCCCCACACACGGCCTCCAGGCTGCAGCGTCACTCACCGCCAGATGGAGCGGTATATCATCCGGATTACAAGTGAGTTGAGGGGTAGGGGTTGTTTGGCAGGGGGGTGGGGTGAGGATTGGAGGGGGGGGGGGGGGTGCAGGGTTGCGATTGTGTGTGGGGGGGGGGGGGGGAGAAATTATGCATGTGATTGGAGGATAATAATGATTATTATAACCCTCCCCTCACATGTATGTATCATCTCCCCCTGTATAGTCTAATAACCCCCTCACATATAATCTTATTAGGAGATTATACTTGTGAGGGGACTATAAATGTGAGGAGGGGATTATCAGACTATACATGTAAGGGGGAGATAATACATATATGTGAGGGGAGGATTATAATAATCCCCTCCTCACCTGTATAATCCCCTCACATATAATCTGATTATGATATTATATATGTGAGGGTATTATCAATGTGAGGAGGGGATTATCAGATTATACATGTGCGGGAGATATGATAAATATATGTGAGGGGAGGATTATAATAATCCTCTAATGTGTATAATCCCCTCCTGACATGTATAATCCCCTCCTCACATGTATAATCCCCTCCTCACATGTATATTATTCCCTCCTAACATGTATAATCTGATTTTGCGATTATAAATGTGAGGAGGAGATTATTAGATTATACATGTGAGGGGGAGATGTTACATATATGTGAGTGGAGGATTATAATAATCCCCTTCTCACATGTGTAATCCCCTTCTCACATGTATAAGGCTTGGTTCACATTGATGAATCTCCAGAAGCGATCCCTTTGGGCGGCGCTAGGACCGTGCAGATCTTTTTGCAGATCCGCTCAGAAATGCATTGCTGTCTGAAGATTTGTCAGTGTGAACCTAGTAATTATAATAGTTATATATCCTGTATTATATTCCAGAGCTGTACTCACTATTCTGCTGGTGAGGTCACTGTGTACTTACATTACATTACTTATCCTATACTGATCCTGAGCTCCTGTATTATACTCCAGAGCTGTACTCACTATTCTGCTGGTGAGGTCACTGTGTACATACATTACATTACTGATCCTGAGTTATATCCTGTATTATACTCCAGATCTGTACTCACTATTCTGCTGGTGGGGTCACTGTGTACATACATTACATTACTTATCCTGTACTGATCCTGAGTTATATCCTGTATTATACTCCAGAGCTGTACTCACTATTCTGCTGGTGGGGTCACTGTGTACATACATTACATTACTTATCCTGTACTGATCCTAAGTTATATCCTGTATTATACTCCAGAGCTGTACTCACTATTCTGCTGGTGAGGTCACTGTGTACATACATTACATTACTTTTCCTGTACTGATCCTGAGTTATATCCTGTATTATACTCCAGAGCTGTACTCACTATTCTGCTGGTGAGGTCACTGTGTACATACAATACATTGCATTACTTTTCCTGTACTGATCCTGAGTTATATCCTGTATTATACTCCAGAGCTGTACTCACTATTCTGCTGGTGAGGTCACTGTGTACATACATTACATTACTTATCCTGTACTGATCCTAAGTTATATCCTGTATTATACTCCAGAGCTGTACTCACTATTCTGCTGGTGAGGTCACTGTGTACATACATTACATTACTTTTCCTGTACTGATCCTGAGTTATATCCTGTAGATCTTTTATTAAAATTTCAAACATAACAATAAAAAAATTACAAAACATAAACATATCATATCCGACAGAACATAATCAATATAACGATCATAAAACCATCACCATAGCATAAAATACAACACCGGTCCACCCCACACTCATTCCTGCACACAAACAAATATATACAATATTTACAAAAGACAGATTCCTATAATACCCATAATACCCATACCATACTAATAAACTATATACACTAATACTAAATGTGAATTTCCTGGCCCAGTTGCAATACCAAAAACCCAATACCAGTAATATACCAAAAAGAATAACAACAACAACAATAATAATATATACAAAATAATAAAAACCAACACAAACAAAATAACACCACATTTTTTTTTTTTTTTTTTTTTTTTTTTTTGGGCCCTGAGCTGGTCCCGCATCCCATGCCCCCAGTACATGTTACCAGACGTCCATGAACCAGTCCAGGATTTTCTGTATATATAAAAGTCCCATACAAACCCCCTCCCCCCTTTTTAACCCACCACCCAACCTAAACTAAACCCAAACCCCAGGTGGCATCACACAATATATACAATATATACATTACATAAAATATACACAGACTAACAATATATACAATACATAAGTATACAAATAGACTACAACAATAAATACAATAACAAATACATATAACAATATAAGCCAAACAACAAACCCCTAAAGCTCAAGTTCAGCGCCTGCAAGCCCTATATTACCATAAACCAACTGCTCAAAACAAAAAGACTAATGTGCCAGCATCAGCCCACCACCAGGGGGAGACAACAGGCTAAGGCACTTTAAAGGCAGAGCCCCTCCATAGACGAGAGGCCCTGCCAGCACCCAGCCTCTCGTACTCCAGAGAACGCACCTTCACCAGGTCACTGAGAATGTTCCTAACCACCACATCCACAGGGAGGATTTTACGCTGCGTCGACACTAAACACCGTGCGTTCCACGTGTAGTACCTGACCACTGAGCTGACTAGGAATAAAGTGCACTGGTCCCAGCCTCCAAGGTTTCTGAATGCCCCATAGGCCCATTCCGCATAGGAGAGACTGGCCAGCCGAGGCCAACCAATGGAAGCGCCCACCCTGGTGTAAACCTCTGTGTTAAAGGGACAATGAAGCAGAAAATGCTCCATGCTTTCCAGCATGCCTCCACACTCTTCACGGGGACATCCCCGGTCATCAGAGCTCCTGCACTTCAGATTGTCCCTCACACACAGTTTCCCATGGAAGCAGCGCCAAGTCAAGTCCCAAAACTTCAAGGGGATCCTGATAGAATTCAAAAGCTCTAAACCCACCTCCAGATCCCGACTTGGGCAGTCCTTGAGCGCCAATGGCCTCTGGAAATGAGAAGACAGGACCCTCTTGTCAAGGAATTTCCTCGACAGAGTCCTAATCTCCCCCATCCCCAGACCCCACCGACGAATAACCTTCAGAACCGGGGTAGCGTAAGCCGGGAGATGCCCGTGTGGTGTGCGAAGATCCTTCACTTGCCCTCCTGTCTCCCATTCCTGGAAGAAAGGCCGAAACCATCCCCTACAGGAGGATACCCACGGAGGAGCCCTCTCTGACCAGAGGTTTGCTATATTGGTCTTAAGAAAGGTATTCACTAGGAACACCACAGGGTTGACCATACACAACCCCCCTAGTCTCCTTGTACGGTAAGTAACCTCCCTCTTCACTAGGTTCAGTCTATTCCCCCATAACATCTGGAAGAACACACTGTAGACCCGGGTCCAGAGAGGTTCTGGCAACATACATACACTGCCCAGATATATCAACAAAGGGAGCAGGAATGTTTTGATCAGGTTAACCCTTTCCCGGAGGGTCAAAGACCAACCCTTCCACTGATCCACCTTCTGAGCGGCGATCTTAAGCCTGCTGTCCCAGTTTTGTTTGGGGTAATCCCCTTGGCCAAATTCAATGCCGAGAACTTTTGCAGATTCCTGGGGCTCTGGAAGGGCGTCCGGGAGATCAAAACTAGGATCTCCCCCTCCCAGCCAGAGACTCTCACACTTATCCTGGTTGATCTTGGACCCGGATGCCTCCGAGTAGCGGTCCACCTCTGACATCACCCATCTGACCTCCTCTTGTGAGGAGACAAACACAGTGACATCATCAGCATATGCTACCGCCCTCAGAGCCGAATCCGGCACCGCCAGGTCCATTCTCACCCCCGCCAACGGTCCACAATCAATCCTCCTAAGGAAAGGATCAATTGCAAACACGTACAGCAAAGGGCTTAAAGGACAACCCTGACGGACACCAGACCCAACCTCAAAGGAGCGACCAATCCAACCATTCACAAGCGGGAAACTCTCTGCCCCTGCATACAAGGTCTTAAGCCAATCAACAAACCCCCCCGGCAGGCCATATCTCAGAAGAACAGACCAGAGGTACTCATGGTTAACCCGATCAAACGCTTTTGCCTGATCCAAGGACAGCAAGTACCCCTTCCAGTGGCCAGCCCTACCCTGCTCCACAGCCTCCCGGACACCGAGCACAGCACTAAATGTACTGCGGCCCGGAACAGAGCAATGCTGAGCCCCCGAAAGGAGCCGGGGTGCAAACTCCACCAGCCGGTTAAACAGCACTTTTGCCAGAATCTTTCTGTCCGCATTGAGAAGAGCTATGGGACGCCAATTCTCAATGTGGGACGGGTCTTTACCCTTTGACAAGATGATCAGCGCTGACCTCCTCATTGTCTTTGGCAGAGTGCCCGAGGATAGACACTCATTAAAAACCGCAGTCAAGAGGGGAACCAAAGTGTCCTTAAAGGTTTTGTAGAACTCAGATGTTAAGCCATCCGGACCGGGTGACTTCTTGAGGGCAAGCCCATCAATCGCCATCCTGACTTCCTCTTCCCGGATCATCTCTGTCAAAACGTCAAGAGAGGGGTCTACTCCTGGTTCAGGGATGGTTTCAGCCAAGAAAGCTGATACCTTATCTCGATCTAGATCCTTCCTTCCCAAGAGGTGCGAGTAGAAGGATCTGACGACCTCCAGGATCCCTGATCTGGACCTTTTCAAGGATCCCGTACTATCAATCAGTCCTGAGACTATTTTACTATTCACTGACATCTTGCAGTTTCTGTAAGGGTCGGGCGAGCGGTACTTCCCGTAATCCCTCTCAAAAACCAAAGATGCGTGTCTGTCGTACTGGCACTTCATCAGCAAGGACTTCACTCTGGAGATATCCTCTCGGCTACCTCCAGTCGAGACAAGGTTCTCAAGTTTCTTCCTCAGGCCCTGGTACAAACGGTACCTATTTAGGCTTCTGAGGCCCGAGAGCTGGCGGAAGAATCTCGCAACCCTTTCCTTGAAGATCTCCCACCACTCTGACTTACTGCTACAAAGGCCCAGCAATGGTACCTGGCTCTGAAGAAAATCCTCAAAGGAATGTCTTATCTCCGCTTCTTCCAAGAGAGACGAATTCAGCTTCCAATAGCCTCTGCCCATCCGGGGGGTCTCTGTGACATTCAGAGAAAACAAAATTAAACAGTGATCGGAGAACTCCACCTCAACAACAGATACTGCTGAAGAGACGGCTTCCTCCTTCAAATAAAACCTGTCTATCCTAGACCTACAACTACCCCTATGATAGGTGAATCCCGCGTGGCCTGGGGTGTACCGGATGTGGACATCCACCAGGCGAGCCTCACTTGCTATGCTATTAAGGGCGACGCTATCATAAGTCAGCTTGTCTCTGGAACCTCCCCTATCTTGGGGCCTCGTGACAGCATTGAAGTCCCCTCCAAAGACCACCTGCCGACTTGTAAAAAGATAGGGCTTGATCCTCATAAAGAGACACTTCCGGTCCCACTTAGACTGTGGGCCGTAGATGTTAATAAGGCGAAGTTCTTGTCCCTTCATGAGGACATCTAAGATCAGGCACCTCCCCATTTCTAACTCGATAACCCGTCGGCATTCTACCGCTGAAGTAAAAAGGACCGCCACTCCGCTATACGGCTCGGCCCCAAGAGACCAGTAGGAGGGCCCATTCCTCCACTCTCTTTTAGCCTTGTAGATAGATGACATATCTGTTAGCCTGGTCTCCTGCAAAAATAAAATATCAGCATTAATATGGGCAAAAAAATCATAGGCCGCAAATCGAGCTGTATCTGACTTAATGCTGGCAACATTAATGGATGCCAGAGTCAACGGAGAGGGTGCCGCCATCGAGGGTGATTGAGTTAGACAGCTTTCTTTTTCCCACCATCCTTCCCATCCACCCCACCACCCTCCTCATCAGATGATGGTTTACCCCTTTTTAGTGAGATGGATGTGTCCATTTTCCCATTATATACATTTTCCTCGTCCCCTGACTCTGGGCCAGTCTCCCCCCCTGAAGACAAAGATTCCCCAGGGAGAGAGGACTCAGCGTCTCCTGTGAGCCCCACCGCAACATCCGGAACCTCCCCCCCCGCCTCCTCCCCCTCCGAAGAGGAAATGTCGCGGAGGGCTCGGAACCGGTTGGAGAGACCAATCAGAGGGAGATCAGTTGTACCTTCCTTTGGCATCTGGCAGGTGGGAGAAGATATTACATCTCCTCTTTTTTTATTCCTCCGAGTACCCCGCTTTGTTTCTGCCCATCCCCCACTGTCCTCATCCGCGCTCTCACCATGGGAGGACAGTGAGGAGACGGCATCCCCCTCTTTGTGGATCCTCCCAATCTCCTCATCCAGTTCACTATCCCCCAGGGCCTCAGCAGTAAGACTGGCCACAGGGACAGGATCAGGAGTCACCCCAGTTGGTTGATGCTCCTGTGAGTCCTGAATCTCCCTATCCCTTTGGCGCTTCTTGAGACGCCTCAGTTGGGCAGGCGTCTTCTGCTTACTTTTCTTCCCTGGCCCCTGCACCCCTTCATCCCCGACGGCCATCGCCCCAGCGGAATCCACTTCAAGGCTTACTCCCACCGGGGCAACAACCGCGTTGACAAAGGAACGAGGGCAGCGACTGAATGGGTGACCTAAGTCACCACACAGGTGACACCTAATCTCCGCACAAGATGCAGCGAGATGACCTATTTCCCCACACAGAGTGCACTTCTGCACAGTGCAATTGGCACTAAAATGTGTGGGGTCACCACATCTGTGACAGAGCTTCGGCTGACCCTGGTAGAAGATCTGGATACGATCTCTTCCGAGGAAGGTTGCAGATGGTATATGGGTAACTGTGTTTCCTGAACGCCTCAGTTTGACCATAAACGTCCAGGCCCCTGACCAGATGCCATATTCATCCCTGTTCTTTTTTGGGACCTCCACCACCTCTCCATACCGACCTAGCCACGTCATGATGTCAATACAAGAGAGTGATTCGTTACGGGTTAAAACGGTCACTTTCTTGACATTATTTTGGCGAGACACCGCCTGAATGGCAAAGTCTCGCCAGCCGGGTTCGTTCTTTATCAGCTCATAATTCGACCAGAAGAGCTCAAGCCCCTCCGGCCGAACAAAGCTGATATCAAACTCAGGGGTACCATAAGGATGTATTAAGGCGTAGATGTCAGCTGCCTTAAAGCCCAACTTCAGCAGAAGCTCAACAACTTTAGATCTTGGAGGACATGTATCACTGCCTCTCCATCTCAGCCGGACCACATTCCTACGGAGACCACCTGGCCCGGCTGTAGGGAGGGACCACACATTATCCCCCCCTCTTTCCTCTCGGAAGGCTGAAAGACCATGTCTCTCTATCCAGAAGGATAGATCAACCTCCCTACCCTCTACATTGATCGATCTCTCCCCTCTCCTTAAGGCCCCCAGGAGACGCTGCTGCAAACTGCTCTCCCCAGAGCCAGAGGACAAGGAAGGTGCCCCCCTCCCCCCAGCGGTGACATTTGCGTAGCTGCGTACCGGTGCTGCCACCGCTGGGGGTGCAACTGGACCAGGCCCTACATCCCCACCACTAATCTGCGCCCCTTCACCACCCTCCTCCACATAATCCATACCCAAACCATTGTCACATGTTTTAGCTAATGTGCCCCCCATACCTCCACCCGTGCTACAGCCCAAACCACCATTCAAAGCCCCAGACAGATTATTAACAGATACATTCACTCCTTCATTCACTTTTACATTAACTTTCTCACTCATACTGGCTGGACCGGTGTGTTCTGGTGCAGATTTTGTACCATCAGCATCACTGGGTACCAGAGCTGGAGCCACCACCACAGGACAGGTCACCGGTCCCTTATACAAGGACCGGGAAGCCTGCCTAGCCTGCTTATTAGCGGCCCCAGCCCTGTTTTTATTGGTACCCTCCGCCTCATCAGTACTGGAGTTTCCTGCTCCTGGGCGCCGCTGATCTGGATCAGCGGCGCCAATACAAAATAGGGGTTTAAGTCCAGTCTTTCTGGGAGGCGAAGACATCTTAGCCCCGGCAGCTCCTCCACGACGACACCGCTGCTCCAAAGGAACAGCAGTGCCAACGCTCAGAGCCACCGGAGCTCCCGCAGCCGACTCTGGCACAAAATCGCCCCCCCCTCCCGTTAGGGAGCAACCCAATGTGCCAGAGCCTTTACTGCCCATCGCTGGGCAAATATCACTGTCCGACCTCACAGCCGATACACTGTCTGCTCCACCACTGTTACTGCAAACAGCTATGGAGCTCACCGCCACACTAGACTCCATACTCTCCCCACTCTCCTGCACTGAGTCCACAGCAGAACTCAGGCTGGGCTGAGAAATGGGGTTCACACAGTGAGCTGACCCTGCGGCCAGTCCGGGGGGCTCAGGGAGGGGGGTATATACAAATGTTACCTGCTCCTGGAGCTTGGTCTTCTTTGACTTCTTCTTTTTCCTTCCCCCAGGTGCCTCCTCTGGTAACTCATGTCCAAACGTGAAGTCCTGGAGGCGACCTGGGGACTCCAGGAGCTGGATCTGGGCCATCAGCGCCCCTCCCTGGTGACTGGTGCTACTCTCATCCCCCGAACCGCCAGGGCCGCAGCCAGATGACATTGCCACTTGCCCTGCAGGGAGCCCACTGTATGGGGTGAGATGTTGCAGACCCCCGGGTGGATTTGGCTCAACATTATCGGCCTCCGCAACGTCTCCTTCCTCCTCCACCCGTGGCTGATGCCCCCTCAGCTTTCTTTGCTTCTCCCTCTCCTTTTCTGCAAAGCGATCTTCATTCTGAAGCTTTTCTTTAAATGGCCCGCTGTTCTCCAAAATAAAAGTTTTCCTTTTCTTTAGATTGCTGATGCTGGTTTTAAGCTGTTTAATCCTTGCTGACAGCTCAGCCTTCTGGTGTTTTGACGCAGTTTCCATTAAGGCTTTTGCCTCCTGTACCTCCTCCTGGAGCCTATACAAGCTGCTCCTTGCTTCTTTATATCCCTGAAGTATCTCTGCAACACGGGATCCATAGGTGGTTCCAGGCTCCTGGGCCCTGGGCATTGCCCAATCCTCCTCCACACCTCCATGGGCATTTGGCTTTGCTCCAGGAGGAGTATCACAGTCCATAGTACCTGTAGTACCTTTTGTTGGAGCAGCCTTGCGGCTACTCTTCGTCTCCATGGGCTCAGGAGGTGCTGGAGATACATCGCTGCATCTCCTGGCAGAGCGCCTTAACCCAGAGACCTCTGGTGCAGTTCCTGATGCTGGTCCCTCTGCAACTGGTCGCTGGCTCCCCCTGCCCCCCGCGGACCTACTTCGGGGGGCAGGTGTTGGGGTTCTCCGCTCCTCGCTCATACCAGGAAACGAACCCTCCTTCTGGGGAAAGGAAGGTCGCTCCTGGGAGAGAGGTGGATCACTCTCAAGGTCGAGCACACCAAACGCTCACAGGAAGCTCAAACAGGAAGATGCTCCCTCTAGTGGCCAGACTCCAGAGCTGTACTCACTATTCTGCTGGTGAGGTCACTGTGTACATACATTACATTACTTATCCTGTACTGATCCTGAGTTATATCCTGTATTATACCCCAGAGCTGTACTCACTATTCTGCTGGTGAGGTCACTGTGTACATACAATACATTGCATTACTTTTCCTGTACTGATCCTGAGTTATATCCTGTATTATACTCCAGAGCCGCCATTCATATAACAGAATCTGAGGAGCCTCACAACAGTCAAATCTAAAAGTTTCCTTAGGAGACGAGGTGAGTGACCTGCTGCTTCCACCATAAGTAATGTAACGTGACCCTTCATTTATCGCAATAGTTAGATTTTGCACAATGGGTGCCACCCGTTGTATAAGATGTCACGTTGTATAGGGTCACTTTACATTACTTATGTACTGAGTTATATCCTGTATTATACTCCAGAGCTGTACTCACTATTCACTAGACTGTCCGGGAATGCTGGGAGTTGTAGTTTTGGACCACCTGGAGAGACAATGTTTTGAAAACACCTCCTTAGTCAGTATTTTCCAACCTGGGCTCCTCCAGCTGTTGCAAAACTACAACTCCTAGCATTCCCCCAGACAGTCTTTAGCTGTCCAGGCATGCTGGGAGTTTTAGTTCTGCAACAGCTGGAGGCTCTCAGGTTTGGTAGGTAGGTCCTTAGTCCATTGTTTCCCAACCTGGGTTCCTCCAGCTGTTGCAAAACTACAACTCCCAGCATGCCCAAGCAGTCAAAGCCTGTTTGGAAAACACTGGACAAAGGGCCTACCTACCAAATGTTACATGGCTACCCAGCTACCAACCAAACTTATACCTGCCTACCTACCTAGCACCAAACATTTTACCTGCCTTCCTACCAACTGAACTTACTAACTGCCTAAATATCTTGCAAATTTACTACTTGTCTACCTACTTAGAAAATGTTCTACCTACCTAACTAGCAAATGTACTACTTGCAAACGTACTGCCCGCTTACCTAGCAAACATATTACCTGGGGGGGGGGGGGGGCCCAGGCATATTCTTTGCACAGGGGCCCTCTGCTGTCTGTGTCCGCCCCTGCATTATGTGGCCTCTATACTAGAGAGGATCAGTGTCATTATGTGACCTTTATACTAGAGAGGATCAGTGTCATTATGTGGCCTCTATACTAGAGAGGATCAGGATCATTATGTGACCTTTATACTAGAGAGGATCAGTGTCATTATGTGGCCTCTATACTAGAGAGGATCAGCGTCATTATGTGGCCCCTATACTAGAGAGGATCAGCGTCATTATGTGGCCTCTATACTAGAGAGAATCAGCATCATTATGTGGCCTCTATACTAGAGAGGATCAGCGTCATAATGGGGCCTCTATACTAGAGAGGATCAGCGTCATTATGTGGCCTCTATACTAGAGAGGATCAGCGTCATTATGTGGCCTCTATACTAGAGAGGATCAGTGTCATTATGTGGCCTCTATACTAGAGAGGATCAGTGTCATTATGTGACCTCTATACTAGAGAGGATCAGCGTCATTATGTGGCCTCTATACTAGAGAGGATCAGCGTCATTATGTGGCCTCTATACTAGAGAGGATCAGTGTCATTATGTGGCCTCTATACTAGAGAGGATCAGTGTCATTATGTGGCCTCTATACTAGAGAGGATCAGTGTCATTATGTGGCCTCTATACTAGAGAGGATCAGTGTCATTATGTGGCCTCTATACTAGAGAGGATCAGCGTCATTATGTGGCCTCTATACTAGAGAGGATCAGCGTCATTATCTGGCCACTATACTAGAGAGGATTAGCGTCATTATGTGGCCTCTATACTAGAGAGGATCAGCGTCATTATGTGGCCTCCATATTAGAGAGGATCAGCGTCATTATGTGGCCTCTATACTAGAGAGGATCAGCATCATTATGTGGCCTCTATACTAGAGAGGATCAGCGTCATTATGTGGCCTTTATACTAGAGAGGATCAGTGTCATTATGTGGCCTTTATACTAGAGAGGATCAGCGTCATTATGTGGCCTCTATACTAGAGAGGATCAGCGTCATTATGTGGCCTCTATACTAGAGAGGATCAGCGTCATTATGTGGCCTCTATACTAGAGAGGGCCAGTGCTTATTGAAGAGAGTATATGGAGTCAGAGACAAAAGTCTGTAGGGAGAAGTACTAGAACACCATAGCTACATTAAGACCTACAGGGTTTCAGGCCAGGCCTAGAGGCTTGGTGGCTACCACGTTACAGAATTAGTTTATGAACTGCACCCCTCAGTGGGCACAGCAGCTAGAACCAGAGAGTACTATTATTTCGGATAATCTGCTGGGAACCAACCAGTGTGCACCCTTCAGAGAAGAATCAGTGGACTAGTGTATATACGTAAAGGGCTAAAGTGGAGCATAGACTGTTTTTAGGACACCTTGTTACGTCACTTTACCTTCAGGCATTATTTGAGTGTGTCTGTATTGTTTTCTCACTTAAAAATTGTGCTTTATATCATCAATTCCTGTGTCTGGGTTGTTGACTGCACACCTAACAGTAAAGGCACTCCAACCGGACAATACACAGGGTGCACCCCAGGGGAAAACATATAACCTACACCTATACAACCTACACCTATACGCTCTACAGCTATATGATCTACACCTATACAACCTACACCTATATGACCCACACGATCTACAGCTATATGACCTACACCTATACAACCTACACCTATACGCTCTACAGCTATATGATCTACACCTATACAACCTACACCTATATGACCTACACGATCTACAGCTATATGATCTACACCTATACAACCTACACCTATATGACCTACACGATCTACAGCTATATGATCTACACCTATACAACCTACATCTATATGACCTACACGATCTACAGCTATATGACCTACACCTATACAACCTACACCTATACGCTCTACAGCTATATGATCTACACCTATACAACCTACACCTATATGACCTACACGATCTACAGCTATATGATCTACACCTATACAACCTACACCTATATGACCCACACGATCTACAGCTATATGACCTACACCTATACAACCTACACCTATACGATCTACAGCTATATGACCTACGCCTATACAACCTACACCTATACAACATCCACCTATACGATCTACAGCTATATGACCTACACCTATACAACCTACACCTATACAACATTCACCTATATAATCTACAGCTACATAACGTAAATCTATAAAACTTACACCTATACGACCTACACCTATACAACCTACACCTATACGATCTATAGCTATATGGCCTAAATCTATACAACATTCACCTATACGACCTACATCTATACAACATACACCTATGCAACCTATACGACCCACGCCTATACAACCTACATCTGCTGTGCAGCGTTGGAGAATTCTGTATGGATCAGTGGTCGAAAACTTTAACTCCCAGCCAACGGCTGTCCGGGCATGCTGGGAGTTGAAGTTTTGCAACATCTGAAACCACTGGTATAGACGGATACATTTATTAGGTAGAAACATATGAGACGGACTTATTTATTCGGTTATATCAGTCACCGGCAGCAGATGTAAACGCTCGTCCTCATATAACCAGATCTGATGTTCCTTTATATTTCGTTCCACACCAACCCCCCCCCCCCCCCCACCCTCCCGGTCGCAGTAAACAATTAATGTGCAGCTAATTATTAGTGTCAGTCAATCATCGTAGTAAACAATATGTATATGTTTGATGCCATTGCAGGACATGGGGCCATTCATGCGTCTTTCAGATGGCCTTTACACCCTGATGCTTCTCAGAGATGAAAATGGAGATGACATTCTGCACGGCCATGTGATGTAGCCACCAGGAAAAAGAGACGCAAAGTGACAATCCGCAGGGCTGAAGTGTGAGGCCGACATTCACTCATCATCTTCAACCAGAGCTTCTGGGTTCCTTCCTCTGACAGGAGAAGACCTGAAGTCACTTGTGAGCACAGAGGGGGATAATCCCTGGTGACAGGTAGTGCGCTGGCTGCTGCAACTGCAACGTGACAAGCCCCCGAATGTAATCCAGCCCATGTGCACTCCATTTACCACCACATCTCTCTACCCCCTTCTTGTAGGCTTCCTTGTTGATCCATTTTGGCACCGGGTGGTGGATTTGTTCTATGTGATAACTTTCTCATTGTCACGCAGATGTATTGTACAATTATACATTTTAGCTGCCAAAAGACATTTTTGGGCCAAGCTGAGAGCTCTTCCTTTGCATTACTTCAAGTGGACACCAGTTTGCATTACAAAGGGACTTATGAGAATACACAAGAATTTGCTTTTTTTTTTTTTTTTTTTTAAATGGCACCATTTATGCCAATAGCCTTGGTCCATTCACTTGACCCTATGAGAGTGGCCCTGTTTCTGGAGCCATAGCACAGAACAAAATGAAGTCTTCCATCAACAGAAGTTCCTTTTTCTTTCCCCTTTCAATCATTTTGCATACCCTTGCTTCCTAACAATGCATTTGAGTGTAGCAAAGGAGATGAGCACAGCCTCATAGTTTGCCCTTAAAGGGGTTATCCAACATAAGGTGACTTTAGTACTTACCTGCCTGACAGTAATGAACGTGCTTAGGAAGGATCCATGCTTCTCTAGGGGCTTAAAAGCTGTATTGTGAATCCACCATAAAGCTGCTGCTTTCTTTTTGTGAAATGGCTATTTCCTGTTGGAGTTCCCTCCCTCCAACTACAATCCCCAGGATCCCTTGTTTTTGGGTGGCAGACAACTTATCTCCCTTCCTTACATCAACCACTCCACCCATTGCAGCACAGCTAGACTCCCTTCCATGAGTGCTGTAATTGAGACTACAAATCCCTGTAGCCCTGTGTAGAATGATCTCCCTCACACCCAGTGATCGATGATAGATCCAGCCATTGAAGCACAGACATGCTACCTTTGAACACCTGACTAGTGTTGTAATGTCTTGAGCTGTAGCACTGCAACCTGGGAAAACCTGAGACAAAAATAATTTTGTATGCTGCTAAAAAATAAACATCAGGGCAAAGTTCACACATGAATTGCAAGACCAGCCATCAAACACAGGTACAGACACTATATTATGAACTACACTAACTTTAAAGCCCCTGCAGCACAGTCAAATATAAAAAAAAGAAATCCAGAAAACCCCTTTTAGGTTGGGTGGGGATTGTGTGCTGCTTTTGTAAAGAGGATTGTGATTGCAGTCAGTGTACATTGGGCTCAATAAACATCAATTTGCTCTTAAATACATTATTAATATACTCCCACTTTTTTACTTGTGATGACTTTTAGGTAGCGCTTCCGGATACCTCATATAGAACTGCAAAAAAAAAAGAGAAAAGAGGCGTTATATCCGCAATTAAAATGGATGCCATTTTATCGTCTACACCAGTGTTTCCCAACCCAGTCCTCAAGGCCCACCAACAGTCCAGGATTTAAATTTTTCCTTGTTCTATTCCAATGGAGTGAGTGAAAAAACCCAGAATGTTGGTGTGCCTTGAGGACTGGGTTGGGAAACACTGGTGTACACCATATATCGTGTATACCTCTGGGGAATTAGTGCCTGTTAAAGATTCTGATCTTTTGTTCTTTATTACTTCCACTGTTTCATATAGCCAGGGGCGTTGCTAGGTCTTGAAAAGATTGGGGGCACAGGCCATGGGCGTGGCTAAGGGCAGAGCAACAAAAAGGAGGCGCCAAGGGGGTGGGGCCACTCAATGTTGCATGACCATACAAAACTTTGCTACACGCATAGGGGTCAGAGAGAGGGGTTAGTCTTATTTAATGTCATCTGATACTACTTCAAGCCAGGGAACACAAGCGCCAAAGGGGAGCATTACAGCCATAGCACAGATGTATTAGGTGCGGCCACTGTTCTAAGCTGAGGTGGGGCCCAGGTGACAGCAGCGGCAGCAGGGGGTTTACATTTTTAACAGGTTGCCTACTTGGCATGACAGGCACCGTGGTGTAGAGTGTTGCAGAAAATTATTTCAACAATAATAATAAAATATACCAATTGCCAAGTAAGGAGAAAAGCGCTAAAGATGTTGTCACCAAGTGAAACTACAACTCCCAGTATGATATAAGCAGTGGTGAGGGGATGCTGAGAGTAGTTGTTTTCTAAACATAACTGCAAAATGTACAAGTGACTTTAGCGCTGATGGGACACAATCAGGAGAATACAGCGGCTATTATAGACTCACAGGGGGCGTCTTCTCTGAGTCAGTCACAGGGGGCGTCTTCTCTGATCGGAGGAGCTCACTTTTTCTATTCTTCTCTATTCGGTCAAGACCATCATAATGACTTCTCCCGACCATGACTCCTCTTCACAGAACCTGCCAGACAAACATTTTCTCCAGCACAATCCTTACCTCTGTACAAACCCGACATTTGTATTTCCTCACAGTAATAGTTCCCACATATATAGTTGTAGGTCTCTGGGATAAGTAATTGTAATGTATGTACACAGTGACCCCACCAGCAGAATAGTGAGTACAGCTCTGGAGTATAATACAGGATATAACAGAATCAGTACAGGATAAGTAATGTAATGTATGTACACAGTGACCCCACCAGCAGAATAGTGAGTGCAGCTCTGGAGTATAATACAGGATATAACAGGATCAGTACAGGATAAGTAATGTAATGTATGTACACAGTGACCTCACCAGCAGAATAGTGAGTACAGCTATGGAGTATAATACAGGATATAACTCAGGATCAGTACAGGATAAGTAATGTAATGTATGTACACAGTGACCTCCCCAGCAGAATAGTGAGTACAGCTCTGGAGAGAGGTTGGGTGTGTCTGAGCTCCTGTTACTTCCAGACTCTTCCAGTGAAGCAGTGATTTTCTTCCGCCCCTCCCCAGGTGTGTGGCAGAAACCTGGGTAGAGGTTTTTCCTGCTATGGAGCCCCAGGAGGCTTCATCTTGCACTCCCCGTACCCGGCCGGCGGGGGGGTGCAAAGGAAAATGTGATGGCCAGCAGCCAGGATCGGGTGAGACGATCCACCAGGGCCCATCGCCATGTGGGGCCCCCTCCCCCGTCCCCTGCTGGGAGCTGCAAAGCTTCCAGCAAAAGCTCCTCAAGGAAAAGAAGCTCATCCAGGCAGAGGAGTGGAGTGAAGGCTTCTACCTCAGGCTCCTCAGAACCCCAGCAATGGGGGGTCAAGGGGCCAAGGGAATCCCTGGCGACTTTTTGTTCAAGAATCCAGGCAAAGATGGCCCAATATGAGCAACTTGGGAAACAGCTTTGTGGTCTTAGAGAAGACATCAAGTTTACAACTTACCAGGCGGATACAGCAGCCAAGGGCAAGAGAGCAGCATTCACTGCAAAGGTGAGAGCACTAAAGAAAGAAGTGGAGGAGATTGTTCAGCTGAGAGCGGACATTGTGGCTGGAGCCGGCTTCTTCAGTGAGAAGATACTTAATGAGGAGGGTTTCCCCAAAAAGTGGGTCTCCAGAGGTTCAGAAAAAGAAAGTCACCAAGATGAGAGTGAGGAGGAGATGTAGGAATGTGAGGAGGGGGATGTGAGTGAGGGGGATATGGACACGGGTTCTGTTTGTACCACCACTGTTACCCCAGACCCCCCACTTACCCTGAGTTCGGACTATATAAATCCAGCTCAGGTGGCCTTACCTCCCTCCAGTGAGGATGATGAGGATGGCAGTGACTGTAGTGATTGCAGCGGCTTGGCAGATGGGGGTCTCCTGCGGGTGATTGTTATGCAGGAGTCCCCCACTCGTCTAGAAAAAATTTCTTTCGGGGATGATTTGGGCCCAGAGGAGAAGAAAAAAGCGAAGGGCAAGAAGAGGAAGAAGACACAGGCAGTGAAGTTTGTCTTTGCTCCCTTCCAGCAGCCTGGGTCGGCTGAAAAGTCGGTTCAGGGTGCTGGGTCCCCCAATCTGCCAGACCCCGTTTCTGTAGTGGAGCGGGGCCAGCATGGGGGATACAGTAGTGCACCCAAAATGGCCGCGGGTGCTATAGAAAAAAAAGGGCACCCTCCTGTGAGGGGAGAGGGTGTCCAGGCACCAGAAAATAGCGGCAGATTTACCCATTTGGGGGGCGGTCCCCCGATTGAAGCTGGCAGTATAGGTCCTGGCACTGCGGGGCACTCCCCTGTGAGGGGGAGAGTGTCCGGGTGCCGGACCTTGTTGGTTCAAGGGGCGGTCCCCTAGGTTACACAGTTGGTACCAGTTCTGGCGCGTCGGGACTCTCCCCTGTGAAGGGGGAGGTTCTGCGCCCGTCAGCTGCAGTAAGCGGGGCGGGAGTGCATCCGGTGGGACACGCTGTGCGAGGGGGCGGAGCCTGTGTCCGTGCCCCAGAAGACTGAACGGAGGAGCTGTGCAGCGCTGATCCTTAAGCCAGCAACCCTTGTACACGGAGCAATAGACCAAGCCAGCCCGGCCTCTAATACATCAAGGAAGAGTGTAGGCAAGAGTGAAAGTGAGGGAAAAAATGTGACTAAAAATGGTAATGTGCAGAATGTGAGTTATAGTGTGCATGGGAGGAGTTGTGGTAGCAGTGTGGATGAGGGGGGAACTTGTGGGGTGCAAGAGAGGGGTGCAAGTGGAGTGCAAGAGAGGAGTGAAAGTGGAGCGCAAGAGAGGGGTGCAAGTGGAGTGCAAGAGAGGGGTGGTAGTGGAATGCCAGAGAGAGGTTTGGTGGCAGACACCTCTGTTAAGAATAAGGGTGCTGGTTTGGGGTCTGGATCAGGTTCTGGTTCGACTGCCCCCCCGGTAGTGGCTGCTTCTCCCAGAAGCTATGCCAGTGTCACTGCCGGGGGATCAGGGGGATCCCCATCTCCGTCTGGCTCTGGGGGTCACTTGCAACAGCGCCTCCTGGAGGCTCTACGTAGGGGAGACAGGTCAATCCATGTAGAGGGGAGGGGTGAGGTTGACCTGTCTTTTTGGATAGAAAGACATGGCTTAGACGCATTCCGAGAATATAATGGGGAGCTGGTCTGGTCCCTCCCGACATCCGGGCAGGAAAGTGGCTGTAGGAATGTGGTCCGTTTAGTGTGGAGGGGCGATGATGTGTGTCCGCCACGGGGTAAGGTGGTTGAGCTCCTCCTCCAAATGGAATTCAGGGCAAGTGACATCTTTGCCCTGATCCACCCCTACGCTACTTCTGAGTTTGACATCAGCTTTGTTCGGCCGGAGGGTCTTGAACTCTTCTGGTCGAACTATGAGGTGGTGAAAAACGAGCCCGGCTGGCGGGATTTCGCTGTAAAGGCGATATCCCGTCAGAATTTGACCAAGAAAGTGACCGTTTTGACACGTAACGAGTCACTATCTTGCTATGACATCATGACCTGGCTCAGCCGATATGGGGATGTGACGGACATGCCGAAAAAAGAACTATGACGAACATGGGATATGGTCTGGGGCCTGGACGTTTTCCGTCAAACTGAAGCGTTCGGGGAGCACTGTTGCCCACATCCCATCAGCTGCTTTTCTTGGGAGAGACAGAATCCAAATTTTCTACCAGGGGCAGCCCAAGGTCTGTCACAGGTGCGGCAGCCCCACTCACTTTAGCGCAGCCTGTACTGTGCAGGTCTGTGCTCTGTGTGGTGGGGTAGGTCATCTTTCCGCATCCTGTAGGCAGATCAGGTGTTATCTGTGTGGTGTCTTAGGACACCCTTTCAGCCGTTGTCCTAGCGCCTTTGCCCGTGCGATGGTCACCTTGGCTGGGGAGAGCAGTAATGTTGCCTCAGTTGGGGAGGGCACTAGTGCGGGTGAAGGTGCAACAGGGTCAGTGAAGAGGAAAAGGCCCGCCAAGCTGAGGCGGGAGGCTAATCGGAGAAGGAGCAGGGAACTGGAGAGTTCCCATGTGGCAGGGGTAGCTTCTGGCCCTGCTCCAGAGGTTAGTCCTGAAACTGCTGAGGCCCTGGATGAGAATGTGCTGGATGAGGAAATGGGGAGAATCTGTACAGAAGAGGGCAGCAAGGCTGATCTTTCCGATTCCTCCCACTGAGAAAGTGTGGATGAGGAGGGTGAAGAGAGGCCAAAAAAAGAAGGGCAGTAAAGGGAGAAAGAAGAGGTCAGGGCTCTCTAGTCCCCTTGCTATGGACCAGGTCCCAAGCGGAAGCTTACCTGCCCCCCCTCTGATTGATCTGTCTAACCGGTACTCTGTCCTTGAAGACATCTCCTCCCCCTCCATGGAGGGGGGGGGGGGGTCAAGGATGGGGTGCCTGAAGTGGGGGAGCCTCCAGGGGGAACTGGGCCCTGTCCTGATGGGGCAATTTCCTCAGGGGATGGGGCCAAATCGGAGCCAGGCGGAGATGGGGATTCTAAAATGGACCAGTCAGAATCAAAAAAACGGTCCAAAGACAAGGAAGCCTCCTCATCTGGGGATGAGGGGGTAAAGAAGAAACAAAAATGAGGGGGTTAGGGCCGTCTATCTCAATCACCCATGATGGCGGCACTCACCCCATTGACACTGGCATCTATTAACTGTGCCAGTATAAAGTCGGATACGGGTAGATTCGCAGCCTTTGATTTTCTCGGCCGTGTTGAAGCCGACATTTTCTTTTTACAAGAGACCAGGTTGTCAGATCTTGCCTCCCTGATAAAAGCCAGGAGAGAGTGGAGGCGTGGCCCCTCCCACTGGTCTCTTGCGGCTGAGCCGTATAGTGGGGTGGCGGTCCTTTTTACCGCTCCTGTTGAATGCAGACGGGTTATTGAGTTAGAAATGGGGAGGTGCCTGATCTTAGATGTCCTCATGAAGGGGCAAGAGCTCCGGCTTATTAACATCTACGCTCCACAAACCAAGTGGGGACGAAAAGATCTCTTTATGAGGATTAAGCCCTTTCTTTTTACAAGCCGACAGGTTATCTTTGGAGGGGATTTCAATACTGTCACGAGGTCCCAAGATAGGAGAGGCTCCAATGATCGGTTGGCTTATGATAGCATAGCTCTCAATAGTATAGTTAGGGAAGCTCGCCTAGAGGATGCCCACATCCGGAGCCCCTCAGGCCACGCGGGTTTCACCTATCATCGAGGTAGCTGCAGGTCTAGAATAGACAGGTTTTATTTGAAGGAGGAAGCCATCTCTTCCGCAGTGTCCGTGGTTGAGGTGGAGTTCTCCGATCACTGTATGATTTTGTTTTCCCTGAATGTTTCAGAGACCCCTCGGATGGGTAAAGGTTATTGGAAGCTGAATTCGTCCCTCCTGGAGGAAGCGAAGGTAAGACAGTCCTTTGAGGATTTTCTTCAGAGTCAGGTACCTTTACTGGGCCTATGTAGTAGTAAGTCAGAGTGGTGGGAGATGTTCAAGAAGCGGGTTGCGGGGTTCTTCCGCCAGCTCTCGAGCCTCAGGTCCCTGAACAGGTATCGCCTGTATCATGGACTGAGGAGGAAACTCGAGCTTCTCATCTCGACTGGAGGTAGCCGAGAGGATATCTCCAGAGTGAAATCCTTGCTAATGAGGTGTCAGTACGATAGGCACGCATCTTTGGTTTTTGAGAGGGATTTCGGGAAGTACCGCTCGCCCGACCCTTACAGAAACTGTAAGATGTCAGTGAGTAGTAAAGTCATTTCAGGACTGATCAATAGTACAGGATCTCTGAATCGGTCCAGATCAGGGATCTTGGAGGTGGTCAGATCCTTCTACTCTCATCTCTTGGGAAGGAAGGATCTAGATCGAGACGGGATGTCGGCTTTCCTGGCTGAAACCATTCCTGAGCCAGGGGTAGACCCCTCTCTTGATGTTTTGGCAGAAAAAAACAGGGAAGAGGAAGTGAGACTGGCGATTGAGGGGCTTGCCCCCAAGAAGTCACCAGGTCCAGATGGCTTAACGTCTGAGTGGTACCGGACCTTTAAGGAGTCTTTAGCTCCCCTCTTGACTGAGGTATTCAATGAGTGTCTCTCCTCGGGCACTCTGCCGAAGTCAATGAGGAGGTCAGCCCTGATTCTTCTCTCAAAGGGTAAAGATCCTAGCCGGATTGAGAATTGGAGGCCCATAGCTCTTCTCAATACGGACAGGAAGCTTCTGGCCAAGATACTGTTTAATCGGCTGGTGAAGTTTGCACCCCGGCTCCTTTCGGGGGCCCAGCACTGCTCTGTTCCGGGCCGAAGCACCTTAAGTGCTGTTCTCGGTGTCCGGGAGGCAGTGGAGCGGAGTAGTGCAGGTCTCTGGAAGGGGTACTTGCTGACCCTGGATCAGGCCAAAGCATTTGATCGGGTGAACCACGAGTACCTCTGGTCCGTCCTTCTGAGATATGGCTTACCGAGTACTTTTGTGAATTGGCTTGTCACCATATATGCAGGGACAGAGAGTTTCCCGCTGGTGAACGGGTGGTCTGGCCGCTCTTTTGAGGTGGGGTCCGGAGTCCGTCAGGGTTGTCCTTTGAGCCCGCTTTTATACGTGTTCGCAATTGATCTCTTTGTCCGGAGGGTAGATTGTGGGCCGTTGGCGGGAGTCAGGATGAGTCTGGCGGAGCTGGATGTCGCCCAGAGAGTGGTGGCGTACGCTGATGATGTCACCATTTTCGTGTCCTCGAGAGAGGAGGTCGATGTGGTGATGTCGGAGGTGGAACGCTACTCGGAGGCATCCGGGTCTAAGATCAACCGGGATAAGTGTGAAAGTCTCTGGCTGGGAGGGGGAGATCCCACTTTTGATCTCCCGGACATCCTCCCAGGGCCCCAAGACTCAGCAAAAATTCTGGGCATCACATTCGGCCAGGATGATTATCCCACCAAAAACTGGGACGGTAAGCTCCAAGATGCCGCCCAGAAGGTGGACCAGTGGAAGGGTTGGTCTATGACCCTCAGGCAAAGGGTACACCTGATCAAATCGTACCTGCTCCCCTTGTTTATCTATCTGGGCAGCGTATGTATCTTGCCAGAGGCTTACTACACTAGGATCTACAGCCTGTTTTTCCAACTGTTATGGGGGAACAGGATGAACCTAGTCAAGAGGGAGGTTACGTACCGCACGAGGAGACTAGGGGGTTTATCTATGGTAAACCCTGTGGTGTTCTTAACAAACACCTTCTTGAAAGCCAACATCTAAAACCTCTGGTCAGAGAGGGCTCCTCCGTGGGTACTCTCCTGCATGGAATGGTTTCGGCCTTTCTTCCAGGAATGGGAGACAGGAGGGCAAGTGAAGGACCTCCGTACGCCCCAAGGATATCTTCCGGCTTACGCTACCCCGACTCTGAAGGCGATACGTCGGTGGGGTCTGGGAGTGTGGGAGATCAGGACCCAGTCAAGGCAGTTCCTTGACAAACGGGTTCTGTTGACCCACTTCCAGAAGCCTCTGGCGCTCAGGGACTGCCCAGGTCGGGATCTGAGGGTGGGGTTGTATCTTTTAAATATGAAAAGGATCCCCCAGAAGTTTTGGGATTTGGCCTGGCGCTTCTTTCAGGGGAAGCTATATGTGAGGGACAATTTGAAGTGTAGGAGATCTGATGACCGGGGATGTCCCCGAGAAGAGTGCGGGGACATGCTGGAAAGCATGGACCATTTCCTGCTTCATTGTCCCTTTAATATAAGGGTCTACAACCGGGTGGGCGCTTCCATCGGCTGGAGTCAACTTGCCGGCCTTACCTATCCAGAGTGGGCTTATGGGGCATTCAGGAACCTGGGTGGCCGTGATCGGGGCACTTTATTTTTAGTCAGTTTAGTGGTTAGGTACTACACGTGGAATGCACGGTGTTTAGTGTCTACACAGCGCAAACTCCTCTCCGAGGTGGAGGTCTGTAGGAACATCACCGGTGACCTCGGGAACATTTGGTCTTTGGAGTATGGCAGTCTTGGTACCAGTAGGGCTTCTCTCCTATGGAGAGGGTTTTCTTTTGATGTGCCCTAGGTACTAGACCTTTTTGGTAGCGTACCCTTGTTTTGGTTAGGGACAGTGATGCAGGGACAGGGTTAGGGTGATAGTAGGGTCAGTTTATCTTTAGGGATAATGGTAGGGTGAGAGGTAGGGTGCAGTTAGGGAAAGAATGTAAATTTTGTATGTATCAGGATTGCCATCCTTCTTCCTGGTGGTGGGCTAATGCATGTGCACCATAGCTTTTTGTTTTGTTTTCAGATGTTAAGGTTATGAAGGGCTTACAGGCACCGAACTTGGGCCTAAAGTGGGTTGTATTGTTTGCTTATGTATGTTAAAGCTGGTAATGGTTAAGTTGGTAGTTGGTTGGGAGGAGTTCTAGGTTGGGAGGGTATATTTGTGGGTGGTGGTGGTCTTTTCTTTTGGTGGACCTGGCATGGGCGAGTTGTGGACTGGACATTGAGGACTATGAACTGTATGGAAAAAACTCTGACCCATATACAGGAGGGCGGGTGGTGTGGGTGAAGGGTCAGTTTAGTGTAGAATGTTCTTTTATATTTGTATGTGTGGTTTCTGTTTATTTATAGGTGTATATAGTTTGTGTATAGTATTGTATATAGTAGTGTATATAGTTAGTTATGTATATAGTATGTATAATGTATGTTATATCAAAATATTAAAAAATAAATAAAAATAAACATGGTGTGCAGTGTGAGTGCTTGTTGTGTTTTCTATTTGTAATGTATGATTTTTCCCGAGTTTGGGTGTTTTTGAGTTAAAGCGAAATAGTGCTATTCTTATGTTTCTTATGAGTGTGTTGTTTGGCTATGAAAGGTGTAGTTGTAATATTTCTAGTTCTAGTAGGAAAGCTGGGCTGGCCGGTTAGGCAGGATTTTTGTTCTTTTATTTAAATGTAAAGTTTGGGTTTATGTTATTTCATGTTGTTGTTTTCCGTTATGGCAAAGTTGTGCTGGTTTATGTTTTGTTATGATTTATATTTTTCTAATAAAAGATTTACAGGATATAACTCAGGATCAGTACAGGATAAGTAATGTAATGTATGTACACAGTGACCCCACCAGCAGAATAGTGAGTGCAGCTCTGCAGTATAATACAGGATATAACTAAGAATCAGTACAGGATAAGTAATGTAATGTATGTACACAGTGACCCCACCAGCAGAATAGTGAGTGCAGCTCTGGAGTATAATACAGGATATAACTCAGGATCAGTAATGTAATGTATGTACACAGTGACCTCACCAGCAGAATAGTGAGTACAGCTCTGGGGTGTAGTACAGGATATAGCTCAGGATCAGTACAGGATAAGTAATGTAATGTATGTATACAGTGACCTCACCAGCAGAATAGTGAGTACAGCTCTGGAGGGTGTGGTCACTAGGTGTGTCTGTTGCTGAGCTCCTGAGACTCCAGACTTCCAGAGGAGAGAGGCTGATTTTTCCACCTGCTTTCCCAGGAAGGTGGCAGATTCCTGGGGGAGCCATCAGCATGAATCCCCTGACCTCCACTCCTCGGTCCAGGCTGGCGAGGGGTGTAGAGGGAAAGCTACCAGCCAGTGCCCCGGCTGGAGGGGTTAGAAGATCTGGCAGGGTCCGCAGCGATGTGGATTCTGTCCCTCCAGCAATGGTTGGGAGCCGCAAGGCTCTCAGCCAGGAAGAAAAGCCTGCAAGCAAGACAAGTTTAAAGAAGGTCTCTGCAGCACAGAAGAGCTCCTCCAAGAGCCAGGTTGTGGAGCAGTGGGGCCAGAGAAGACCCAAGGAGTCTATGGCGACATACAGCTCCAGACTTGCTGCCAAGATTGGTGAGTACGAACTCCTTGGGAAGAAGCTGAGGGAGCTGAGAGAGGAGCTAAAGTTTGCAAAGTATCAGGTGAGCACAACTACCAAGCGGAGGAAACCAGAGTACTCTGCAAGGGTTAAGTCCTTGAGGCTGGAGCTGGAGGAGACTGAGCTGAGGAGAATGGCTGTCCTGGAGGGGAGCGATTTATTTAGGGAGAAACTCCTTAATGAGGATCGCTCCTCCAGGATGAAATCCCCAGTAAAAGAAGAGGAGATTGGGGGTGATTGTTCAGCAGATGAGAGCAGTAGTGAGGATGAGGTCCAAGAAATGGAGGCTGAAGAGGCTAAGGTGCTGGCAAGTGGGGAAGCTGTGGAAGCCAAGCCGCAGCCAATGCAGGGTGTGAACATGTCCCAAGCAAGTCTACCTGCAGGACAGGTGGCATTACCACCTTCATCGGGCGAGAGTGCTGGCGAGGAGGAGGAGGGTTGTGGTGGCGCCCTGCTGGCACAAATTGTAAAGATGGAGTCCCCCATGCATTTGGATAATTTTAGTTTTGGCGACGACCTTGGAGAGGAACAAATAATAAAAAAGAAGAAGAAAAGACAGAAAAAAACATCTGAGCAAGTAAGCTTGATTTATGTTCCTTTTGTGCACCCTGGGCCGGCTGCAAAGTCAGTTCAGGGTGCAGACCCTGGTAATCTGCCTGTCCCCCCTTCTGCAAATGTGGAGCGGGGCCAGAACACCGGGGATAATACAGTAAAGATGGGGGAAAGCGCTGACCTCGCTTGTCATAGTAGCGGGGCCAGCACCTGTAAAGATACGGCCAAGGGGCCGGACAGTGTTGCGGACAAGGTAGCATGTCCCCAGTTAGGGGATATTGGCATTGCGGGGCACTCCTCTGCAGGTGAGGGGGGGAGTGTCCAGGTGGCAGAGGTTGGTATGGAGCTCGGGCGGCCGGGCAATTATAAAGACAAGGGAGAGGGCAGCTCCCAGAACAGGTCTGGCACTGCGGGGCACTCCTCTGCAGGCAAAGGGGGGAGTGTCCAGGTGTCTGGAACCGGAGCGCCATTCTCGGCGGCCCAGTCAGCGGTGTCTGGCTCTTTTGAGTTGTGGCGCTGTGGTGGGGCTGCTGTGGGTGGAACTGGCGGTGGAGGACTGGTACCACAGGAACATGGACATGATACAACCCATGCAATGTTAGTAGCAGTTAAAGAAATTGAAGCCGAGGGCAAAGTATGCGACAAAGCAGCTTCTTCCGATATTCCTAAAGGGAAGACTGTTGCAAGGTTGAGTGTGCCCAATGAAGCCAATGATGCAAGTGTAAAGCCCAGCATCATAAAGCCAGCAAGATTATATCCTGGTCAGTCCAGTGCAGCTAGGCAGGAGGGGACAGGCACAAGTGTTATGTATAATACTGTTGTTTCTGGGGGGAGTGGTGTCGGTCCGGCTGCCCCCCCGGTAGCGACTGCTCCAATAAGGAGTTATGCTAATGTCGCTGCTGGGGGTCCCAGGGGATCCTCATCTCTTAATCCAGGGGAAGGTAACTTGCAACAGCGCCTCCTGGAGGCTTTAAGGAGAGGGGATAGAACGCTCCAGGTAGAGGACCGGGAGGTCGACTTGTCTTTTTGGATAGAAAGACATGGACTTGGGGCATTCCGAGAGCATAATGGGGAGGTGGTCTGGTCCCTTCCAACAAGCGGGCAGGAGCGTGGTCGGAGGAACGTGGCCCGTCTGGTATGGAGAGGTGGTGATGCATGCCCTTCTAGGGCAAAAGTTGTGGAGCTTCTTTTCCAGATGGGATTCAGGGCTAATGACATCTTTGCTCTGATCCACCCCTTCGGTACCTCTGAGTTCGACATCAGTTTTGTGAAGCCAGAAGGGCTTGAGCTCTTTTGGTCTAATCACGCACTGGTGAAGGACGAGCCTGTCTGGCAGGATTTCGCTGTGAAGGCGGTATCCCGCCAGAGTTTTGTCAAGAAAGTGACCGTTCTGACACGTAACGAGTCTCTTTCTTGCTATGACATCATGACCTGGCTGAGCAGGTATGGGGAGGTGACGGACGTCCCCAAGAAAAATCTGGATGAACATGGCATTTGGTCTCGAGCCTGGACGTTTTCCGTCCGCCTCCGCCGTTCAGGTAACACTGTCGCACACATTCCATCAGCCGCCTTTCTAGGCCGCGATATGATCCAAGTCTTTTACCAGGGACAGCCGAAGTTGTGCCACAAGTGTGGTGATCCCACTCACTTTAGCGCAAACTGCACTAAGCAGATGTGCGCATTGTGCGGTGCGGAGGGTCATCTGGCTGCCACCTGTGGCCGGATTCGCTGTAACCTGTGTGGTGACCTTGGTCACCCATTTAGCCGGTGTCCCCGCTCATTCTCCAATGCTGTGACTACCCGGGATGGGGAGAGCAGTGAGGTTGCCTCATCTGGGGTGGGGACCAGCAGAGGAGAAGGGGCACTAGAGCCAGTGAAGAAAGTTAAGAACAAGAGCCCCTCTAAGCTTAGGAGGGAGGAGAGGCACAGAAGGAGCAGGGATCTTGAAAGTTCCCTGGTAGAAGGTGTAGTCCGGGATCCTGCTCCCGACGCTGGCTCAGAGAACACAGCTGAGGCTCTTGGGGACACCGAGTTAGATGAAGAGATAAGGAAACTTCGTAAAGAGGAGGCAAATAGGGCCATTTCCTCAAGTTCCTCTCAATATGAAAGTTTGGATGAGGAAGATGGGAAAGGGCAAAAGGAAAAACAAAAGTGCGGCAGAAGGAGGCTGGGCCAGAAGGTACTCAGGGCATCATCTTCCTCCTCCGGTGTTGCAGGCCAAGTGCCTGGGAAAAGCCTGACCAACCCCCCTCTGATCGTTCTATCCAATAGGTATCGGGCCCTTGGCAAGGACTCTTCCCTTTCTTTGGAGGGGGAGGCTGAGAGTCTTTGTTCAGAGGCGGAGGAACCTCCGGGAGGTGCTGAGCCTGTTCCTTCTGAGGTAACTTCCTTGGGAGGGCAGGTGGCCCCTGGGTCAGGAGATGAGGATCGTGGGATGGATATGTCAGCATCCCTAAAGAGGTCTAAAAAGAAGGAAAGGGGGTCTTCTTCTGATGGGGAAGGGGGGAAGAAGAAGGGTAAGAGGTAAAGGGGATAGGCCATCCAACTCGATCACTCAGGATGGCGGCACTCACCCCATTGACGCTGGCATCCATTAACTGTGCCAGCATTAAGTCTGATATGGCTAGATTTGCAGCCTTTGATTTTCTCGGCCGAGTTGAAGCCGGCATTTTGTATCTTCAAGAGACCAGGTTGTCAGATCTAGCCTCCCTGGTAAAAGCCAGGAGAGAGTGGAGGCGTGGCCCCTCCCACTGGTCTCTTGCGGCTGAGCCATATAGTGGGGTGGCGGTCCTTTTTACCGCTCCTGTTGAATGCAGACGGGTTATCGAGTTGGAAATGGGGAGGTGCCTGATCTTAGATGTCCTCATGAAGGGGCAAGAGCTCCGGCTCATTTACATCTACGCCCCACAAAGTGGAACCGTAAAAGCCTCTTTATGACGATCAAGCCCTTCCTTTTTACAAGTCGACAAGTGATCTTTGGAGGGGACTTCAATACTGTCACGAGGTCCCAAGATAGGAGAGGCTCCAATGGTCCGCTGGCTTATGATAGTACAGCCCTCAATAGCATAGTTAGGGAAGCTCGCCTAGAGGACGCCCACATCCGGAGCCCCTCAGGCCACGCGGGTTTCACCTATCATCGAGGTAGCTGCAGGTCTAGGATAGACAGGTTTTATTTAAAGGAGGAAGCCGTCTCTTCCGCAGTGTCCGTGATTGAGGTGGAATTCTCCGATCACTGTATGATTTTGTTTTCCCTGAATGTTTCAGAGACCCCCCGGTTGGGTAAAGGTTATTGGAAGCTGAATTCGTCCCTCCTGGAGGAAGCGGAGATAAGACAGTCCTTTGAGGATTTTCTTCAGAGTCAGGTACCTTTACTGGGCCTTTGTAGTAGTAAGTCAGAGTGGTGGGAGATATTCAAGAAGCGGGTTGCGGGGTTCTTCCGCCAGCTCTCGAGCCTCAGGTCCCTGAACAGGTATCGCCTGTATCAGGGTCTGAGGAGGAAACTCGAGCTTCTCGTCTCGACTGGAGGTAGCCGAGAGGATATCTCCAGAGTGAAATCCTTGCTGATGAGGTGTCAGTACGATAGGCACGCATCTTTGGTTTTTGAGAGGGATTTCGGGAAGTACCGCTCGCCCGACCCTTACAGAAACTGTAAGATGTCAGTGAGTAGTAAAGTCATTTCAGGACTGATCGATAGTACGGGATCTCTGAATCGGTCCAGATCAGGGATCCTGGAGGTTGTCAGATCCTTCTACTCACACCTCTTGGGGAGGAAGGATCTAGATCGGGACAAGATGTCGGCTTTCCTGGCTGAAACCATTCCTGAGCCAGGGGTAGACCCCTCTCTTGATGTTTTGGCAGAAGAAATCAGGGAAGAGGAAGTGAGACTGGCGATCGAGGGGCTCGCCCCTAAGAAGTCTCCAGGTCCTGATGGCTTAACATCCGAGTGGTACAGGACCTTTAAGGAGTCTTTAGCTCCCCTCTTGACTGAGGTATTCAATGAGTGTCTCTCCTCGGGCACTCTGCCGAAGTCAATGAGGAGGTCGGCCCTGATTCTTCTCTCAAAGGGTAAAGATCCTAGCCGGATTGAGAATTGGAGGCCCATAGCTCTTCTCAATACGGACAGGAAGCTTCTGGCCAAGATACTGTTTAATCGGTTGGTGAAGTTTGCACCCCGGCTCCTTTCGGGGGCCCAGCACTGCTCTGTTCCGGGCCGAAGCACCTTAAGTGCTGTCCTCAGTGTCAGGGAGGCAGTGGAGCGGAGTAGTGCGGGTCTCTGGAAGGGGTACTTGTTGTCCCTGGATCAGGCCAAAGCATTTGATCGGGTGAACCACGAGTACCTCTGGTCCGTCCTCCTGAGATATGGCTTACCGAGTACTTTTGTGAATTGGCTTGTCACCATATATGCAGGGGCAGAGAGTTTCCCACTGGTGAACGGTTGGTCTGGCCGCTCTTTTGAGGTGGGGTCCGGAGTCCGTCAGGGTTGTCCTTTGAGCCCGCTGTTATACGTGTACGCAATCGATCCCTTCGTCCGGAGGGTAGATTGTGGGCCGTTAGCGGGAGTCGGGATGAGTCTGGCGGAGCCGGATGTCGCCCAGAGAGTGGTGGCGTACGCTGATGATGTCACCATTTTCGTCTCCTCGAGGGTGGAGGTCGAGGTGGTGATGTCGGAGGTGGATCGTTACTCGGAGGCATCCGGGTCCAAGATCAATCGGGATAAGTGTGAAAGTCTCTGGCTGGGAGGGGGGGATCCCATGTTTGATCTCCCGGACACCCTTCCAGGGCTCCAAGAGTCAGCAAAAGTTTTGGGCATCACATTCGGCCAGGATGATTATCCCACCAAAAACTGGGATGGTAAGCTCCAGGATGCCACTCAGAAGGTGGACCAGTGGAAGGGTTGGTCTATGACCCTCAGGGAAAGGGTACACCTGATCAAATCGTACCTGCTCCCCTTGTTTATCTATCTGGGCAGCGTATGTATCTTGCCAGAGGCTTACTACACTAGGATCTACAGCCTGTTTTTCCAACTGTTATGGGGGAACAGGATGAACCTAGTCAAGAGGGAGGTTACGTACCGCACGAGGAGACTAGGGGGTTTATCTATGGTAAACCCTGTGGTGTTCTTAACGAACACCTTCTTGAAAGCCAACATCGCAAACCTCTGGAAAGAGAGGGCTTCTCCGTGGGTACTCTCCTGCAGGGAGTGGTTTCGGCCTTTCTTCCAGGAATGGGAGACAGGAGGGCAAGTGAAGGACCTCCGTACACCACATGGATATCTTCCGGCTTACGCTACCCCGACTCTGAAGGCGATACGTCGGTGGGGTCTAGGAGTGTAGGAGATCAGGACCCAGTCAAGGCGTTCCCTTGACAAACGGGTTCTGTTGACCCACTTCCAGAAGCCTCTGGCACTCAGGGACTGCCCAGGTCGGGATCTGAGGGTTGGTTTAAGTCTTTTGAACTCAAAACGGATCCCCCAGAAGTTTTGGGACTTGGCCTGGCGCTGCTTTCAGGGGAAGCTATGTGTAAGGGATAACCTGAAGTGTAGGAGCTCTGATGACCGGGACTGTCCCCGAGAAGAGTGCGGGAACACGCTGGAAAGCATGGACCACTTCCTGCTTCATTGTCCCTTTAATATAGGGGTCTACAACCGGGTGGGCGCTTCCATCGGCTGGAGTCACCTTGCCGGCCTTGCCTATCCGGAGTGGGCTTATGGAGCATTCAAGATCCTGGGTGGCCGAGATCGGTGCACATTATTTTTAGTTAGCTTAGTGGTTAGGTATCACACGTGGAATGCACGGTGTTTAGTATCTACACAGCGAAAAGTCCTCTCCGAGGTGGAGGTCTGTAGGAATATCACTGGTGACCTCGGGAAGATCAGGTCTTTAGAGTATGGCAGATTGGGTACAAGTAGGGCTTCTCTCCTATGGAGAGGGTTTTCATTTGATGTGCCCTAGATGCTGAACCCTTTGGGGGAGGTACCTCAATTCTGGTTAGGGATAGAGTGGTAGGGTCACTGTTAGGGTCAGTGTGTAGGGACAGCTTAAACTTTAGGGGCAGCAATAGTGTGAGTCTAGGGAAAGTAGGTGAGGGATAGGTTTAAAAATTATTTGGTATCTGGTCTGCCATACTCTGATCCCGGTGGAGGGCTGGCGCATGTCACCTTTAGCTTTTTGTTTTGTTTTAGAGAAATGAGTGTATGAAGGGCTTGCAGGTAACTGAACTTGGGCCTTACAATTGTTATGTTATGTATATAGTAATGTAGTTATATGTATAGTTATGTTATGTATATAGTTATGTTTATGTTAATAAGTGTATAGTATGTGTTTAAGTAATTATGTTGTGTGGCAAACCTTTTTGTGGCATGGTTGAATAGGACTTGCTTTTACTTTCTTGTATATATGTATATAGGGGGCTATAGAATAGGTTGGGTGGGGGAATGGGGGGTAAAAGGTGAGCTGGGTGGAGCCATTGATGAACAATATTGGACTCCATGATGCCTGGCTCCTGGTGTGGATTATGGACTGGACTGGACATTTATACCATCTCATGGCCAGAGGGGCTGGAGGGGCTTTGGGATTACATAGTGAAAGAGTTGTTATTGTTATTCATTTACCTGTATTTCTGTATTACCGTATATTTATGCTAACTAATGCTTAGTTACCTTTCGTTTTAGTTAAGGCAGCCGGATCTATTTGTTTTGAAATTGTTTTTTTATTTTATTTTATTTTTTTTATATATATATTAGGAGAGGATGGGTATGAGTGTGATATCCGCTAATGATGGTGGTGAGGATGGGTGTGAGTGAGTGTGGAATCGGCTGGTGAGAGAGAGAGAGAGAGAGAGAGAGAGAAAAGGGGGGAAAAAAAAGTGTATGTTTGTTTATATGTATGTTTATATGTATGTTTATGTTTATATGTATGTTTATGTTTATATGTAAGTGTTGTCTGTAATGTATCTGCTGCCTGTTAGTCAATATTTTCATTATGTCCAGGTTTGGACGGCTTCTATTTTCTATTGCCGGGCATGGCAGAGTTTTTGTTTGTGTAATTGGTGTGGGTTTGGTGTGAGTTTGGTGTTGGGGTACACATATTATTTCATTAGTTTATATATACGTGTACGTAATTAGTTTTAGTTGAAACTGGACTGGCTGGTTAAAGTTTAGTTTTTGTTATAATGACAATTTGTCTTATTTTGTTTCATATTTATGGCGCATGTAAGCTGAGTTTATGTTATGTATTATTGATTATGTCTGTTATGTTTTAGATTTTTATAATAAAAAGATTTACAGGATATAACTCAGGATCAGTACAGGATAAGTAATGTAATGTATGTACACAGTGACCCCACCAGCAGAATAGTGAGTACAGCTCTGGAGTATAATACAGGGTATAACTCAGGATCAGTACAGGATAAATAGTGACCTCACCAGCAGAATAGTGAGGGCAGCTCTGGGGTGTAATACAGGATATAACTCAGGATCAGTACAGGATAAGTAATGTAATGTATGTACACAGTGCCCTCACCAGCAGAATAGTGAGTACAGCTCTGGAGTATGGGTGGGGGGGGGGGGGGCAAACCTCCAGCTGTTGCAAAACTACAACTCCCAGCATGCACAGACAGACCGTGCATGCTGGGTGTTGTACTTTTGCAACAGCTGGAGGCACACTGGTGGGAAACATTCAGTTAGGTTCTGTTACGTAACTTAGTATTTTCCAACGAGTGTGACTCCAGCTGTTGCAAAACTACAACTCCCAGCATGTACTGATGGCCGAAGGGCATGCTGGGAGATGTAGTTATGCAACAGCTGGAAGTACGCAACTACAACTCCCAGCATGGCAAGACAGCCATTTGCTGTTCGTGCATACTGGAAGTTGTAGTTTTGCAAGATTTAGAGGGCCACAGTTTAGAAACTACTGCACAGTGGTCTCCAAACTGTAGCCCTCCAGATGTTGCTAGGCAACAACTCACCGGCTTCCGTAGTCAGCAGAATCGCCGCAGCAGGAAGCCGTACCTCATCCTCGCTGATCGCCGCCGGTAAGTGACCGCCGGTCACAGGACAGTTCCCCTATTCTGCCCAGACTACCGTAAGTGGGCAGATCGGGGGAACCTAACTTTAGTTCCCCCGCCCCCGATCTGCTATTGGTCAGTCGCTTCTGACCGACCAATAGCAGGGATAGGAGGGGTGGCAGCCCTGCTGCCTCACTCCTATCCCTTCAGGGGGATTGGGGGTGTCTTGGACAGCCCGATCTACCTTACTTTCGGCGTCACCGGTGATTTGCGGGGGGGGGGGGGGGGGGGGTATTTCTCAGGACCCCCCAAGGGGTTTGCATGGGGTGCCTGCTGAATGAATTTAGCAGGCTTCCCGGTCCCCGCCCCGTGAGTGGCGGGGACCGGAATTCCCACTTGCATACAGGTACGCCCTGGGTCCTTAAGTACCAGGGAGCCAGGGCGTACCTTTACGCCCTGGGTCCCTAAAGTGGTTAATGTCTATGAATGGCCATTCTGTTATTAGAGAAAAAGCCAATAGATCAGGTGTCTTGAATATTATGCACTTTGTGGTCTTCCTGAGCCTAGTCAATATCTTTTTCTGTAACTATAACAGTTGGGCCAATGCTCCCAGCCCCACCATCATAATTTTCCCAGCCCCGCCATTCTCATTCTCCCAGCCCCACCATCATATTTCTCCCAGCCCCACCATCCTAATTCTCCCAGCCCCGCCATCATATTTCTCCCAGCCCCACCATCATAATTCTCCCAGCCCCGCCATCCTAATTCTCCCAGCCCCGCCATCCTTTTTCTCCCAGCCCCGCCATCATAATTCTCACAGCCTCGCCATAATAATTCTCCCAGCCCCGCCATCATATTTCTCCCAGCCCCGCCCTCACATTTCTCCCAGCCCTGCCATCATATTTCTCCCAGCCCCGCCATCCTAATTCTCCCAGCCCCGCCATCATATTTCTCCCAGCCCCACCATCATAATTCTCCCAGCCCCGCCATCCTAATTCTCCCAGCCCCACCATCCTATTTCTCCCAGCCCCGCCATCCTATTTCTCCCAGCCACGCCATCATAATTCTCCCAGCCCCGCCATCATAATTCTCCCAGCCCCGCCATCATAATTCTCCCAGCCCCACCATCCTAATTCTTCCAGCCCCACCATCATATTTCTCCCCGCCCCGCCATCATATTTCTCCCCGCCCCGCCATCATATTTCTCCCAGCCCCACCATCCTAATTCTCCCAGCCCCACCATCATATTTCTCCCAGCCCCGCCATCATATTTCTCCCAGCCCCACCATCCTAATTCTCCCAGCCCCACCATCCTAATTCTCCCAGCCCCGCCATCCTATTTCTCCCAGCCCCGCCATCCTATTTCTCCCAGCCCCGCCATCCTATTTCTCCCAGCCCCGCCATCATATTTCTCCCAGCCCCGCCATCATATTTCTCCCAGCCTCACCATCATAATTCTCCCAGCCCCACCATCATAATTCCCCCAGCCCGCCATCATATTTCTCCCAGCCCCACCATCATATTTCTCCCAGCCCCGCCATCACAATTCTCCCAGTCCCACCATCACAATTCTCCCAGCCCCGCCATCATATTTCTCCCAGCCACGCCATCACAATTCTCCCAGCCCCGTCATCATATTTCTCCCAGCCCCACCATCACAATTCTCCCAGCCCCGCCATCATAATTCTCCCAGCCCCGCCATCATATTTCTCCCAGCCCCGCCATCATATTTCTCCCAGCCCCGCCATCATATTTCTCCCAGCCCCACCATCCTAATTCTCCCAGCCCCACCATCATATTTCTCCCAGCCCCACCATCCTAATTCTCCCAGCCCCACCATCATAATTCTCCCAGCCCCACCATAATATTTCTCCCAGCCCCACCATCACAATTCTCCCAGCCCCGCCATCATATTTCTCCCAGCCCCGCCATCATATTTCTCCAGCCCCACCATCACAATTCTCCCAGCCCCACCATCACAATTCTCCCAGCCCCACCATCATATTTCTACCAGCCCCACCATCATAATTCTCCCAGCCCTGCCATCATATTTCTCCCAGCCCCGCCATCATATTTCTCCCAGCCCCACCATCATATTTCTCCCAGCCCCACCATCATATTTCTCCCAGCCCCACCATCATATTTCTCCCAGCCCCGCCATCACAATTCTCCCAGCCCCGCCATCATATTTCTCCCAGCCCCACCATCACAATTCTCCCAGCCCCACCATCACAATTCTCCCAGCCCCACCATCATATTTCTCCCAGCCCCGCCATCACAATTCTCCCAGCCCCGCCATCACAATTCTCCCAGCCCCGCCATCACAATTCTCCCAGCCCCGCCATCACAATTCTCCCAGCCCCGCCATCACAATTCTCCCAGCCCCGCCATCCTATTTCTCCCAGCCCCGCCATCCTATTTTTCCCAGCCCCTCCATCCTATTTCTCCCAGCCCCGCCATCCTAATTCTCCCAGCCCCGCCATCCTATTTCTTCCAGCCCCGCCATCCTAATTCTCCCAGCCCCGCCATCACAATTCTCCCAGCCCCGCCATCACAATTCTCCCAGCCCCGCCATCACAATTCTCCCAGCCCCGCCATCATATTTCTCCCAGCCCCGCCATCATATTTCTCCCAGCCCCACCATCATAATTCTCACATAAAAAAACAGATGCGAGCTGTCATCATTAAATGTGCGTAGGGGAAGGACAATATGAGCATAAGTACATAAAGACGATCTAATTATATGGAATGGCCTCCGGCAAGTTACCAGCTGTCAGGAACGTTTTGAAGAGAGTGTCAGAAAACTAGACTGTCGCCGGCAGATTAGATGACAAAACAAAACCCGTGACAGGTGACCCTCAATTTACCCAAATCATGTACAATTACCCATAATCACACCATACAATGAAAATGTTTAAACCGGGATAATGTCATTATTTTATAGATCTCACTGGAAGTAAATAGCAACATTTAACTATACTGTATAAACTGAACAAACAGGGTTACATTTGGAATTTAGAACCAGAATTCAGACTGGAGGGAGCTCTCATGATTGGATTACTCTGTATAGTGGGAACATTAATGTAGTGGTTTCATAAATTTTCCTGGTTTCAGCATGCTTTTTCTTTAATTTTCCCCCTGACTGGAAGTCGTGTAGTCCTCTCATTGTCAGTGTGGTGTTGTCACAGCAGCTCCCTGGCTCCTCCCTCTCTCTCCCAAGACGATGCATCATCCTCAACTGTCTCAGGAGGTGCGGCTGTATCTTGTCCATGAGCTCTATCTCCACCTCCTGAAGGATGTCATCATCTCTGACCGCCCCCTACAGCTGCATCACTATCTCCCTGTTATATATATAAATAGATATAAATAGATATGAGATAGATAGATATGAGATAGATAGATAGATAACAAATTAGAATAAATCCGCAGCACACAAGTCCATTTAAAGTGTAAAAATGAAAAAATGTATTTCATAAACAGGTGAATGTTACAGCGACGTTTCAACCAGCTCTCCTGGTCTTTCTCAAGCCTCAAGCCAGGAGAGCTGGTGGAAACATTGCTGTAACATTCACCTGTTTATGAAATACATTTTTTCATTTTTACACTTTAAATGGACTTGTGTCCTGTGGATTTATTCTAATTTGTTATTTACATCTGGACCCCTGACCAAGGACTGAGTCTGCATGCACCAACTTAACTTTTTTGTCCGAGTGCTGCTTCCCTCTTCAGTTTGTAGATAGATAGATAGATATGAGATAGATATGAGGTAGAAAGATAGATATTACTTAAATATTAGATAGATAGATATGAGGTAGATAGATATGAGATAGATAGATAGATAGATATGAGAAAGATATGAGATAGATATGAGATAGATAGATAGATAGATATTACTTATATATAAGATAGATAGATAGATAGATATGAGATAGATAGATAGATATGAGATAGATAGATAGATATGAGATAGATATGAAATAGATAGATAGATATGAGATAGATAGATAGATAGATAGATAGATAGATATGAGATAGATAGCTAGATAGATAGATAGATATGAGATAGATAGATATGAGATAGATAGATAGATAGATAGATAGATATGAGATAGATAGATAGATATTACATCCTTCATAGTTTCTACTTCAGCCAGATCGACTCCATTTAAAATTCCTCCCAGAATGTGAAGCTAAACCTCCCGCTCATCCACACAATATACAATGATGCAATTGTCAGTGTTTTCCCAAAGCTCCGGTATGAGCAGCATTGTCTCCCGGATGAGTTGTAGGTGGTGATCCTGCAATCTCTATTAGAGGAGGTGTCAGAGCTAATTGTAGTTGTAGCAGCTAATTGTGCACAGGTGGTTACAATGTATTTCTATAGAGACTGTGATCGTCAGAGTGTCTGAGCCCATTATGGGGCACTAAACCCAGCTGGCGCCATGTCTACAGCACAAGGCCGGCAACGTGTCATACAGAGTTTGTAAATTCATATAGTTGATTGTGATATGTTCACATGTTATCTGTAATCATCTATAGCAGTGGTCTCTAAACAGTGACCCTCCAGATGTTTCAAACTACAAACCCCTGCATACCTGGACAGCCGGGCATGCTGGGAGTTGTAGTTTAGCAACAGCTGGAGGCACGCTAGTTGGAAAACACTGAAAACCTTGATATATCTCTCTTTGAAATCAGAAGCATACAGAAGATCTATTGCACTTCTATAGTGCCTTATGACACCTCCATTTAAAGGGGGACTCTGGTGGAAAAAAAAGTTTTTAAACCAACCGGTGCCAGAAAGTTATACAGATTTGTAAATGTCATAGCAAACAGAAAAAGATATCCTGCACTCACCACATAGTACTGGACTGTAAGCTCCTATTTGGACGGTACTGGGGGACCGGCTACCAGAACCTCTGTGGGCACCCAAGGAGGTTCTGGTAGCTGGTCCACCGTTATCGTCCAAATAGGAGCTTACAGTCCAGTACTATGTGGTGAGTGCAGGATATCTTTTTCTGTTTGCTATGACACTTGTTGATACGTATACTACCCATACTTCCTAGCACTGCCGGTGGACATTCATCGATGTGCGTCTCTACCTACTTCTGTGTTGATCCCTGAGTGTATCCGACTCTGTGTTGGGGAAAATGGTGGTGCCTCCCGTTGGTCTCTAGGTGGCATGTATGTATTGTTTCTAGATTTTGCACTGACACAACAGATGCAGAACACTCTCTTTTGCTTTATTTGTTCACTGCTCGTTGTCCCTCGCAGAGATCTTCACCCAAAACCTTCAATTTACAAAATGGCTGTTGAATCTTTGTGTATAGGCTTTTATTGTGGCTCTAACATCATCCCCTATACTGCCCCCTTCCTTCTATTCCTTCCCGCCATGTGGCTGATGTTATTTTAGCACATTCTGCCCAACCGAAGCATCCAAAGATCACGTTCTAGCTTACCATACTGGGTCATACGGGTTAACTTTGCCTATCTCTACCTATCACCTACTGGCAGGAAAACTGGAGTGCTTCTTTAACCAATGTATATTACAAATAATGGTATTATCTACATTATATAAAAAGTTTTTGATAGTGACAGGTACACTTTAATGGTATGTGTACCAGTTATCACTTAGCACATCTATTCATCACATTGCCAGCCCAGTAATTCCAATGAGAAGAATGTAATACTTCAATGTAGTAGAAGGAAAGAAGCCTGGCACTAGTAGTATAGGCTGGAGAAGTATGTATACGTTCCTGTATATTGTGGAGAAGGCGTAGGAAGCAATGTGCCTGCTGCGGGTGGTGCTCACACTGTGCGGTATAGTCCAAATGGCAATGACAAAAGAAGATAAATGAATAGGAGCAACTCACCCAAGACCCGAGAGGCAGTAGCAAAATCTTTACTTTATTGCATATCGTGCAGACATAGATGCAAGCCACGGGGGGCAGATGTCACGGTGGGGGAGTAGCAGACAACGGCGGGCCACGGTCCGTATCGTGCTATAAAAGCACTTCGTCAGGCCCCTACCGCGTCTGACGTCAGATCCTGTCTTATCTGTTTTTTTGTTGCCATAGTGATACAAACAAACTGTTACAAAAAACGTGCAACCCAGTGAATTAAAAACAAATAGAGTACAGAAAATCTTAAACTTGATTGCGAGCAACAAATCATTATGTAAAAGAGGAATTATGATTATAGTAGAACACTGAGTTCATTCTTATCGTTCAGACCTATTGCACCGGTGGCCTCCAGCCGGAGAATCCACTGTGCCTCTTTAGCCAATAAGGTTTGGTCTCTATTTTTACCTCTAAAATTGGTTTCTACCCTCTCAATACCGGAAAATCTGAACATGTTCGGATCAGAAATGTGACATTCTTCCATGTGTGAAATGAATCTAGGAACTCCTTTGCCTGTTCGTAGGGATCTGGTGTGCTCTCGGATCCTATGGAATAATGGCCGTATCGTTTTGCCTATATAATATAGGCCGCATGCACATACCAGGCTATATACTACATATTTGGACCTGCAGGTAATGGGCTGTTTTATGTGTATTGTGTGTGCACCTAATTGTAGAACTTTTCCTTTGATGCATGTATTGCAAAAAGAGCAGCTGCCACAGCGAAACATACCTATAGGTCTAGTGTCGGTAAGCCACGATACTTTGTTATTATTATGTTGCTGTTTCTTTTTCAGGAAGTCACCAATTGTTCTGTTACGTTTAAATGTTACAATTGGTCTATCTGCAACAAAGTCTTTCAACTCTGTGTCTTTTCGTAAGATAAACCAATTGTTATGTATGGCTTTACTGATAGTTGTATTCATAGGAGTATTCGTAAATGGGAGACAGAACCTATCAGTAGATTTTTTCTCTTGTTTAGATTTTGGACTAAGAAGGGAGTTGCGGGATAATTTGTTAACTTTATTCTGTGCCTGGTGTATCACATGTGTTGGATAGCCTCGTTCAATAAATCTCTGACTAAGGTCTTTTAATTGCTCTTCATACATATTATGGTCACTATTTATACGTTTTAAACGAGCCATTTGACTAAATGGGATGCTGTCTTTCATTTTCCTTGGATGAGATGACCCATAATGTAACAATGCATTTTTAGAGGAGGGTTTTCTGAAGCCAGATGTTGTAATTATATTATTATTAATGGTAATGGATATATCCAAAAAATCAAGATGATTACCTCCGAACACATAAGTAAACAGCATGTTCATGTCATTAATCTCATTTAGATACGATATAAATTCCTTAAATAGATGTTCGGAGGCATCCCAAATTATAAGTATATCATCCACATATCGGAATAATAATTTAATATGTCCGATAAATGGATTCAGTGGGGAAAAAATATAACATTGCTCAAATATGGCCAAGAATATGTTGGCATATAGACAAGAGACGGGTGTCCCCATCGCGGTTCCGAACCGTTGCTTGAACCATTGACCTTTATGTTGAAAAAAGTTGTTATTGAGAATCAGTGACACGGCTTCAGTAACGAATGAAATAAATGAATCGGACTTTTCTGTAAGTTGGAGAAAGTTTTTTAGAGTCTGTATACCCGCATTATGTGGAATGCGGGTATACAGACTTTCTACATCAATGCTGGCTAGTTGGAAATTATCTTGCCACTAAAAATTGTCCAGGGATCTAATCAAATCCCCTGAGTCCTTGAGGTAAGTAGGGATAGAGGAAAGGAGTGGGGACAGGAGCCAGTCAATGTAGCTGGAAAGGTAGGCTGTAGGGGCGCCTATTCCAGCGACAATTGGGCGACCTGGGGGGGGGGGGGGGTAAAACATTTTTATGTGTTTTTGGCAGGATGTATATGTGTGGTTTACTTGGATTGTTGGGCAGTAGTTTTTCTGCAGCAGATTCCGATAGAACGCTGTTCTGAACGGATTTGCGCAGAAAATTTCTAACTGCATCCATAATTTTACTTGTGGGATCAAAGGCTATTTTTTCATATACTTGGACATCTCCTAGTTGCCTATTGATTTCCTTTTCGTAATCAACTGTATGCCACACTACAATCCCTCCTCCCTTATCAGCCCGTGAAATCTGAATATCATCTCTGGATCCTAGCCAATTTAGAGCCTCCCATTCCTCTTTATTAAGGTTGGGGACTGCTTCTGGATATAGCAGCGATTTAACTTCTTTAAGTACTGTACTATGAAAGATATCTAGAGGAGTACCTGGAGAGATGGGAGGGTTAAAAGTGGAGGGGTTACCTCCTGGGAAAAAAGGGATAGCATGTGGAGTAGAAAAAATTATGCTCTCCTCCCACTCCCTTCCATCTCCAGGTAATTCCAATAAATCATGCACAGCTGCATAATCTGAAGCATTAAACCCTGGGATTACTGTAAAACCAAGTGGTCCAATTCTGCATGGCTGTTCACCCTCCAACTGCGGTCTAGATTCTATGCTCTTAAATTTATTTGGATAAAGCTTTTCCATTGTTGCAAAGTGTTTTTTTAAATAAATTTTTCTAATTGCTACAAAAAATTCCTCCTCGAACTTGGCAAAACTAAAGTTCTCTGTTAGACCATAGTTCAGACCCTTATTCAGGGCTGATTCACATGCGGCAGTTAATGTAATGTCTGTCAGGTTAACAATCAGGTTCGGTGGGGGAGATCTCTCCAGGTCACAGTCCGTTTTTTGACCGTTTTTTTTTGTTCTTGTATCGACCTCGGCGCCCACCTCTCCTCGTCCGTTTCCTAAAGGGAGAGATTGTATTTTGGGGTTGGTTCTGGGGTCTGTTTCATCTGGACTAGACTCGGACTCGGTAGTTAGATAGTCCGTGGATCGTAGTTTTCTTTTAGGATTGCGTCTAGCATTGGTTTTATACTGGACATGCGGTTTTTGATGTGCTTTATTTTTGTTCCAATTAAAGATTAGTCCAGATTCGAAATCACGTTTATCTCTGAGTAGTTTGTCTCGTTTTGTCTCCTTGATAGAAGTTTGCAGATTGGTGAGTTTTTTAGTAATGTTGATTTCTAAAGCTGTGTATTTCTCAGCTGGTAGTCGATTGCGAAGTTCTGTGCGAACACGATCCAATTCAGACTTGACCTCGGCATATTCCAACCGATTTTGTTCAAGGACCAGGGCCTGGAGATTCAGAGAATGTTGCAAATGTAATGCATTCCATTTATTCACAAATTCAGGTTGGTCGGTGAATTGAGAGGGTGCTTTATAAGGACGTAATCCTCTAGGACTTCTATTATTGTCCTGGTATGCTTGGAGTGAACTCACTGTCCAAAACAGACGAGTTTCTTTTTCTGCTAAGGACGAGATTTTAAACTCCAAGGTTTTGGTGCTGAGAACTTGGATTTCGTCTTGCTGCTCGCAAGAAGAAAAAAACTCCCCCACATTAGCTCTCCCCGTGGCTAGAGCTTCCTCTATACTGGGTCCGGCTACTTCCATTTCCATTCTGATAAGGAGCGCACATATACAATATAGTCCAAATCTACTGTGCTCTAGGCTAAGAAATAGACAAATCCAGACAGTCAATGTAGTAGAAGCAAAGAAGCCTGGCACTAGTAGTATAGGCTGGAGAAGTATGTATATGTTCCTGTATATTGTGGAAAAGGCGTAGGAAGCAATGTGCCTGCTGCGGGTGGTGCTCACACTGTGCGGTATAGTCCAAATGGCAATGACAAAAGAAGATAAATGAATAGGAGCAACTCACCCAAGACCCGAGAGGCAGTAGCAAAATCTTTACTTTATTGCATATCGTGCAGACATAGATGCAAGCCACGGGGGGCAGATGTCACGGTGGGGGAGTAGCAGACAACGGCGGGCCACGGTCCGTATCGTGCTATCAAAGCACTTCGTCAGGCCCCTACCGCGTCTGACGTCAGATCCTGTCTTATCTGTTTTTTTGTTGCCATAGTGGTACAAACAAACTGTTACAAAAAACGTGTAACCCAGTGAATTAAAAACAAATAGAGTACAGAAAATCTTAAACTTGATTGCGAGCAACAAATCATTATGTAAAAGAGGAATTATGATTATAGTAGAACACTGAGTTCATTCTTATCGTTCAGACCTATTGCACCGGTGGCCTCCAGCCGGAGAAAGACACAGAGTTGAAAGACTTTGTTGCAGATAGACCAATTGTAACATTTAAACGTAACAGAACAATTGGTGACTTCCTGAAAAAGAAACAGCAACATAATAATAACAAAGTATCGTGGCTTACCGACACTAGACCTATAGGTATGTTTCGCTGTGGCAGCTGCTCTTTTTGCAATACATGCATCAAAGGAAAAGTTCTACAATTAGGTGCACACACAATACACATAAAACAGCCCATTACCTGCAGGTCCAAATATGTAGTATATTGCCTAGTATGTGCATGCGGCCTATATTATATAGGCAAAACGATACGGCCATTATTCCATAGGATCCGAGAGCACACCAGATCCCTACGAACAGGCAAAGGAGTTCCTAGATTCATTTCACACATGGCCGAATGTCACAATTCTGATCCGAACATGTTCAGATTTTCCGGTATTGAGAGGGTAGAAACCAATTTTAGAGGTAAAAATAGAGACCAAACCTTATTGGCTAAAGAGGCACAGTGGATTCTCCGGCTGGAGGCCACCGGTGCAATAGGTCTGAACGATAAGAATGAACTCAGTGTTCTACTATAATCATAATTCCTCTTTTACATAATGATTTGTTGCTCGCAATCAAGTTTAAGATTTTCTGTACTCTATTTGTTTTTAATTCACTGGGTTACACGTTTTTTGTAACAGTTTGTTTGTATCACTATGGCAACAAAAAAACAGATAAGACAGGATCTGACGTCAGACGCGGTAGGGGCCTGACGAAGTGCTTTTATAGCACGATACAGACCGTGGCCCGCCGTTGTCTGCTACTCCCCCACCGTGACATCTGCCCCCCGTGGCTTGCATCTATGTCTGCATGATATGCAATAAAGTAAAGATTTTGCTACTGCCTCTCGGGTCTTGGGTGAGTTGCTCCTATTCATTTATCTTCTTTTGTCAATGTAATACTTCACTTCCCTTGTGGTGGTGCTGTAGTAAAAATTAATGGATTCCATTGCAGAGTACATCTGCTTGCTGGTGACCCTTCCAATTAGTAGTTGCTGTAAAAAGTGAACCCCTGGAGATACCCCTGGAAATAAGAGGGTGGCAAACCCTGTGGGAGTTGATCAGTGTAATGTGTTCCAACCAGTGTGCCTCCAGCTGTTGCAATACTACAACTCACAGCATGCCCGGACAGCCAACGGCTGTCCGGGCATGCTAGGAGTTGTAGTTTTGCCACTGCTGGAGGCACACTGGTTGGGATACACTGGGAAAAATCAAAAAGTGAATGATTTTTTTATGTGTAGTCAGGGGAAGGTCGCTGTTGTGCAACCTGATTGAAGTTCTTTTATAGGTTTTTGGGACACATGACCCCCCCCCCGGCTCTTTTTTTATGATGGTTCAATGGCACACCGATCCTGACAGAGAACATGTGACCACGATAAGAAAATATGCGCACACGCTCATTAGAAACACATTTTTGAGACGGGAATCAGCTTCACCTTGTAGACGCGGCCTTGACACTGATTAATTAACCCTTCGGAATGCTCACTGATTGCTGTAAGTGAATAGCACTTTCCTTCTGTTAGTCATTTCGGATCCAGGACAGGTAATGAGGACCACATGAGCACGGCGGGTGATTGATGACATACACGTCTGCTGAGACCTGGGTGGGGATTGCTAGTGGAGGTAAATGTTGGTTATTTATTTATTTTTATTCGGTAACTCAATCCAATGCAACCGTACCTGTGTCTCTATGTTGCACTAAATCAAGGGTGGATGTAAACATTTGTGAAGTCCTTGGTTCAATTTAGTATCATAGGTTTCTACAGCTTAGTGGGGTGCACTGGACCCACAACCCTCTATAATGCATATGAAAGGCTTTAAAGGGGTACTCCGGTGGAAAACTTTTTTTTTTTTTTTTATCAACTGGTGCCAAAAAGTTAAACAGGTTTGTAAATGACTTCTAATAACAACCTCTTAATCCTTCAAGTACTTAGCTGTAGAATACTACAGAGGAAATTATTTTATTTTTGGAAAACAGAGCTCTCTGCTGACATCATGAGCACAGTGCTCTCTGCTGACATCTCTGTCCATTTTAATCTGTAGAGAAAAGAAAAGAAAGGACCGACGGACGGCGCCTCGTGTATTTACCCTCAATAGATCGGGTGGTGGGTGGGGGGCAACCCCACGGGGCTTATAGATGGCCGCTCACCTTGAGATCTATGCAAAAAAGCATATCACCCACGATATAATCTGGGTACTTTAGTACGAGTCGCTGCTATGCCGATGGGTTGCAGGAGGAAACAAGTCATCCTGGGAGTCAATATTAGAAGTAGAGCAGGAAAAAACCCTCAGGTATGGCGCTGCAGACTCTTGTAGACAGATGAGGCGGATGCCAAAGGTAATAGGAAAGTCCTCAGCAGGACATTTTATTAAAAAAAACAATAAAATGGACAAGATTACGCGTTTCGGGAGGATCCCTCCCTTCCTCAGATCAGGATGATCTAAGGAAGGGAGGGATCCTCCCAAAAACGCGTAATCTTGTCCATTTTATTGTTTTTTTAATAAAATGTCCTGCTGAGGACTTTCCTATTACCTTTGGCATCCGCCTCATCTGTCTACAAGAGTCTGCAGCGCCATACCTGAGGGTTTTTTCCTGCTCTACTTCTAATACTGTCCATTTTAAGAACTGTCCAGAGTAGGAGAAAATCCCCATAGAAAACATATGCTGCTCTGGAAGTTTCTTAGATGGACAGAGATGTCAGCAGAGAGCACTGTGGTCATGATGTCAGCAGAGAGCACTGTGGTCATGATGTCAGCAGAGAGCACTGTGGTCATGATGTCAGCAGAGAGCTCTATGGTCATGATGTCAGCAGAGAGTAACTCGATCAGAGAATGTACCGAAAGTGCCTTAGACTTGCATGTGACCCCACCCTCACATAAGGGGTAGGAGGGGCAAGGGATGATTTAACTACACTATATTTTAGTTGACATATAAATAGAATGTGTACCAAGGTTCATCAAAATATCTCCAGCCAATTGGAAGTTATGCTGGAACATAAATACAAATATATATATATATATATATATATATATATATATATATATATTTATCTACATATGTGCTGGGGGTGTGATGAGGGCAGATGGAATTACCCTAGGGGCAGATGGCATTAACCCCTTGTGTTTATGACTCCAGGGTGTGGTTCATCCTCTACACCACCCGAAGGTATACCACTGGATCCTGGGCTAGGCACGGGTGCAAATAATGACTCTGACGCCAAGTTACAGAACAACGGCAGCTTTACTGAGTCAGACAGATGGAATGGTCTATGCAGCTTGGCTAGGCCCATGGAGGTGACCAGTGACTTCAGAGACCTCAGGGCTCGCTGGGACTTGGACAATTTGATGCAGGACCAAGCTGACTGTAGACAGACTTGACTTAGACTGACTATGACCGACTTCATCCTGTTTGTAGCTTACCAGGTTTTGACTTGGACCTTGGGGTAGTGGACTTGTGAATCCGTGGCTGTGTGGTAGACTTTAGGCCTCCTCAAGACACCAGACACTCTCTCCAGACTTGACCTTACTGCAACTCAGCACTAAAGAGAAAAGAAAAGAGACTGAGCTATCTCCACCCAGGGCTTATATTGGGGAGACTCTGGAGGGGTCCCATGGGTCACCCTGTAGGTCACATGGTCACTGGTACCTTCCCTGGTTATAAGCACATGACAACCACACTTAAAGGTATATAACATTACATGTACATTACACCATATAACATAGACACCTTGGGGAATACATAAGACACAAGTACAGGGGGCCCAGGAATGAAGTCTGCCGGACAGGACAACTCCTGTACTGGGCCACCACAAATATGTTGATTTTTCTAATATAGATATGACATTTTGTTAGTGACCTGACTCTCTGGTTTGGCCCCTTCGTGTACGTGCTCGCCTTTGGTTTTGTGTTGTCCTCTTGGTTCTGACCCTCTGGCCTGTTATCTGTTTATTCCTCTCTGTGTATTGTCTCTGTCCTGGATATATCAGTTTGGTCTGGGCATGCTGAGAGTTGTAGTTTTTCAACAGTCGGAGGCACACATGTGCCCAGTAGCTTTTTGCTAGCAATTTCTCCACTTTTTTCTGTGATTTTAGTAGTGAACAAAGGAGCTTGCAATATTATCTCGTCCCTTAGAAGATGATCTATAGTCAGTATGAGAAGAAAACTAAACCGCTCCACAACCGATGCGAAGTATAATTATGATTCCTTAGACCTTTACATTGCATGACATCCAGTTCTCACTCTAAGCCGCTTATCTTTGTATTACTCTTTATTGATTGAAGATAATGATGGAAGCTTCTCAGGAGATGCTGGCAGTGTCTACAAACATAAGAAGAGGAATAATGGAGGGAAGACAGTCTATCTTGTTAGGATCTGGTCGTGTCGAATATTTCACAGATATAAGATTAATCTCTGTGTGGAGCTGATCATCAAGATAACAAAGATGGTGGTATCAATTCTTTGCATGGCATACAAGAACAACAGGTATTTCATAAGTCATTATAAAAGGTCTTGTTGATTTGTTTGACATAAAAAATTGGGGCACAACCAAGGTGACAGTAATAGATTCCAAGAGAAGGAGACATGTGGGAACCCATTGCTGTTCCTAATGTTCGTAATAAGAACTTTGTAAACATTGTAGTCTGGTTAATAGTTCCTGCAGCCATGTTATCCGCATTTTATTACATTAACTTGATCCTGTTTTTTGTCCCCTGATGAACACCACTGTGAAAAAGGCATAGAAACATGTTGAGATTTTAGCCCCTTAATGACATAGGATGTAAATGTACCTCCTGGTGCACTAGTACTTAACGCTCCAGGATGTACATTTATGTGGGGATCAGATCATCCAAGATAGAGGACGGAGGTCCCTCCTCCTGGCGTCTTCATCTCTGGTCTGCCTTCCAGCAGACCAGAGAAGAAGATCGATGATAATACTGATCAGTGCTATGCCTATGCATAGCACTGATCAGTATCTGCAATATAAAGATTGCTATAAATAGTCTCCTATGGAGACATAAAAAGTGTACAAAAAGTAGTAAAAAAAAAAGTTTAAAAGCAAAATGTGAAACAGCCCCTCCTCCAATAAAAATCTATAAAAAAATCTATCAAACTTTCAAAATATAATGTAAATGATCCTGTACGGTGAACGACGTAAACCTAAAACAAATACATTTAAAAAAAAGTACAAAATTGCTGCCTTTGTTGTCACATCATATTCCCCCAAAAAATTATAAAAAACTAATAAAAATTCACATATTCGTAAAAGTGGTACAGATAAAAACTACAGATAACACTACAGATCATGGCCCAAAAATGAACTCTCATACATCCCTGTATGCGGAAAAATTATAAAGTTATAGGTGGTCGAAATAGGACAATTTAAAAATATAAAATAATAAAAATAAGTTTTTTAAAAGTATCTAAACATGGGTATCATAACAAAATAAAGAAAACATGTAATGGTTACCGTAAAGTGTAAAACGTGAAACCGAAACCATCCAAAATTAGAAAAAATTTAGTTTTCTTTTCAATTTCCCCACACAAATAATATTTTTTTGGTTTTGCCATACATTTACAAAGTACACATAGTCGTGCAAAAAAGAAGCCCTCCTATGGGTCTGTGGATGGAAATATAAAAGAGTTATGATTTTTAGAAGGCGAGGAGGTACTCCGCCCCTAGGCATCCTATCCCCTATCCAAGGGGTAGGGGATAAGATGTCTGATCATGGGGTCCTACTGCTGGGGACCCCCACGATCTCTCCTGTAGCACCCCCTGTCATCTTGTGCATGTACCGAACTTTGCTCCGTGCCTGATGACAGGCGATACAGGGACCGGAGGATTGTGACGTCACTGCCCCACCCCCTCATGACGTCACGCCCCTCCCCCTCAATACAAGTCTATGGGAGGGGGGCACTCCCACCAGTAGATTTGCATTGAGGGAGGGGGGCATGACGTCACGAGGGGGTGGGGCAGTGACGTCACGATCCTCCGGGCCCTGTATCGCCCGTCATCAGGCACGGAGCAAAGTCCGGTCCATGCACAAAATGACAGGGGGTGCTGCAGGAGAGATCGTGGGGGTTCCCAACAGCGGCGGGACCCCCGCGATCAGACATCCGACAAAATCCAGGATGTGAGTGCTGGACAAGCACTCCTCTGTGCTCACTCCTGTCCTATCATACTGCAGCATGAAAACAGAGAGGAGGAGGTTACAGCGCAGCCTGCTGTGATTGGATGAAGAGACCCAGCACCGCACAGCACACTCAGGGAGGAAGTGAATGGATGGTGAGTGAGGGCAGGCTTAGTGTTTGCCTCAACACGCCCCTTCCTGAACAGTGGATGTCAGAATGAGGGAGCAGCAGAACAGAGGCATTTTTTTTATTTTTTATTTTATTATTTTAATGGTGGCCACCCTGGCATATAGGATTAACAAACAATTTGGCAGGAGTAACCCTTTAAAGAAATTTTAATGTAGTATTGACTTCTGTCCATGCATTTCATATTGTATTACAGCTCAGTACTACAGAAAGTGCTCCTCCTGTTTATTGGTATTACAGCTCAGCCCCCCTAAACAGCGCCCCTATGGGCTGTATATGGTACTCCACTTCAGTTTTACTTCAATAGTGCTAAGTTGTAAAATCAGAAACATCTTATAGCAGTGGTCTCCAAACTGTGGACCTCCAGCTGTTGCAAAACTACAACTCCCAGCATGCCCGGACAGCCAACGGCTGTCCGGGCATGCTGGGAGTTGTAGTTTTGCAACAGCTGGTGGTCCACAGTTTAGACAGCTATAGACAGGAGTGGTGCTGAGTTTATTCTGTAATCCTGGACAAGCACTATTTTGAGTACATACTGTGACAAGGAAATTGAGTTCTTTCCTTTCGCAAACTAATATATGATTTTTTAGTATTTTTTTTTTTTTACATGAACTCAAGTTAAAGAAATAAAAAATAAAATCTGCTCCCACAGGGTTTCATTATGCGGCTATAAATATTATCCCATATTCCGCACATTTTTCATTGGATTATTTCGACACTCTTTGTAGTGTGCAGCATGCCAGATTTGGCGGTGTAAAATTTAATAGAACTGATTATCTGGCCTTGGGTTAGCCGTGTTCTGAATTCCTCACGTGAAATGGCGCGGAGGCATGCCGCCGTATGATAAGCTCATCCCTACGTATTGCATAATGCTCCAGCTTTAGCCGGGGCGAGCGATAAACCCAGATTGTGTATAAGAAATGTCACTCTCCGGCGCTGCGGCTCCGTCCGCGCCGATAACGGAGGATAATTCCACTCATTGGAGGATCACGTCATTATTAAGCCAGTTGCCTTTGATGTGCCTCAGTGAATGAGAAAAAAAAAATCTGAAGTGGATATTCATAATAATACTGAAAAAAAAAAATAAGATAAATGTATTTAATTATCAGCTGCAAAAAGTAAAATAAAACGATGAAACATTTTTAATATATTTGTTTTTTGTCTTTTTTTCTTTATCATGGGTCCTATTAGCCAGAGAGAGATCAGATTTAAATGGCCACCATGTAATACCACATCTGTCCTGCAGTGGCCACTGTAGCTTAGATGTTCAGCCGCCTAGCAGTAAGGATAGGACTATACTGTGACTTTGTAGCGCTATGAAAAAAAAACAAAACACTATTGTCATGTCCTAGGGCCAACCAAAAATGTGTGTTTAGAGGGGTTGATATGCCAGCGCTGGGCTGTGGGCTGCACTGCATTTAATGATGTCCCTAGTAGGTGACGTGGCATCCTTGGCTGGGCGTGGGTGGAGCTTACATCAGGATTGGTCCAAGTTGGAACAGTGCAGCTCGGAACAGGTGGACAGATGATGAAGAAGAATGAGCTGTCAGCAGCAGCGAAGGGTGCACCCTGCATTGGTAAGCTATGGCCAGGGGGAGATGGGTATGGGATTGGGGCACAGTATTTGGAGGGGGTGATGATGAGGAGGCAGTGTATTGTGAGAGTGTAAGGGGTGGGGGATTGGGGCACAGTATTTGGAGGGGTTGATGATGAGGAGGCACAGTATAGTGGGGGTGAGGATTGGGGCACAGTATTGGGGGCGGAGATGATGAGGAGGCACAGTATTGTGAGAGTGTAGGGGGTGGGGGATTGGGGTACAGTATTTGGGTGGGTTGACGATAAGGAGGCACAGTATTGTGGGGATGGGGATTGGGGCACAGTATTGGGGGTGGTGATGATGAGGAGGCACAGTATTGTGGGGATGGGAATTGGGGCACAGTATTGGGGATGGTGATGATGAGGAGGCACAGTATTGTGGGGATGGGGATTGGGGCACAGTATTGGGGGTGGTGATGATGAGGAGGCACAGAATTGTGGTGATGGGGATTGGGGCACAGTATTGGGGGTGGTGATGATGAGGAGGCACAGTATTGTGGGGATGGGAATTGGGGCACAGTATTGGGGATGGTGATGATGAGGAGGCACAGTATTGTGGGGATGGGGATTGGGGCACAGTATTGGGGGTGGTGATGATGAGGAGGCACAGAATTGTGGTGATGGGGATTGGGGCACAGTATTGGGGGTGGTGATGATGAGGAGGCACAGTATTGTGGGGATTGGGGCACAGTATTGGGGGCGGTGATAATGAGGAGGCATAGTATTGTGAGAGTGTAGTTGGTGGGGGATTGGGGCACAGTATTTAGGTGTGGTGATAATGAGGAGGCACAGTATTTTGAGAGTGTAGGTGGTGGGGGATTGGGGTACAGTATTTGGGTGTGGTGATGATGAGGAGGGACAGTATTGTGGGGATGGGGATTGAGGCACCGTATTTGGGGGGGGATGATGAGGCACAGTTTTGTGGGGGTAGGAATTGTGGCACAGTATTTGGGGGGGGGGTGATGATGAGGAAGCACAGTGTTGTGGGGATTTGGGCACAGTATTTGGGGTGGTGATGATGTGGAGGCACAGTATTGTGTGGGTATAGAGGGTGGGGGATTGGGGAACAGTATTTGCGAGGGTGATGATGAGGAGGCACAGTATTGTGTGGGTGTTGTGGGGGTAACACCATTTTCTATTGCACCAGGTGACACCAACCCTAGCAACGCCACTGAATAGCAGTTGCACCCAGGCCCGAGGCATTAAGGAGGCCTAAAGGTCCCTCTGCAATGTGAGTGGGCACTACTATTATATACAGATGGTAGATCGGGGCCCAGGAGCTTCAAAAGATTGTATAATTCTTCTGTCAAATGACATCTTAATACTACAGAGCATTGCTGCTACTATCGTATGTAGTTTGTATGAATGTAGTGAAAAAAGAAAAATCTTGTAACAATTTTGTTGTGTCTTGCTAACTGCATATATATACTGTATGTGTGTGTATATATATAACTTCTAGTACATGGGCCCAGAAGAATGGATATTTTTTATTCCTGAATATAAAATGTGTAAATTCAATTGCAGTAACAAACAACAGACCATGCTGTTATGCAAATGAGCCGATATGCAAATGAATGTAAATATACAAATGTGTTTAGTAACATTGTAAAGCTTAAAAGAAACAAAGAATCTTTTGTTTTCTTCTCAAAGTCGACGTTTCCTCTTAATTAATTTTTCAAGTCGAAGAAAATATTGACGAACTCATTTACAGACGTCAGCGTAAAAATCTAACGGTTATTTCTGTTCCTCGTTTTTATCATGATCATGATGGTTGTGGCAGCATCAATGTTTCTTTACCCAAATCTAAATTGTTTCCTCCGTGTCATGTTCTTTATGAGAGAAAGGAAAGAAAAAGAGAAACCACACGTGGCGCCTGGTGCATTACCCTAATAATACAAGGGGTCAGGGGGCTGTGCTCAGAAGTGTGCTCACCCTGAGCGCATAGAATATGCACATATAACCCAATAGCATAGGGAACAGATGATTCCTGGGGTTGCTGCGAAGCCGTAGGGATATTCCAGATAAACCAGGGTCTATCCGTTAGTGAATGTAGAAAGAAAGGAAAAAAAGGAAGGAAGGGACTTTTTTTTCCCTTTCTTTCTACATGTTCTTTATGAGATATAGGGAGTTGTTTGTACATCTACCAGTGGGTACTTTGGGGTGACAAGTGCCCTGAGAGCCAACAAGTCAGAATTTAGCTTGGTGTACAATGCAATGGTAGCTTTATTAGTTTCTGATAAAACACACAGCTGATCCAAAGGCACTTCTGATGTCACAAGATGCCCTTAATCGTACCCATGATTAAAGAGTACCTGTCACCAAATAAAACTTTTAATATAATGTTCCTTGTGTAATTAGCAGACACTTTCCCATTCACTTGCTTTTAAAATTATCAACATAAATATGTTTAAAATGTAATAGAAAAAAGGCCACTATGTGGCTCTGTTCTGTTCCCTGCCACAATTAATACAGTGAGTTTGGTCTCCTTCTCGGCCTGGCAGGAGACCAAACTCAGGAAGTGCTTCTCTGCACTGAGCTTGATTAGCAGCTGCACAAAGCCTCACTGACAGCGTCACAGAGCCTCACTGAAACATGCATAGAGCCTCACTGAAACATGCATAGAGCCTCACTGAAACATGCATAGAGCCTCATGCACAAAGCTTGAGGTCTTCTATTCATCACAGCACTGCAACCATGTGAGGGCGGAAGTGGTCCCCCAACAGGCTTCAGTGATGTCATGCCTGCTGGGAAACGACCACTTTCTCCTGCTGGGAGATTGCAAGAATAAAGGTAAGATACACAGCTTTTTAAAGCTCTGAAATTATTTTTAAGGGCTGGAGGCGTGTTAGGAGTAGTTAGGGAACATAGCCTGAGTTAGTTTAGAATAGTTTATTTGGTGACAGGTACTTTTTAAAGTACAGTAACCCCCCGACCTGCGATGGCCCTGACATATGATCGAATCGACATAAGATGGCCTCTCAGAGGCCATCGCATGTTGATGTCAGCATCGACATACGATGCTTTTATATGTCGGGGCCATCACATTAACTGCTATCCGACAGCGCAAAATGCTTAAGCTGCTGTCGGATAGCAGGTTAAGCATCCCGGATAGGTTCGCCTACCTATTCCCGCTGCTCCGGGTCCACTTCGCGATCCTCCGGGGTCCGGGCCTCGCTTTCCGGCGTCGTTATTAAGTTACTACGCACGCCGCGCCGGCGCAGCAGCGTTATAACGTCACCAGAAAGCGAGGCCCGGACCCTGCAGAAGATGCGGAAGAAGCTGGAGGATCGCGAAGAAGACTCCGGAGCAGCGGGACAGCATCGGGAGCCTCTTGCACAGCATCGGGAGCGGTGAGGACCTGGTCCGGAGTGGCGGGGACAGGTGAGTACAGCTTCCTATACTTTACATTGCACGGATCCCTCAACATACGATGGATTCAACAAACGATGGGTCGTTTGGAACGAATCACCATCGTATGTTGAGGGACCATTGTAGTCTTTTGACATCAGAAACACATTGGGATCAGCCATTACTGAATGCCTTTCTTTGTGTTTTATCAGACGCTAATAAAGCTACCATTGCATCGTACACCGGGCTAGATTCTCTTTCTTTTTATGTTGTCATCGGGCCTTGTGAGCATGTGGTCAGCTGGACATACCTACCAAATTGGCATTATGCCTTTGATTACTCTTTGACAACTTCTCTGAGCCAAAAACATAGTCCAACATAGAAAGAGCCACCTGCACTGCTAACTCACCAAAATAATCCCATCTTGCAGAGTGCTCAGATAGAAAGACAGGTATGTGATGGTGGTGCTTTATAGTTGTAGTGATAGTTCAAGTCCAATACAGTCTTAAAGGAGTACTCTGTCTCTAGACATTTTATCCCCTATCCAAAGGATAGGGGATACGATGTATGATTGTGGGAGTCCTGCAGCTGGGAACCCTGCAATCCCTGTGCAGCACCGGGCGTTCGTTTAGAACGCTGAGTGCCGGCGTCGGGGGTCGTGATGTCACACCACGCCCCCTCAATGCAAGTCTATGGGAGGGGGCGTGGCGGCGCCACGCCCCCTCCCATAGACTTGCATTGAGGGGTGTGGTCATGACCTCACAACCCCCTTCGCCCGCTCCAAGCGTTTGGAACAAAATGTTCCGAACGATGGGGCAGCAGAGTACCCCTTTAAATAGAGAAACAACGACACTCATCGGTCTTCAAATCTTTATTGCAAGAAGGTGCAGTAAAAACAGGCATCTTGCCGCGGCAACGACACCAATGTGAGCGAAGGTGACAGCTGTTTCCTGCCGCTAAGCACTACAACAGACCCACTGAGTCGTTGCCGCGGCAAGCTCCCGGTTTAAACTGCACCTTCTTGCAATAAAGTTTGAAGACTTGAAGCCCGGTGAGTGTCATTGTTTCTCTATTTAAGACCAAAAACATAGTAGGTGTCATTTAGAAGAGTAACATTAGAGCATTAGAGAAATCTTCACCAGGTACAGAAAGAATATGAAATCCGCAACTTTTCTGAGGAACTGATCTGCTTCATGGCCTAGTCTCCTGCCATCAGGTCCTACGGTTTCGGGAAAATTTGTTTGCAATGATTTATAATAAATTGGGAAAGCGCATCCCTTTGGATCCCCTCCTACTGGTTCTACATGTTACTCCAGATGATTGTGAAATCACATTACTTTTACACGCCTTTATTATGGTGGCTAAGCACTGTGTATTAGCTAACTGGGTCCTACTCCTGGTAAGGTATTGAACCGTAACCGTAACGAGTTGAGCCGTACCAAGGAGAAGTCCGGTAGAGCCTTTTATTAACAGTCGTCTTTGTTAGCAACACTGGAATTGCTCAAGTAGTGCTTCCATTGAACGATACCACTTGGTACCTCACAAGATCTGTGGCGGGCTCATTGGGTCGGCTGGAGATTAGGTAGGGCCGGAGAGAGTGAGGTTTCTGGTTAAAAAGGGTGGGACGGGGAAATTGTAGTTCTCAGGCTTTTCTTCTATTACTATTCTATTACAGTAATGGGTATGGTGCTCTTCCTGAGCGGACAAGAGGTTATAGATGAGTAGGGATGGGGGGGGGGGGGTGATTTTGTTGTTCTCCGTTTTGTTCATATCCTATTGCTATACCATGTCTGGGAATGTCATTACTTAAATTGAAAAAAATTAAAGAAGAACTGCAGCATATGCCCTGCTGCAAAAACATAAAAAAACAAACTAAACTCACCTTCCTACGTTCCCCCATGACAGAAATATTGGCATCCCGTTCCTCTGGTGCTGCTGACTTCTGGCTTCTTAGGTTCGAAACATCACAGTGCAGGCAGCATTTTGCCGGCCGCAGCGATGTCCCGTCATGCTATACGCTACTGCTAAATATTGCCGAAGAACTTTGCTTTCCTTATTTCAAGACATTTCAGCTTGCTCTTTGCCCGTAATCAAGACTAGAACCTTGAGATGGAGACTATGGATACTGGACGTCTAAACATTGGACTTTGTGGAAAGATGGAGAAATCTCAAGCTAGAAGAAGCCTTGCAACATAAATGACTTCTGCAACGCCACGCTCAAATGACCAATCAGCATATAGGACGATGCATAGTTTTACCTTTCACCCTCCCCTTTTTGTCAGTTTGTAAAAACCAAATTTACTTCCTGTAATAAAGGAGAACTCCCTGGGATACCGAGGCGGGAACTCATACCAACCTGGCCTGGTGTGAATTTTCTTACATCGACACTCGGAAAAAATAGTACAGCGGTAGTCACTCGCAGATTAAGGCCGCACATTAACCCATCCTTAACACTGCCAATGCAGTTTCTTAGCCAAAGCCAGAAGTGTATTGTACTGTATTTATAGGACATATGAAGGAAGGACTAAGGCTGGGTTCACACCACGTTTTGTTAAATACAGTTCCCGTATACGGCTGGGAGGAGGGGGGGTGGGGCTTAACCGCAGCCTCCGGTCGGCTTAGTTTTCGGCCGTATGTGGTTTCCCGACCGCAGGCAAAAATGTGGTCGACCGCGTTTTTGCCTACGGTCGGGAAACCGCATACGGCCGAAAACGAAGCCGACCGGAGGCTGCGGTTCACTCCGGTCGGCTCATAGACATGCATTAAATACGGTTGCCGAATACGGCTGAGTGCGGGCGCCACGATTAAGCCCCGCCCCCTCCTCCCATCCGTATACGGGAACCGTATTTAACAAAACGTGGTGTGAACCCAGCCTTACACTTCTCCTCCCTTATGGACCCACTTCTGACTTTGGCACAAAAACTGCAGTGGCAGATATCCAAAAACTGCCAGAAAAAAAACCAAGTGGAAACCTAGCCCACAAAGCAGAAGAGAAAAGGAACCAGACAAGGTGGAAATATATCAATATTTTCCCTGCCGTGTTGGGTTCCATACGAATGACTACTCCGAATCCCCCAGTCTCCAGCCGCCTCCCTACACTTGTGACTTCTCTATTAATTGATCTACATCTGAACTTCTGTCTCACAGCGAACGAGCGAAAAACAGCGAGGAGGAGGCGGCAGGTGTAAACTTCAATAACAAACAAAAAGGTCACTGATCTGTCTGAGACCCCGGCTTTAATTAAAAGGGATCCCGGGGCGGATAAGAACTTCCATGTGCATATTAATGAGCATATTAACATCCCGGCGAGGCTGCGGGGGGATTACAGGTCTGTTATTTTTATATAGCGATGCCGAGTAAACAACTTGCGTCAGTGCTGGAAATACCCCAGAAAATGTTTTATTTTAAATGTATATTAGAAAGGTTAATGTTTTGCCAAGATGTAGAACATAATCTAAAGCATACAGGGCACTAGGAGATACTAAGTAACACGCTGGTGTGTCAATAGCCAACTAGTTATACCCAAAAATACACCAAAACAAAAGAAATTTGATGAAGTATAATTGATATTTTATTGAACAAATATAAAGAAAAGAAATTAAAATGATACAGCAGCAAAGCAGAAGAGAAAAATATACACTGAATGCTACGTAAACGTGGTATATAAAGGTAGGGTGATCTCCCTGAGGAAGCCTTCACGGCGAAACGACGTTGGGGTCTGACGTGCTACATTGGGTATGTGTAATGTGACGGAGTGACTGTCCCACCTCCTATCCGGGCAAAATTCTTTGTTCATGCCTCTTAGCTGGACTTTGGTGAGTTTTTGGTTACCTTGCCTCTCACCTTGGGTTCTTTTCTTTGCTCGGTTTTTAGGTGGAACAATCGCCTATTCTACTTTTTCCTATATTACTTGTCCGTCACCTGGGATATGTGCAATATATATGAAATGTGGCCATTGTCTTCCTGTTAAAGTGTATATACTGTTTACATCTATTGCATGCTGCACTTTAGTAGCCGTATAGATTGCACCAGTCACTTTAACCAACATATATGCACATCCCCTACCTTTATAGACCACGTTTACGTAGCAGCCAGTGTATATTTTTCTCTTCTGCTTTGCTGCCATCTCATTTTAATTGCTTTTATTTATATTTGTTCAATAAAATATCAATTATTCTTCATCAAATTTCTTTTGTTTTGGTGTGTTTTTGGGTATAACAAGATGTAGAACATGTAAAACGTTTTTGATTCTGACAGTGCCCATTTAATAGTGTAACAATTATGGGGGTGGGCAGGGGTATCCTGACTCCCCCACCATTATATGGCCATATTGCCAGTTTTGCCGACACATATCTAAAGTGGATACTTACCTCCCCAGCTCCCCTGGCGCTGGAGGTTTCATATCTTCCATTCGCTGCTCCTGTGTTGTTCTTCCTCTGTCTAAAGACGTCCCGCTCCACAGCTCTGTAATTGGCTAACTGGCGGGCAGAACGTCACCAGAAGAATGAAGAACAGCAAAGGAGCGAAGACCAGGAGATATGACAGCTGCAGGGCCAGGGAAAGGGGAGATAAGTATGAGGGCTTTTGTTGTTTTACAGCTTGGGGAGGCAGAGGGTTAACTGAGGAGTTTAATGGAAAACCTCTTTAGGTTGTTTTAAGGCATAGGGAGACATAGGGTTAAAGGGGTATTTCAGCACTAGCGTGAAAAACAACAAGATGCTGATTTATAGGACAAATAAATACTTACCTATCCCCGGTACCCCGAAGTTCCCCTTTGGCTCCATCTGGTATTCTAATCTTCTTACTGCTTGGTGCAAGATTTACCCGCATAGGTCATCATGGCACTGCTGTGGCCATGATTGCCTCAGCTGGCAGGTCCCGCTACCAGCGATCGTCTCGGAAGCAGGGGAAAAACAAATGGGAACTGTGGGGGACTGGGATAGGTAAGTATAGTTTTTTTTTCTCTCTATTTTGTGCAGAGCCATGCACCATAAAAATGTTTACACTAGTGCTGAAATACTTCTTATAGGGGTATGTCCTGCTCCGAACAGTTCTTGGCACAGACAGAGGTGGCAGCAGGGAGCACTGTGGTCAGACTGGAAAGAACTACACAACTTCCTGTGGATCATACAGCAGCTGATAATCCTTCCAGTACTTAAGATTTTTAAATATACAGATCTGTATAATTTTCCAGCAGAAGGTTATCTGAAAACATTTTATTTTCCCCTTTTAACGTCAATGGGAGCTTACAATCCACCCATGCCATTGCCACGTAAACCTCAATCCAATCCGCAATCCATCCTTATGAATGATAAGATCGTCCTTGTGCTATTCCAGGATGTTTATAAGAATGCATTAAGAAATGAGTTATTTTTCCGGTTACAGAACGCACGCGGTCGCTGCGCCACTTAATTATTAAAATGCAATTTAAATGCAATAAAGCCGTCCAGATCCTTACAGGACGACAGCTAATGGCATTATCATTAAAATCCAATTGTAAGGATTTGTCCACTCCCCCCTCTGTAAATCAAGACCAGCGGTCTCAAACTGCGGCCCTCCAGGTGGTGCAAAAACTTCAACTCCCAGCATGCCCGGACAGCCAACGGCTGTCCGGGCATGCTGGGAGTTGAAGTTTTGCAACATCTGGAGGGCCACAGTTTGAGACCACTGATCTAGACGCAGAATTTTGCTACAATAAGCCTCGTTGCTGCAAAGGGAAACTTTTTTTTTCTCGACGGCTTTTTCCCCCGCTGCATCAGGGGGCAGGAGGCGAAATTTCTGTATTGTAAAGGAAATATTTCCGCGCATAGACTGAACTAAGTGCTTGTTATTCATCCTGAAATAAGCCATTATTTGCAGCTGACTGCCTCCATTGTTGAGATTTATTTGTCTCGATGTGACGGTCGGTAATTCTGCAGACGCGCGGATTTCTGACCTGCAGTTACCTAGCTCTTATACAATGCGATGCCTGAACATGAAAACATGGTATAGAAACCCCCCCCCCCCCAAAAAAAAAAAAAAAAACTACTTTCTTCCCTTTCTGAACGTTATTTCATATGGCGCTGAGAAAGCCGGTATTGAATTGGAATAATTGGGGGCATCTTGTGTCCCCTTTAGAGGAGACTCTATTGATGCGGCGGCTAGAAAAGGAAGATTTCCTCTCAGATGTTTGCTGTCATTAATTGCAATAAGGGACGATCGAACTCCTGCAGGTCAACCTTATTCCTGCCACGTCTGGAGTACTTGTTGGGAGGGTCAGGCCTTCAAAACCTTACCGTAAGAAGAATAGGGGACAAGAGCAGAGCTGCCAAATTTTCATTTTTTAGTGTTCAGAGTTAATGGGGGAAAAAAACAAAAACAACAAAAAACAAAAACAACAAAAAACAAAAACAACAACACTGGTTGTTAAAGGGGTTCTCCACCATAAGGTGATTTTAGTACTTACCTGGCAGACAGTAATGGACATGTTGGGAAGGATCTGCGCTTGTCTTGGGGCTAAATGACTATTTTGAGATTATGAAACGCTGTGCCTTTTTGTGAACTGTCTATTTCCTGTTGGAGTTTCCTTCTTCAACTACAAACCCCATAGTTCCTTGTTTGTAAGTGTGAGGTCACTTTCCTCCTTCCCACACATCAGCCACCCCACCCATTAAAACACACCTATGCTCCTTTCAATGCAATAGACCAGTGTTTTCTAACCAGGGTGACTCCAGCTGCTGCAAATCTTCAATTCACTGCAGAATGATCTTCCTCCCGCCCAGTGGTCGCTCCACCCTTTGAAGCAGACAGGCGTCCTCTGAACACCTGGCTAGTGATGTAATGTCTCGGGCCACACTGCAACCTGGGAAAACCTGAGATTGTATGCTGTTAAAAATAAACATTGGGCCAAAAATCACAGAAGAATTGCGAGACCAACACAAAACACATGTACAGAGGCTATATTGTGGACTACACTAACTTTACAGCCCCTGTAGCATAGTCAAATAAAACTAATTGCGGAGTACCCCTTTAAGAAAAAATAAATGAATAAAAATACATGGGCCTCACTGAGGCTGTGTTCAGATGTTCAGGCCCCGTTCATACGGCACAATATTTGCGGAATGTCAGTCCAGAAAATTTCTATAGATGGCAATGCATTTTTGAGTGGATTCCCCCAAAGTAGTCAACAATGATAAGAATTCTCATGTCTTTCTGCAGAGGCTATATTTTAATTTCCTATCCTGTGGATAGGGGATAAGTGTCTAACACTGTAGTACTCCTTTAATCCTGGTGTCTTCTTATGTAGCAAATGGACCATTGTGCTCCATCAGGCACCAGGGCCTGAGTGTGACTGGTACCTCTGTACCCTCTGTAGAAGTGGTCTCCAAACTGTAGACATCCAGATGTTGCAAAACTACAACCGCTGTCCGGGCATGCTGGAAGTTGTAGTTTTGCGACAGCCTGAGGGCCACAGTCTGGGTACCACTGCGTTGAATGGAAAGTTCATCAAAGGAAAAGTATAATTCGGAAAACCTTTAGATCATAGAAACGCTTTAGATCATAGGGGGTCTGACTGCTGGGACCCACCGCGATCTCCTGTACAGGGCCTTGGCTCTCCCCAGGAGTGGTGCGTCACGACCCCTGCACGAACCGGCGGCCGTTACGCCCCCTCCATGTATATCTATTGTAGAGCCGAAGATAGCCGAACTGCTCTCCCATAGAGATATATGGAGGGGGCTTGGTGGCCCCTGCTTTGTGCTGGGGTCATAACATGCTGGACCCAGGGAGAGCTGGGGCCCCATACAGGAGATCACTGGGGGACCCATCAGTCAGACCCCCCACAATCTAAAACTAATTCCCTATCCTGCTGTTAGGGGACATGTTTTTCCACATGATATATCTCCTTTAATTTAAGATGACAAAGTCCAATGCTTAACTTCTCCTGCAGAGGCACTGCAGGGAAGTTAAACACTGCTGGATGCTACCCACAACAACTCCAAGCATGTTGGCTGTCCGGGCATACTGGGAGTTATAGTTTTGCAATGTCTGTAGGGCCAAACTTTGGAGACTGTTGTGTTAAATTGATCGTCCATTGATTTCAGTGGACAAAGTGTAATTCTTGATTCTCCTGTGGAGGCACTGCAGTGAAGTTAAACACTTGCTGCTGGATACCACCTAAAACATTTCCCAGTAAAACTACAACTCCCAGCATGTTGACTGTTGGCCGGGAATTCTGAGAGTTGTAGTATTGCAACATCTGCAGGGCCACAGTTTGAAGACCACACCTCTATAGCTACAACCTGCATCGGAATTTGAAGTTTCATCTCCCAGTTAGTATTATTGTACTATTTTTCTCTATATCCTTGAATGTTCTATTATTCTGATGAATCCAACTTTTAAATGGGACAAATATTATATTGTAAATGACTTACAACGCAACTGCATGAACACTTTGGCCCCAGATCACGCTTTCTTTAAATAGGGCCTAATTGTAAACTAACTAAACTTTATCTGTCAAAAGATTATTTAGGAATCTGCTTTAATCTGCTTAATAGGAAGCGGCATTGAGGTTGTAAATTCCTTGAAAGCTAATGCACAATGATGCCTATGCCGAAAGACGTATCACTATAGGAATCTAAGCTGCGACTTCTTTGCTAATCTACTTAAACACTCGCTCACTTGTGGGTGGTGTAACCTTGGGTCAAGTGCATAGATGGTAGAATTGTTTTCTTGTGGTTAGTGGACTCCGAGGTCTTTACTTCATTCTGGCTCTAACAAATCTCCCAGTCATCATCGCTCCGGCACAGTCATAAGATGTCATGATTCACTGAATTCCCAGCAGTTGACAATGACTTTGCAGAGTAACGCACTCGAAAGAATCACTCTCTACTGAATCAGGGAAGTGGTTGTATGGTGGAGCGTCTGTAGGTCTGCCTAGTTATCCATACTGAGAATAATGATGGGTTTTCTTCTTCCTTGTGTTTTCGAATCAACTAGTGCCAGAAAGTTATACAGATTTGTAAATGACTTCTATATAACAATCTTAAGCCTTCCAGTACTTATCAGCTGCTTTATGCTCCAGAGGATGTTGTGTAGTTCTTTTCAGTCTGACCACAGTGCTCTCTGCTGACACCTCTGTCCATGTCAGGAACTGTCCAGAGTAGAAGCAAATCCCCATAGCAAACCTCTCCTGCTCTGGACAATTCCTACGCTGCTCTCAAAGTTTAACCCATTGCTTACCCTGCCTTTATCTTGTGATGTTGTACCTTATTAGCCTGCTTATTAATTACTTGAAAACAAAACAACGTAGTCTCAAGGTGATAACAGGTGCTCAACCCCAAGTGCAATTGTGCACACATTCAATGGGGTAGAGGACCTGCACCTATGGACAAGAGTGGGGTTTCAATCCTGTGGTAAATATACAATGACATTAGCTAATCCTCAAAACTGATGTAAAAATGAGACATTAGCCAGTATATCCTTATATGAAGGACATACCTGAGCCCGCACACCACGCCAAGGTTTCTCATGTGATGCGGGACCTAACCACTAACCTTTTTTACCTGGCCAGATACATAGAACCAGGAACCAGATATACAGCAGCCTAAGGTCCAACTTGCAGACTGCTCCCCAGTCGCCTCCAGTGTGAACTAGGCACACATACAATGGGAGGGGGGAAGACAGGTTACAAGCCCCACCCTTGCTGGCCTATATATAGCAGGCCTCACAGGTGAAACCCCCAACGCTACCCAATAAGATAAAAGGGCGCATTGGTATAAGCCTTAAAAGACCCTTGCCGGCTTATATTTGCATGGACATGGCTATAGCAGGAAACTCAACCCCAAGCGCAATTGTGCACCTTATTAATGACTTGGTTTGTCTGGCTAGTCTGACTACTCGCCCCCTGACTCGCGCCTAACACTCCTGTACTTAGTCTAGCGTAGGGGCCGTCGCCCAGTTTGGGTGCCGACGTTTAGGTGATCATCCAAATAGGTAGGGACAGTATTTTGGGAAAGCGTCAGGGCTGTACTGTTCCCTACCCTGGATATGGTAGGGTTTTTTTTCTTTCAGAAAGAGCGACCCCTTCCCCCATGGCTTGCATTGCCAAGCTGCCTCATATAACTAAATTTGGCCATAAACGTGAAACAACATTAGCGTCAAGACACATATACTTGTGTTGTACCAGCACCAAAGGCTGTCCTGTCGCTTCCGGCTTCCTCAGGCAGACCTGCGGCACAGGTATATGTGGAGGCCCACTGAGAGACTGATTATTGTTTCTATTGTGTTCCAGCATTTTACCAAAAGTTTCATATATTTTCATAGGTACCATGTTATATGTTATTTCTATATGTTTTGTACCTTTAAGAGAGGAGCTGTGTAAACCCATGTGACCCTGCCTGCCAATTGGAACCCCTAAGTTCTTAAGTATATAGAGTAGTAGGGGGAGGAGTTACCCCAGAACAGTTTAGTCTGAGCACCAGTGTGGTAAAAGTGTGAGGTGTGTTTTGAAGCTCTAAGGGAAGGCCCAGAACAAATCTATCTTATCCAGTCATTCTGCAAGGATCACCTGCCCTGGTGGAGAAAGCTACAGGACCTTGACAAAACCCTAGCTATCTGGACCAATCTTCAATCATCTCTCAAGTCAGTATCAATCTATTGGGTGAAAGCACCACATGTCCCGGCAAGTCAACAGGGGGTTACACTGCATTCTCTCCACTCTGTACCACGCTGTCTGTGTAATACCATCTGCACCAGCTCAGTAAAAGACAGTTATCCGTAACCTGACATCGGTGTGTTCATTTACTCCCCGTGTCTGGCCCAGGAGAAGCTGTCTCCAACCTCGGACCGGGTATAGGCTAACGGTGCCCTGGCGTCACAAATTGATAAGGGATTTCCTAAGATCCCCGTGGCTACCACATACTCCTTTAGGATCAGGTTTTTTTTCTCTCTCATTACATAGAATATTATATATGTTTCCAGTCTATTTCCATGTAAACTTACAGTATGTAATGGCTGGGCATTTCTGAAACCTGTGTTCCTATGACAACATTCCAATACATTAGTGGGGACTAATGTCTCAGGCGAGCTACGTGCGTCAGGCATCATAGTTTTTCCAGGTCAGTTGATAGGAGAGCGCTTAGATGTATATTGGGAGTATTTAGTCCATGCTCTTTTGTTGCTAGGCTATTTTTGTGCTTTATTACTAGGATGTATCAAGCTAATAGAAAATCCTGCCTTCCATTGCCATGTGTTTTATACAGTATTATATATAGTATATGCATGTTCGGCCTTTGCCTTTTTTTTTAAATCTTTTTAAATTAATTTAATAATTAAATAATTATTTTTTTTTAATCTTTTTTTTAATTTATTTTTTTATCTTTTTTATATATATTTTTTATTTATTTATTTAATTTTTTCTTATTTTTATATATATATATATATTTTTTTTTTTAAATATTTTTAAATTAATTTAATAATTAAATAAATTAATTTAAATTAACCTTCTTTTATCTTCAAGACTGGTTTTACAGTACCTGTCCAATCAGGGTGCCTCCAGCTGTTGCAAAACTACAACTCCCAGCATGCCCGGACAGCCGTTGGCTGTCCGGGCATGCTGGGAGTTGTAGTTTTGCAATAGCTTGAGGTCCACCGTTTGGAGACCACCGCTCTAAAACATCATGGGCTGAGGTACACTAGATTACTAACACAGTATCAAACATGATAGACTCTGATAAAACCTAGGAGTAGCCTTATTCGTATAATGATGGGATTAGATACATGCCCTTGTGTGCTCAGTACCAGTTATAATGAGATTAGATACATCTGCATAGAGGAACTGTATGGCCCAATAGACTGCATCAGGTATTCTAGGCATAAAAATGCCTTTTCAGTAAACCGGTATCACACATGACAGGCTTAGATACACTGGATAAGCTGTACAGTCTGAAAAATTGACCCTGCTACTGATATGAGGATGTGACTGCAGTGCACCCGAGCCTGGAATCTGGGGGTACACAGAAGACTGAACTGACAATTTCAAGATGGCCGCTATCATCAACTGTTACCATGGTGGCGAAAGCAGAAAATGATAGAAAATGGCATATGGTGTATATCGGTGTTTTCCAACCAGTGTGCCTCCAGCTGTTGCAAAACTACAACTCCCAACATGCCCAGACAGCCTTTGGCTGGGGGTTGTAGTTTTGTAACAGCTGGAGGCACACTTGTGTATATGATAGCAATACCACCTAAATATATTGTATACATAAGAAAGAACTAGAGCAATTGCTACTGATAAAAATATATTTTATTAATCAACTATATTAAAATGAAATTTTTTTTTGAAATGATTTTTTAAAGTAATAAAAAATGAGGCAAATATTTAGACTACTGAATCCAGAAAAAAGATGGGACAGGTTACACTTGTAATCAACTGTTACAAAACAGTGAGAATTTAAATGGGTTATCCAGGAAAAAACACACACACACACACATATTATATATATATATATATATATATATATATATATATATATATATATATATATATATGTGTGTGTGTATATATATATATATATATATATATATATATATATATATATACTGGCTCCGGAAAGTTAAACAAATTTGTAAATGACTTCTATTAAATTTTTTTAATCCTTTAAGTACTTATAAGCTGCTGAAGTTGAGTTGTTCTTTCTGTCTGAGTGCTCTCTGATGTCTCGGGAACTGTCCAGAGTAGAAGCAAATCCCCATAGCAAACCTCTTCCACTCTGTGCAGTTCCCGAGAAAAGCAGAGATGTCAGCAAAGAGCACTGTTGCCAGACAGAAAAGAACAACTCAACCTCAGCAGATGATAATTATTGGAAGGATTAAGATTTTTTAATAGAAGCAATTTACAAATCTGTTTAACTTTCTGGAGCCAGTTGTGAGATATATATATATATATGTTTTTTTTCCTGGAATACCCCTTTAAATATAGAGTTAAAAGCAATGTGTAGGTGTCACTTCATATGATGTACCTATAGGGGACCGGGCCTTAACCTCCACTAGTGTATAGCCTAACAGTGCTGACAGATAATAATCACTCCCTATACAGTTGATGTACCATATACCATGCGCTGTAACACTTACCCATAGTAGGATCCTGTCTCCACTGCCCCAACGTACGTTTCGTCTGCTTGATGGACTTTCTCTAGGGATGCTTGATAAAGTCCATCAAGCAGATGAAACATACGTTGGGGCGGTGGAGACATGATCCTACTATGGGTAAGTGTTACAGCGCATGGTATATGGTACATCAACTGTATAGGGAGTGATTATTATCTGTCAGCACTGTTAGGCTATACACTAGTGGAGGTTAAGGCCCGGTCCCCCTATAGGTACATCATATGAAGGGACACCTACACATTGCTATTAACTCTATATTTAAATTCTCACTGTTTTGTAACAGTTGATTACAAGTGTAACCTATCACATCTTGTTTCTCGATTCAATAGTCAAAACATTTCCCTCATTTTCTATAACTTAAAAATGTTCACATGTATTTGATTTTAATATATTTGATTAATAAAATATATATTTATCAATAGCAATTGCTCTAGTTCTTTCTTATGTATACAATTGTGATAGCCTGTTGGGATGTAGGGTATGGGGAGTGTAGCTGTGCAGTAAATAAAGGGTGCTTGTTAACCCTTGCTATTTGGGACGCCAGGGTGAGGACTCCTCAATAATGTTTTTCCTACCGCCGCCCTTCCCAAGAGCGATAGGGAGGTAGATTATAAGAATAGATTGTCCACAACCGGAGAGTTTTCTGAAACAGTATTAACTTTTACTGAAGATTTTCAGCAAGCTTCAATAACAGAACAGTCTCTCAGCATAACAACAGCTTTCCTTGGAGATTGACAAAGGTTGGGACTTTAGAATTTAGAGACTTTTAGTACTGTGCATTATTCCACTGGATTTAGGGGTTTAGTTGCGGTCCAGTAGTCACGCTAGCATTAGCGGGGATTTAGATTTGAAGGTTTGGAGGTTTTTGAGGCCTAGCGTGTCTTTGAAAGTTGCGTAGCACCATCCTGTTAGTCCGGCATCCACGAGAGCAGCAACCCAAGAGAGCAATAACTGGATGCAGCTCCCTTATATGAGCAGGGGCTGGACTAATGCTAATTGGTCCATACTGATGTCAATTACCATTACAAAGATTTGTGGGTAACACATGACCTAAGGACCTCCAAAGGTCCTCCAACATACCATAGAGGTTATTAGCATGGTCACATGACCGAAGGTCCTGCGACACTGAACAAGGGAAGTACTATAAATTACTAGAAAATATATATAATTATTAAATATATACATATATATTATTATTAGAAATAGACTTGAGGAGAGGCGACTAGGGGCTGTCCCACCTGAGGAACCCTACCTGAACGCAGTTACTCTGACTTTGGGGACCTCTACACTAGGGACGGTATGCAATACCGTACCGGGACACCACAAACCCCCTTAAGATAAGTCGGCCTTGATGTCAGTCCCCTAAGACAGAGGGATGAAGTGAAGTTCGGGTACAACACTATAAAGCTACTTAACATTTTCTTTGATGTACCGTATATACTCGAGTATAAGCCGACCCGAATATAAGCCGAGGTCCCCAAATTTCACCCCAAAATCCCAGGAAAAGTTATTGACTCGAGTATAAGCCTAGGGTGGGAAATACATCCCCATCCCCCTTCATCATCCCCTTGTCATCATCCCACCCCCCCTTCATCATCCCCTTGTCATCATCCCCTTGTCATCATCCCCACCACCCCCCTTCATCATCCCCTTGTCATCATCCCACCCCCCTTCATCATCCCCTTGTCATCATCCCACCCCCCCTTCATCATCCCCTTGTCATCATCCCCATCCCCCTTCATCATCCCCTTGTCATCATCCCCTTGTCATCATCCCACCCCCCCTTCATCATCCCCTTGTCATCATCCCACACCCCCCCTTCATCATCCCCCTGTCATCAAATTACGTGTATTACTTTTAGCTCGCAAGAGTACCTACTGGCCAGGCAGAACATCTCGCACACGTATAAGAGAAGAGAGGATTAGAGTACATAACAGTATCAGGAATTGGAAAATGACATTAGCTACAATTCCCAAGACATTTACTTTAATGTGAGACATTTTTGTTTGTTTGTTTTTGGGTGTACTAAGTTTAAGTGAGGTAAGTACACTTAAGTGATTGCTTTTGAGGTACTATGTGTGTAGTACTATGTGCAAAGTCAGTTTTGATACCTTAGGGGTAGTTTCCCTTGAGTAGACCTTTGAGAAGGTTTTAGTGTTGGGTGGCAAAAATGCTATCCCTCAGAGAAGCTGAGGAAGTCACCTACTAGTAACTACTACAACACCTATTATTTAACATTTTTTATGTACACATGTACAAGGCTAATTTTTCGGTGTACAAGAACCATTTACATTTAGTCACTCTAGCATAAACATTTATTAAACACTCCAACAGGGTTCAGGTGCATTCACCTGATAAGTGCAACTTTCACGAAGAATGTCATGTTACTATTGAGGCATATACACGTAAACAATCGTGCAAGGATCAGCAGTCCACCTGAGCTGAGTCTAAACTTCACGGCTACCAGCTCTAGCTGGGCACAAACTTACAAATCTCCTACCGCTAGGAGTCTCTTGGTCTGAGGACCAGGCACAAAAGCTTGACGGTTACGTTACAACTTGAACAGTCTTAGCATAGTCTTGCTAGGCACACTTCTTAAACTGTTGCAGAAAAGTCTGTGAAGACAACAAAAAAACCTTTTAAAGCAATAGAAGTGTCGCAGCTCAGATGAATCTCTTGCGATGTCATCCTGCTCCTTGCCTAGAGCCTCTACCCCTCTCAGAATCACGAGCAGGCAAAGAGTTAATGTGGCTCTCCCACACCACATTAGTAAGGGTAGAGTGTTTGAACCCCACCTCTTCGTCGGGAGTGGGCCGCAGCACATTCGTTGGTACCTGGTGGGCAGACCACAAAAGGAAACTTGAAAAGCACGAAGAAGAAAAACGTGCAGGATGGCGGAGTAATGGAGGAGCCTGGAGGGAAGGGTGTGACTACATGGGACTGCATGTTGGAGTACTATGCCACTGCATATCAGGAGGACATGATAAAAAAAAAACGCAATTCTGTATTTTTTATTTTTTTTTGTATTTTGTTACTTTCATGCAGTTTACCGTACAGGATTTATGTTATATTTTTACAGAAAAATGCACTGCGTAGAAACGGAAGCTCCCAAAAGTTACAAAATGAAATTCTTTCTTCAATTTTGTTGCACAATGATTTTTTTTCCATTTCGCAGTGAATTTTTTGGCAAAATGACTAATGTCACTGCAAAGTAGAATTGGTAGCGCAAAAAATAAGCCATCATATGGATTTTTAGGTGCAAAATTGAAAGTGTTATGATTTTTAGAAGGTGATGAGGAAAAAATTAAAATGCAAAAACTGAAAAATGCTGAGTCCTTAAGGGGTTAAGGGAGTGAAGTGATGTGAATATGGGACTGTATGTTGGAGTTAGGAGAGGGATGTTATGTACATGGGACTGTATGTTGGATGGAGGGGAGTTATGTTGCTTACATGGGACTGTATGTTGGATGGAGGGGAGTTATGTTGCTTACATGGGACTGTATGTTTGGTAGCTTGAAGGAAAGGGAGCGATGCTATATGCAAGGTACTGTATGTTAGAAGGAGGGGATTGATGATATTTACATGTAAATTAGAGGAGGTATTAGCTGGCTTTGTCTCCCTAGGCATTGAAGGGGAGGGCATTTTGTGAAGTACCCATACAATGATTTTGGTGAATGTGTATTAGGTGCAGTAAATGCATTTAGCCTGGTTTTACATGGGAGTATTATGGGTGCATGTTTGAGTCTATATTATGATCACAAGTCATGACCTGACCACGTCTGGTGACCCAAGCTAACAAGTGTTAGTTAAAGGGGTACTCCGCCCCTAGACATATTATCCCCTATCCAAAGGATAGGGGATAAGATGTCTGATCACGGGGGTCCTGCCACTGGGGACCCCCACAATCTCTCTTGCAGCACCCACTTGTCATCAGCCTCACGGAGCGAAGATCGCTCCGTGTCTGATGAGTCACCATACAGGGGCCGGAGTTTCATGACGTCAAGGCTCCGCCCCCTCATGTCATCACACCCCTCCTTGCCCCCTTAATGCAAATCTATGGGAGGCGGAAGGCGGCCGTCACGCCCCTCCCATAGGCTTGCATTGAGGGGGCGCTGGGTGTGACGTCACGAGGGGGGGGCGGAGCTGTGATGTCACGATACTTTGACCCCTGTATCGGGAGTCAGCAGGCATGGCGCAATCTTCGCTCCCTGCAGCTGATGACAAGTGGGTGCTGCAGGAGAGGTTGTGGGGGTCCCCAGTGACAGGACCCCGTGATCAGACTTCTTATCCCCTATCCATTGGATAGGGAATATGATGTCTCGGGGCAAAGTACCCCTCTAAGGTTATCAGACCTGCCATCAGGCTGCGGCTTACAGCTCTTTAATAGGCCCCTGTAAATCCAGCCCCTAGTACCCCTTTTAAGCGCTTTGTTCATCATGGCGCATGGAATAGAAATGTTAGCGCTATACATTAGACAAAACCATAGTCTTTCCTATGGGAGCATTTATTTTCTTTGGCTCTAAGCTTCAGAATAGACAATGATTCCCATAAAAAATGAGAGGCTAGAAGTGACAGTAATTGGGACACTCTCCAGACATTTCTTCATACAAACATGAAAAAGTACCTCTTGGAAATGGTGGTGAAAAAAAAAAAACTATATCGCATTTTTCATAATTACGAGCAATTTGAAATATTAATCTTCAGCTTTCAGCGAGATGACTTCAAGGGAGTGTTCACATAATGATTTTTTTTTTTTTTTCAAAAATAATTTCAGCTCTCGTGTGAGCTGGAGGAACATTTCTGAAAAGCATCACTACCCCGACACTCATCATCTCCTGAAAGACACGCTAATAACCGCATAGATGGATGGTTTCTGCTCCATGGTCCGGGTGCTACCAGGGCATTAAACACACCACGCTTCTTCTTCGGTGGCTGTGTTATGTAAGGAAAAGCCTAAAACGCTACATATACCATTATGTGTGCTGCTTGTCAATCCTGACATCCCGCATATATTATTCCAGTAAATTATTCAAGTTGGTGGATAAGTGTTCCATCAAGAGACAGACGAGCAGCCAGGGATGTGCTTCTCAGCCGTATAGAATCAATAAACTGGATTGTCAGCTGGATACTATCACCGTACATTTTTATTATTGTTATCCCTTTCCAAAAAAATTACAATAAAATATATTATCCTGGAAACTTTACTAGAATTCTGTTTAATTTTTATGTGAAAACTTCCCACCTGATAACCTTTATCCTGAGATGTAACTTAAGATCTATAACTGGGCCCTTACCTATCTACTACTATCTTCTTATGTTGCGCCTGCACCCAGGCACCCAAATGGGAATGGCTTCTGACTAAAAAAAGATTCCATGCTATTACAATTGTTTTCTACTGGAATCCTATAGAGCCCTATAGGAGTCTATGGAGGCCATATTACATAATGCATAGTGTCATATTATGGCTAAAAAAGATGCCATAAATATGTGACACTTATGCTGGCCATTCACATTAGATAAAATTTGGCTGACCATCTAATGTGTGTGTGGTCTCCTGACACTTCTCCGATAGTTGATGTCAGGAGAGAGAAAAGATGGATATGTTGGATGCCGATCCTTTTGTTCTCATGGAGATAGGAGTCTGGCAGTAGCTTTTTCTTTCTCTACCCATTTAAAGTACATGCACATTCAGCTAAGCCAAGTGTCTTGTTGGGAAGGGATCCCTGCCTACATAACGATCTGCCTTAGGGGACAGACCCTCAACTGGATGATGGTTCCTAAACTGGATAAGTGCAGGGCCCTGTGATGACAAAACAATAAAGTAAAGCACAGTACAAAAGTCAGAGATCAGGGCAGGACACAAACAAAAGAAAAAACAAAAACAAAAGAAACGATCAAACGTATACAAAGTGGTCTAACAAGCCATGTCCAAATCGAGATAGTAACAAGGTACAGAATCTATAAGCAGAGAATAGTCAGGTTATTTAGCCAAAGAAGTCAAAGCAGATATACAAGAGATCACAGATTTAAAGTCAAAGACAGGCAGAAAGCACCAGTCAGAATGAGCATAAATAGCGCACAGCAGGAAGGTGTGGACAGCGAGACTGATTACAATTGGCTTGTCTTTCACACTTCCTGATAGGTCTGGGCATCGTCATGGCAATGAGCAAACATTTAGCCAGGAGGGGTTTGAGCTGCAGCTAGACTCCAAAACAGAAACGCCTATAACACTAAGTATGCGTGTGTACAGAGGGCACAGAAAAAAAGTAATGGGCAATATGTGGATCTGCTGTCCCATTCACCAACAGTGGCTTTGAGGCCACTCATGAGGGCATTGTCTAAGTAGTCTCTCGCATGAGGCTCTGGTCTTCGCTGCTGGGTGCTACCAAGGTTATGCCGCCCCAAACAAATGACAAACAACGCAAAAAAGAGGGCGAAGGGTGGAAAGCTTCCTCTCACTTACAGGCTCCACAGGAATGTAAAGGAGGAAAGGGAGGGGTCTGCCAATATCCTGGGGGGGGAGGGCTCCTACCCCTTATAGCCAACAACAACCTACCACTAACCCAGAGGGACTGCATCAACCTCTTAACCCCACCATTCTACTCCTTGCTACTCTCCACCATACCCACAGTCTGTGACACCTAAGCCTCAGTGTCACCCAGGTCACAAACAGGCAAACAGGTTGGGCAGACAATACAGGATCAAAGTAAATCTGGCTAGGTCATACACAGGAGAAGCAATGTGCTACAGAGGAACAGGTAGAGATGCAGTCAGGTAGGCTGACTGAGGTCAAACACTCTAGCAAAACCACATAACATGAAACACCTTTTCTTGGAACCTTAATCTAAAATGTATGGGTAGCTTTATTCATAGAGAGAACTTTTCATAGACAGACACTTGTGGATATGCCACATATGATTAAGAATACTCCTGTAAAGCACAATGGGTAACACTGGTCTATATTGGAAGAAAAAAGTCCGTTCAGCACTCGGGATATGCAGATAAAATCAATGCTTGCATTATTGAAAATCTTCAGACAGAGATCAAAAACAGAGTTAATGTCTAACGCGTTTCGCACCTAAGTGCTTAATAGTAGAGTCTACGATTAAGCACTTAGGTGCGGAACGCGTCAGCCATTATCTCTGTTTTTGATCTCTGTCCGATGGTTTTCAATAAAGCAAGCATTGATTTTATCTGCATATCCCGAGTGCTGAACGGACTTTTTTCTTCCAATCTGCGTACTTAGCCGAGGGCGGGACCAGCATGTCCCAGCACAGGTGATGCAGTGAAACTCGGATGAGGTGAGCGGTGCATACCTACACGTTTTTACTGGTCTATATTCTATATGTTATTAAACTGTAAAACATAACCAATTCCTCTGAAAACTTTTCGGCATATCCATTGATTCTACAGAAGCCCATATGGGATGCAATTTACTGGGATCCACTCGAACCAGGACATCACAGAGAGACTTCTCTAAGGCTGTTCTTCCGTCAAAAATAAAAACGGACAATAGCGAATGCAAAAGGATGTTATCTGTTTGTATCCATTTGGATACGTCATTGTTCAGTTAGTAAACCAAAAACAATTTTTTTTGTTCTGAGCAAGCTCAGACGTAAAAACGGATCAAAAAACGGATTGAAAAAACGGATGCAAACGGATGACATTAAAGGCTTATCCGTTTTCTATAGACGTCAATGTTAAATTTTCTGTATCTGTTTTTTCTCAGTTTTTTTTTCAGTTTTTTTGGCGGAAGAAAAAATACTACATGTGCCGTTTTTTCTGCCATCAAAAAAATTGAAATGAGTGCAGACGGGTACGAAAGGATGTAAACGGATTGTAAAAAAATTCCATTGACATGAATGGTATTTTTTAAAACCGTTTTTAATCCTTTTACAGCCTGCAAGAATGGAACCGAAATGGGGACAAAAAAACGGGGACAGAGGGCCATATGAACGCACTCTAAGGGCCCTGCACTGATCACTATGGGGGAGATTTATCAAAAACTGTGCAAAGGAAAAGTTGCCCAGTTGCCCAAAGCAACCAGATGACTTCTTTCATTTTGCAGAGGCCTTGTTAAAATTAAAGAAGCGATCTGATTGGTTGCTATGGGCAACTGGTCAACTTTTCCTCTGGACACGTTTTGATAAATCTCCCCCATAGGGGTTTACATATAGGCCTGCTAGCTGTATACCATAATTCCTCTGTAGACACTTTTAGGATGTCAAAAGGTAAAATATTCAAAATTTTCTTTAAATTCTCCATTACAAAGTGTCTGATAAAGGTGAACAACGCTCTTGGTTCCAGGAATACATTATATATTATTATAGGCTGGATGATTATGTTCCCTTCCCTGGATACCTCCCTATAAATAGCTCCGCGCCGCCCGCAATGTGCGCAGTCTAGCTATTGCCTGCGATAATAGTAATGAGTTTTATGTCATCCCGGCCTTCTAATCTCAACATTACATTTTTATTAATGAGAAATCCAATATGCCAAACATAAAGGAGCCTAATTGAAATCCTTTTCTATTTTTAGGCTGTTTTTTCAGAATTTTCACTTCGAACCTAATGACTTTTCTTCTGCGAAACCGCTGAAGATGTATCTTTACTTGAATATATAAATATATATATATATATATATATATATATATATATATATATATACACATAATTGCATGAGTGTATGTTACTGGAAGCAACTTAATGGCCTGTCAAATACACAAAGCGGAGGCCGCCACCTTCTAAGCTTTCATGGGAATACAAATACAAATTTCAAATACAATAGTACAGTAAAAATATATAAATTCATGGGGCTAATTCAAAAGTCTACTTTCTTAAAGGGCCCTGTTTGGTCTGGAAAATCGATTTTTAAATATTCCCATCTTGGACACTTATGGCATGTCCGCAGGATATCCCAGTGGTCTTCAAATTTGGACATCCTGTTGTTGCAAAACTGCAACTCCCAGCATTCCCATTCCCACATGTGGGAGTTGTTGTAGGGGGGTATCCAGCAACAATTGTTCAACTTCCCTGCATTGCCTCCGCAGGATAAATAAAGCATTACACTTTGTCAGCATAAATCAATGGACTGTCCATTAAACACAGTGGTCTCCAAAGTGTGAACCTCCAGCTGTTGCAAAACTACAACTCCAAGCATGCCCGGACAGCTGTCAGCAGTCGTATTTTTCCACAGTGCGCAACATTATCAAGAAGTTTACAACCCATGGCACTGTAGCTTATCTCCCTGGGCGTGGACAGAAGAGAAAAATTGATGAACGGTGTCAACGCAGGAAAGTCCGGATAGTGGCTAAACAGCCCCAAACAAGTTCCAAAGATATTCAAGCTGTCCTGCAGGCTCAGGGAGCATCATTGTCAGCGCGAACTATCCATCGACATTTAAATGAAATGAAACGCTATGGCAGGAGATCCAGGAGGACCCCACTGCTGACACAGAGACATAAAAAAGCAAGACTACATTTTGCCAAAATGAACTTGAGTAAGCCAAAATCCTTCTGGGAAAACGTCTTGTGGACAGATGAGACCAAGATAGAGCTTTTTGGTAAAGAACATCATTCTACTGTTTACAGAAAATGGAATGAGGCATACAAAGAAAAGAACACAGTACCTACAGTGAAATATGGTGGAGGTCAATGATGTTTTGGGTTGTTTTGCTGCCTCTGGCACTGGGTGCATTAAATGTGTACAAGGCATCATGAAATCTGAGGATTACCAACGGATTTTGGGTCGCGCTGTACAGTCCAGTGTCAGAAAGCTGGGTTTGTGTCTGAGATCTTGTGTCTTCCAGCAGGACAATGACCCCAAACATACGTCAAAAAGCCCCCAGAAATGGATGGCAACAAAGTTCTGAAGTGGCAGAAATGAGTCCAGATCTAAATCCCATTGATCACCTTTGGAGAGATCTTAATATTGCTGTTGGGAAAAGGCGCCTTCCAATAAGAGAGACCTGGAGCAGTTTGCAAAGGAAGAGTGGTCCAACATTCCGGCTGAGAGGTGTAAGAAGCTTATTGATGGTTATGGGAAGCGACTTATTTCAGCTATTTTTTCCAAAGTGTGTGCAACCAAATATTAAGTTAAAGGTGCCAATAGTATTGTCCAGACCATATCTGGAGTTTGGTGACGTTATGTCCATTTTGCTTTTTATCCTCCATTTTTTGATTTAGTTCCAGTACACACAAAGGGGGAGATTTATCAAAACCTGTCCAGAGGAAAAGTTGCCCAGTTGCCCATAGCAACCAATCAGCTCGCTTCTTTCATGTTTAACAAGGCCTCTGCAAAATGAAAGAAGCGATCTGATTGGTTGCTATGGGCAGCTGGGCAACTTTTCCTTTGCACAGGTTTTGATAAATCTCCCCCAAAGGGTATATACATGTGTATAGCTAAACATGTGTTACTGCAATCCTTTTCTGTGAGAAATACTTCATATTCTTGAAAAATTTCAGGGCTGCCAACATTTATGGCCATGACTGTAGGTGCTATCAGTATTGAAGACAAAACTGAGACTGCTATCAGTGTGTCCCTGAATATGATAAGATAGAAAGACATGATGGTAGTTGTGATGGTAACCTCAGACAAAAAGGAACACCGTCGCTGTTTTAATGGAATCTACCCCCATACAAGATGTTACCCTTTGTTGTAGTTGTTTCGAAACTCCAGTTATCCATTGATTTCACACAATTCTGTTTGTCCCCTCTATTATAAGGCCATATAGTGTCACCCTTGTCAGATAGTGTCCTGAGAGAAAGGGGTTAATCTTCTCTGCTCCTATCTTGTTTTATGAGTTAACCCCTCCATCCTCTAACCTGCGTGACACCTCAGTCACCTGTCAGTGAATGCACACCTCCTGCTCCTGTAGAGATCTCCATATACTGCTGAGCATAGGAACTGAGTCTCCGCAGGTCGGGTACAGGTAGTCAGCCTTAACTACAATGCCTGATGAAGGGGCCCTCCGTGCCGTGAAATGCGTTGCATCTTGGGAAACATTAAGTTGTGTTGGCCTTTACCTTTCTGGTGGTCTGTTCAGCGCTGTGAATATCTAATGTCCTTTAAAGCAGGTCCATTTATGGTTCCATTTATACTGATTAGAAGGGCTTTTCACGAGCTTTTCCATTATTGTGTATGGGGTACACAAGCATTTTGGGCAAGTGGATCACTTACCTGAATAGCCTATCCCTCTTATACTGCCAATACTACGCTATGGAGCGCTCCCTCTCTTTCTCTTAGCATAGTTAGGGGGACCTTTGGTCCTTATGGCTTATTGGCACAGTTACAGCTCCAACCTGTGTGACTCCTATAGCCACGCCACTGATCCTAAATGATATGTAGTAGGAAGAAGGCATTTTACATGTTCTCCATTAGGATCCAGTAGCTAAAAATTATGCATTTGGGGGTATAATTGCTGAGGGGATGAAATTAAAATGCTGGACAAATGGATTAGTGCCTACGAAAGTCTAATAAGAACATATAACTAGACACCATAGACTCCAGATTATGGTGTAATTTACACATTATAGATCAGGTCTGTTTTCCACTGGGGCCTGGGAGCTTAAAGTGTACCTCTCATGATCTTGTTAAATTTTATAATCCTCCCATTTCACTGTCCCCATCATGATAAACCACTCCCTGCCTTTATTTTTTAGTTTTCTACCTTGATATTGCTCTGTATTTTCTGCTCAGTCAGAGTCACAGACTCGGAAGGGGCGTTCCCCAGCAGGCGTGACATCATCTGAAGCCATGCAGGGGAGAACTTCCTCCTTCACTCTGCTGCACACAGTCCAGAGAAGTTCAGTGTGAGATAAGCTTTGATTGGCTAAGGCTGCACACACCACCTCAGCACTCCAGACCGCATTTCCTGATTTTGGACTTTTGCCAGGCCAGCAGGAGTCTAACGTCTGTGCAAGAGATGAGGGGAAATGTTCTCTGAACAAGTAGGGAGACACCTAGTGGCAGCTTTTTTTTAAACACAAATTAAACTTGGAAAACTTCATGTTTTTTAAACAAAGTACATTATAAACATTGCAATGAGTGCAATAGCAAAAATTAGTTTTAATGAGAGTGCCCATTTAAAGCTATGCCTCTAGAGTGCAATTGCTAAGGGGATGGGTTTCAGTTGCTAGACCCATGGATAAGGTAAATGTCTACAAAAGTCTTCAAATACACATTACGAGACCCCGGATTAGCGTGTAACACAATTTGACTTTTCTAACTGTAAAGAACCCTCTCCTGAATTGATGTCTGAATTGCCTTCCTTCCATAAGGGCCTATTCACATGGCAGAATTTCTGCCTCAAATGAAACTAATAGACTTCTATGGGATTCCGCAATCCCATTCACATTTCTGAATATCCACTTGCGGAATTCCCAAGTGTGCATGGTAGGGATGGACCGATATCGTTTTTTAAGGGCCGATACAGATAATCTGGGGAGGTTAGGGCCGATAGCCGATAACTTATACCGATATTCCAGTATAAGTTATCGGCTATTTATCCCCCTGCGGCACCGCTGCAGATCATTGATTTAAAGCGGGCGCTTTAAATCAATGCACTGCAGTGGCTTTTGCGGTGCCATAGGCCGCCACCACCACCCGCTTCTCTCCCCCTGCCTGTCCGGGGGTCCTGAGACATATCACCGCCACCGCTCCCCCCCGCCGCACCGCACGTGGTGTGCCTCCAGCTGTTGCAAAACTACTACTCCCAGCATGCCCGGACAGCCGTTGGCTGTCCGGGCATGCTGGGAGTTGTAGTTTTGCAACAGCTGGAGGGCCTACTGTAGGTATAGTATATTATACAGACCCCTGTCCATCCCAGAACCCTGACTCACCTTCCCAGTTGCTGCAGGGACCGTCCGGGGAGGGTGAGCCGGGCCATCCATCCTTCCTGTAGTGTCCGGCGGCATTCTGGGTGGAGGCTGAACCGGTTCAGGCTGTCCTTCTTCTCCGGGGGTCCTCTTCTCCACTCCGGGCAGGCTCCGGCCTAGTAATGCTGCATAGACACCGCTGCGCAGTGACGCACCTGACATCTCGGCGTAGCGGCGTCTATGCAGCGTACTAGGCCGGAGCCTGCCCGGAGTGGAGAAGAGGACCCCCGGAGAAGGACAGCCCGGACCGGTTCACCCTCCACCCGGAATGCCGCCGGACACTACAGGAAGGATGGATGGCCCGGACCACCCCCATTACGGGTAAGTTAAATTTTTTTTTTTATTGACTCGGACGGTGGAGGAGGGGCCCGACCGGTATAGCTGTATGGGCAAAAATCCATACCGTGGGAGAAAAAAAAACGGTATCCGGTTCATACTGGTATACCGCCCAGCACTACGGTGGGGGGTGCTACGCGGTGCGGTGGGTCGGGGGGGGGGGGGCGGTCGCAGTGCGGTGCGGTGGTGCGGGGCATTATCGGCTTATCGGCAAGGTAATTGACGATAACGATAATGCCCAAAATCGTGATTATCGGCCATACCGATAATCTGTCGATCCCTAGTGGATGGGAGTGCAGAATCCCATAGAAGTCTACTGGGCTTTTATTTTAAAGAGAGTTCTGCTTGTGGAATTCCGCAAGCAGAAATTCTGCCATGTGAATAGGCCCTAAGTAACGAATCTCCTCTGTTCCTTTGTTGGAAACAAAAAAAGCGCAAAAAGTCCTTGGGATGCAGGAGCCATGAAAAAAAAGTTTGTGCCCCCCCTGCACTTTCATGGAGTGTGTTGTATGTAAATTGACAAAAAGATATAAAACTCTAAGAACATTGGGGGACATTTATTAATGTTGGTGTAAGGTAGAATAGATTTTACTCTAAAAACAACTGTTGAACAAAAAAAAAAAAAAAGAAACGATTTTACCCGTTTGCTTGGTGTATTGTTTGCACAGTTGCTCAAAATTTACTAAAAAGGTGCACAGGACTTAATGAATTTTGCTCAACTATAGAAACCAGTGAGCTGCCGAGACAGGTTTAAGCTTTGTGCACTGGCATCTGACACTTGTGTACGTGTCCTATAAGTTGGTGTAGATTTGCGTGAAAAAAGCAGGCTTTGCGCAAAAAAACACTACTAAATTTCATTTGCGCAAATAACAAATACAGCTCAACTGCATGAAGTGGGGTACAGTGCCCCAAACAGTAGACAACTTTGAAAGATGTTCTACCAAAAATTGTGCAAAACAAATGCGCAAAAAATGCAATTGCGCAAAATTTGCAGGGACATTTAGAACACTTTAGTGGTCCCCCCCCCCCATTGTCTCTATACAACCCCATATTATAAGCCAATATGACACAGGCCACACTCATCCCTCCATGTCACCATCCAATAGGGCGGACTCAGTAATTAATTCTTTAGTGGAAATATATTAACTGCCGAACACTTTTAGCGCTGCTCGCCCGGAGCAGGTGTTATAATTCACAATATTCTTAGCATACATTTTCTGTTCCACTGAGTCCTGTAGCAATTTAATTTAGGTCTTGTGTCTGTAAAATAGAAAGTCGCGGGGAGAAAGCCTCTTTCATTACATCGAAAACATAGCGGGGAATGTATTGTCTTTCACACATGAAAAGCTTTCGAATCAACAGTGTTTGCGAGTCCTGTCAATCCGGTTAAATGTAAGACTGAATTATGTAAATATCGGAGGAGTACATAATGTTAACGTGTTCATGCCTCCGCACCCTCCGCTTACAGCCCCCAGCCAGAGACAAATGTATTAATGACATTTACTGCGATTTATGGTTTAGGGCAGAGACACAGAAATGCTCATTTTCTTTCTTTAAAAAAAAAAAAATGTTTCCATTGTGATTCTTCTAAATGTATGTTTGGCGTAGGATGAGTAGGATGTATAACGTGTGATGGAGGTGCTAGTGTAGAACCCACCTTACATTACCTGGCACAGCTGGCAAGGTAAGAAAGACTCTTGCCACATGTAATGTCAATTAGAGTTATTAAAGTTATAAATACCTTGGTAGGCATGCAGAAATAATAGCTATACAATGTCCCATATGGGAATCTGTCTAATCTTAGCATCCAGTTCATATTAAACATCCCTAGACAGACTGCCATAAACTGGATGACCTATTGCAATGGAGAAAAGTTTGTTTGCGGGTAAACACTAAGACCAAATGTTCCCCGTATGGGTCCCATCTAGAGATGAGTAAATCTATTCTTAAGAAATTGAATTTCCCCCAAAATTTGTATTTGGGGATTGTTTCAAGCAAATGTCAGGAGCAGGGACTCATGTCATAGACAGGAGTCCCTGCTCCTGTACACTGAATGGTGAAGCATACAAGTTAACACTTGGTGCCTAGGAATTGTGTGCAGCCACATGGAGGTACAGTAAGCAGTGATGCTTTAAGCATCTGTCAGGTCCTGGTACCCATGTCCCATCTCCAGTCTATAAATTGTCTGAGAAAACCTTTGCTTGGACAAATCTGCGTAGTATTGGATACTGTGAGTTAACCTGCATAACAAGCTTTGTATGTTGCATTGCCTCAAAGCATTAGTGCAGTGTTTTTCAAACAGATGCTGGGAGTTGTAGTTTTGCAAATATCATAAAAGCTTGGGTGCAATCATCAGGACAGCAGAAATTGGGTTGGAAAGATAATCACAACAAGCACAAAGACCCCAGAGCACCAAGGCATTGGAGCATCAAGACAATGGAGCACCAAGATATCAGAGCACCGAGACACCGGAACACCAACACACTGGAGCACCGAGACACCGGAACACCAACACACTACAGCACCAAGACACTGGAGCACAAAGAATCCGGAGCACCAAAACATCGGAGCACCAAAACAATGGAGCATTGAGACATCAGAGCACCAAGAGTCTGGAGCCCCAACCACAGAAGCACCAAGACATTGGAGCACCAAGACACCGGAGGACCAAGACACAGGAGCACCAAGGCACTGGAGGACCAAGACAGCGGAGCACTAAGACATCGGTGCACCTGGAGGGGCAGGCTGTTTTTAACCAACCTGCCCCCTGACTGGTGACCTGGGAGTAAAGGTTCCCCTTAAGTTAGGCCCCTCTCCCATGATTTTCTCCTACCACCCCCCTCCTATTCTGTTGGTCTTTCCCTGGGAGGGGGTGGGTTATTAGGGAAACCTGTCTAATCCCCTTTGTGCTTATTTTTCAGGGCTATTAGCCCCTCCTCAGGTACCTTATAGCAGCCCTGGTGCCTTTTTCCTGCAGTTTCCCCTCTTGGGTCCCGTAGGTTGTCCCGCCCTCCCTCCCTGTTGTGTAGTATGTGTGTTATTTGATGTGCTTTCTTCTATTTACAGTTGTTGGTGTATTCATCTGAAGTCACAGCGGCGCTTAGGGAAGACAAAGATGTGGTCAGTCTGGTGGGTGATCTGCACATCGGAGTCGGCGGGGCAGTACCGCACGGATTTTGACGGAGAATTTGCGTGCCTTACGGCTGGTTTTGATATCCTAATTTAAAATAAAAGCTGTGACCGACCCCTACCCACTTAAAGGAGTAGTCCAGTGGTGACTCAGTGGTTTACAACTTATCCCCTATCTTAAGGATAGGGGATAAGTTGCAGATCGCGGGAGGTCCGACCCCTGGGGCCCCCCGCGATCTCCTGTACGGAGCCCCGACAGCCCGCGGGAAGGGGGCGTGTCGACCTCCGCACGAAGCGGCGGCCGACACGCCCCCTCAATACAACTCTATGGCAGAGCCGAAGCGCTGCCTTCGGCAATCTCCGTCTCTGCCATTGAGATGTATTGAGGGGGCGTGTCGGCCGCCGCCTCGTGCGGGGGTCGACACCCGCTATCTCGGCGGAGATCCGGGGCCCTGTACAGAGAGATCGCGGGGGGCCCCAGCGGTCGGACCCCCGGCGATCTCAAACTTATCCCCTATCCTTAGGATAGGGGATAAGTTTTTCACCACTGGACTACCCCTTTAAAAGTGTAAACTGGTGTCCCGCCTCTTTATTTTATGGGGAGGGGCCTGGTTGGGTACATTAGAAGCTGGAAGGGTCTCAGCAGTCAAGACACCGGAGCTCTTTTGCCACATTCAAGGGGCCCAAATTTTCCTTCACAATGTACCTCCAGCCATCATATACTTCTCTCTGGATATAAAAATAACTCAATAACTCTTCGATGCCACAATAAAGTCTCCCGCTGTTATTACAGACCCCCCCTACTTCCTCATGTAAATGTTGTGCCAGCTCTTAATGTTTGTTTGCCTTAAGTTGTAAAAGTGAGAAGAATTCTAAAACATCAGCAGTTTCCACTCGATGGGAGACGAGCACCGTGTTACATTATATACGAGCCGTCTATTGCTTGCTATCTACTTTTTGAATTAAAATACATTGTGCCTGCTGTGTTTAAGCGTCAGGAAGCGAAATAATTCATAGCAATAGCCCTTTATCAGTCTTATTCCAGGGGCGCTGGAGGTACGAACAGATAAAAGTCACGTAAGACAAATAGTGCAAGCAAATACAAAGAAGATGAAAAAAACAAAAAACCATAAAACATCTTGCAGAAAATAAATATACCCGTATTTTTCGCCCTATAGGACGCACCGGCATATAAGACGCACCCTATTTTAAAGGTCCAAAATCTATAAAAAAAAAAAAGATTCTGAACCCAACAGTGATCTTCAACCTGCGGACCTCCAGATGTTGCAAAACTACAACTCCCAGCATGCCCGGACAGCCAACGGCTGTCCGTGCATGCTGGGAGTTGTAGTTTTGCAACATCTGGAGGTCCGCAGGTTGAAGACCACTGGTATAGGAGGTAATACTCACGTGTCCCCGCCGCTCCGGACCCGTCACCGCTGCCCTGGACTTCGCTCCATCGCTGTCTCCGCGTCTCCGGGGTGTCCCCATCGCTTCGGACGTCTTCTTCCCCGGGATCCACGCTCTCCGTCGCCGTCATCACGTTGCTACGCACGCCGCTCCTAATGGATGACGGGACGGCGTGATGACGTCGAAGGAGAGCGCCGGCCATGCAGGGGATCCCGGCACGGAGCAGACACCGAAGAGGCAGGTAAGGTCCTGTAAGCTGTTCTGGACGCCGCGATTTCACTTTGGCGGTCTCGAACAGCCCGACTGAACAGCCGCGTTAGTGTCACTTTCCCTTCAGACGCGGGGGTCAGCTTTGATCACCGCGTCTGAAGGGTTAATACAGGGCATCACCGCGATCGGTGATGTCCTGTATTAGCCGCGGGTCCCGGCCGTTGATGGCCGCAGGTATTTGCTGTATAAGACGCACCAACTTCCCCCCCCCCCGCCCCTGGTTTTGGGGAAGAAAAAATGCGTCTTATACGGCGAAAAATACGGTAAATAAAAGATTTCTTGCAAAAGAATTGTTGACTTTTTTCCCCGGTTCAGGATGACTGGACGCTGGAGCTCCTTGCCAAGTCACTATAAAACACAAGTCTGACTGAGAGAAAGGAAGGTTAAGTGAGGTGATGGGTTTTAGAAGCGCGAGGGGAGAAATATACAACTGTTCTATATCACGGGCAGATGGAACAACCTCCAGTTCGTGAACAAAAAGTAAACTGAATAGATTGCATGGAAAAACTGTTGCGAAACTCACATCCCTGACATTCACCAGAAGTCCAACTCTGCTCTAATTTAGGATAATCTTACCCTTGTGGTCAATATATCCTTAAAAAGAAATATAAACATAAAAGGTCATAAAGATAGGACCAATATATCACAATGCCAAAATACACAAGCTAGTCTAAAGTATGTAGAAATATCTTACTGCAAAACAATGGGTAATGATTAGTGTTGAGCGGCATAGGCCATATTCAAATTTGCGATATTTCGCGAATATGTGGACGAATATTCGTCATATATATTCGCTAAATTTGCATATTCGTAATATTCACGTGTTTTTTTCTCGCATATATGAAAATGTATGAACTTTATAGCAAGTATACCAGTGTAACTTGATAGAAGCAGCAGAAGGGAGGGATCAATATTCGCGAATATTCGCCTGGCGGTCTCACACAGTAGTATTAGAGCCTTCTTTACAGCACACAAGCTGGAAGCTGGAGGGGCAAACTGTGCATAACTAGCTTTCCCCCTGACTGGTGAGCAGTTAAGGGGTTAAGAAATAATACAGGCAAGGTTTTTAGCCCCCTCCCCCACCTGTAAAACTTGTAGGTAACTATAGTGGTATGTCCCATGGGTGGGGGGGAAGGAGTGCACCAGTCGGGGGTTTAATAGTTTCCCGGGCTTTCAGGGGCCCTCCCCTGGGTATTTATAGCTGTGGTTCCTCCCTTCCCCCCTCAATCTGCCCAGGACCCGGAGTTTTGCCCTCCCTCCCTTTTTGTATCTCTGTTTATTGTAAGTCACAGCTTGGCAGTAAGAAGACGGTGAAAGCGGGGTCAACCCGGGGTAGACCTCCACACAGGACAGTGTGGCAGCACCTCTCGGGTTGGTAAGAAGCCAATCGGTGTCTTTGTTACAGTTAAATTGTTATTTATATAAGTAATTTTATAAATAAAGCTGTGGCCGATTCCCACCCACGGAAAAGTTACATTGTTGTTGTGTCAGTTATTATTTAATTAATTATTGTAATAAGGGGGAGGGGTAGTTATAGCCTGCTAGGAGCTAATTGGGTCTCATCAGTCAGAGAGGGATGATCACTGTGATGTGTACTGTGAAAAAAAAAAGAATATTCGTAATTTCATCATACTGGGGACTTCTTACGTTATAGAGGGAATCTTTAAAAATGTTCTTGGCAGGGGGCATTGGTGCTGCTGCATGGAACCATGTATACTTACCAAGCCTGGTGAACCACCGCTGCAAATTTCCCAATAGCCCGGTCCCTGCCATGGTCCTCTGTTTTACTCGTTCCACTGATAATCTTTGAGGACTGAACATGCCAGCTCAGTGGCTGATAAGAAATGACCAATCTCTGAATAGGCATTTCTTGTCCTTCCTTGACATCAGCTGTGGGGGAGCGGGCCAGGTAAGTCTTATGGGTGTTCAATATATTGTCAATATTCTGCTTACTTTGAAGGTGATTTTATGGTTCAAGTAAAGACACTTTTTTAGGGTATACTGTAAATGTAAGATGGGCACCTTGAAGTCTCAAACCCTCTTAAAGGAGTACTCTGCTGCCCCAGCATTTGGAACATTTTTGGAGAGGGTGGAAGGGGTCGTGAAGTCACTGCCACACCCCTCGTGATGTCACATCACGCCCCCTCAATGCAAGTCTATTGGAGGGGCGTCACGACCCCACCACACGCACCCAGCATTCTAAATGAATGCTGGGTGCTGCACAGAGATTGCGGGGGTCCTATCGGTGGGACCCCCACGATCAGACATCTTGTCCCCTATCCTTTGGATAGGGGATAAGATGTCTAGGGATGAAGTACCCCTTTAAGAAACAAGTTCGCAGTGTAGCAGTCCCGATCAGCTAAGATGGTTGCCGGAGGACTTCTTCTAACCTCCATGCTGCCCATCACTGATCATCGTATACAGTCTGCCTCGGGCAGACTGTACAATTAAAGCTGCGATACTACTGATCACTGCTACCCTATGGCATAGCGCTGAACAGTACAAGCTATTGAAAGATTGCTTATGTTAGTCCCCTATAGGAAATTAAAAAGTGTACATAAAATAATAATAATAAAAAAGAAATAAATATAAATAAGCCCTTCTCCCAATAATAATTAATTCTAATCGCCACCCTTTTCCCATTTGTCAAAAATGTAAACTGGATGGAAGAGTTAAATGGGCACTGAGTCAGAATCAAAAAACTTTTTATATGTTGTTCATCTTGGCAAAACATTAACCTTTCTAATATACTTCAGAAAAAGAATGTTATCTCCTTTTTATAGAAATCATTGCTTATAAAAAAAAAAAGACCACTAGGGGTCCCCATACCATCCAGAACATAATCCTGTCTGGCTGCAGCATCATCTCTGTCTCAGCTGAAGCACAGGCGGGTATAAAGTCCAGGAAGTGAAATGCTTCTCTGTGCTCACTCCTGTCCTATCATACTGCAGCATGAAAACAGAGAGGAAGGGGTTACAGAGCAGCCTGCAGTGATTGATTGGATAATTAGACCCAGCACAGCACAGCAGGCTAAGGGCAGAAGTGACTGCATGATAAGGGAGGGTGGGCTAGGCACTTGCCTCGAAACACGCCTCTTCCTGAGCAGTGGATTTCAGAATGAGGGAGCAGAGGGATTTGTGAGCCAAATACAGAAGCTAGACACATAAAAAAGACATGTAAAGAATCTGTATGACCTAGTGAATAACATATAGAAGCATTATGTTTTCTGTGTCATGACAGGTACGCTTTAAAGGGTGATATAGGAAAATAAAAATATAAAACTCTACACACCAGTTTGCCGACTTCAGCGAGCGCTTGAACCTCAGCTCCTCAGCGGGTCTAGAGAACACTAGTCTACAAATCTTTTTATAAATGTCTCTCATCATCATTCTGTAAACATGTTTACCTGTCTACCATTAATTGTATTACTGGGAGCTATTTCCATCATTTTCTTCCTGAAATATCATCTGCTCCTCCAAATGACTTAAAGGTGCACAAAAGTAAAAACGGATATTTTTCTGCAGCGCTGGACCAAATGGATGAAGAGAGACCACGCTCTTGGTAACAAACAAATTGGCATCTATTATAGCCCATACAACGCGTTTCAAGCCCGTAATGGGCCCTTCCTCAGGACAAGGTGCTCCTTGTCCTGAGGAAGGGCCCATTACGGGCTTGAAACGCGTTGTATGTGCTATAATAAATGCCAATTTGTTTGTTACCAAGAGCATGGTCTTTCTTTATCCATTTGGTCCAGCGCTGCGGAAAAATATCCGTTTTGACTTTTGTGTACCTTTTATCACCGATGACTGATCCCAGTGACCGGGAGGATTGCGAGCTGCAGGACCCTTGATACCCACTCTACATGCGAAAAGAGGTGTTGTGCTCTCAGCGCAACACAACATGGTGAGTGGGATTCTTATACTCTCTCTGGAATACAACTGTTAAACTTTACTTCACTAGGGGGCGCGTGTCCTTTCTCACTAGGGGCGCGTGTCCTTTTTTTTTCTCCTTTCAAAATATCCAAATGACTTAAAGGGGAACTCCGGTGGAAACAAGTAAAAAACTAATGTTTTCAAATCAACTGGTGCCTGAAAGTTAAACAGATTAGTAAATTATACAAAAAAAGAAGGTTGCAGCAGCACTCTTGGTCAAAAAATGGAGGCTCTTAGCGCACTTTTTGATCAAAACGTGCCCCCCCCCCCCATCCACCACGCGGAGGTGGCCTCATTTCGGATGGGACCCTAACACACATTCTGAGCCCAGCAGAGTTGAGTGTCATGAGTGTTAGGCTCAGAATGTGTGTTAGGGTCCCATCCGAAATGAGGCCACCTCCGCGTGGTGGATGGGGGGGGGGGGATGTTTTGATCAAAAAGTGCGCTAAGAGCCTCCATTTTTTGACCAAGAGTGCTGCTGCAACCTTCTTTTTTTGTATACTCTGTATTTGCCACAGTATCGTGCACCCGTATGTTAGGTAGTTGTTCTGACCATTTTTCTTTTAGATTTGTAAATTACTTCTATTAAAAAAATCTTAATCCTTCCAGTACTTATTAGCTGCTGTATAAAACAGAGAAATTTGTGAATTTCTTTTCTGTATGACAACAGTGCTCCCTGCTGACACCTCTGTCTGTGTCAGGAACTGTCCAGATTAGAATCATAGCCCCATAGAAAACCTCTCCTGCTCTGGACAATTCCTGACACGGACAGAGGTGTCAGCAGAGAGAGCACTGTTCTCAGGCTGGAAAGAACATCACAAACTTCTCCGTAGTATATCTGTAGTATACAGCAGCTGATAAGTACTTGAAGGGTTAAGATTTTTAAATAGAAGTGATTTACAAATCTGTTTAACTTTCTTGCACCAGTTGATTTGAATTTTTTTCCCCCCACCGGAGTTCCCCTTTAAGCACAACTGATTGCACGTTCTGTAGCTAATTATTTCATGCTGAATGCAATCAGAAGGGATCTCCAGCGAGCTGCGAGTCACAGGCGAGGGGGGCTCCTTACACCAAGACCGCTCTAATGTAGCCCACCTTCTTGTCATGCCATAAAGGGACAATCCGCCCTATACAGCCAAGGTCGCCAAAACTGTGGACCTCTGGATGTTGGAAAACTACAACTCCCAGCATGCCCGGACAGCCAACGGCTGTCCGGGCATGCTGGGAGTTGTAGTTTTGCAACAGTTGGAGGCACACTGGTTGGGAAACACTCCTTCAGACAAGCCAAAACATACCTGTATGCACTTGTTGTCTGGGCCTTAAAGGGGTACTCCGGTGGAAAACAATTTTTTTTTTCCAATCAACTGGTTTCACAAAGTTAGACAGATTTTTAAGATTCAAAAATCTTAATCCTTTCAGTACTTATCAGATGCTGTATACTATAGAGGAAGTTGTGTAGTTCTTTTCAGTCTGACCACGGTGCTCTCTGCTGACACCTCTGCCCATGTCAGGAACTGTCCAGAGCAGGAGAGGTTTGCTATGGGGATTTGCTTCTACTCTGGACAGTTCCTGACATGGACAGAGGTGTCAGCAGAGAGCACTGTGGTCAGACTGGAAGGAACTACACAACTTCCTGCAGAGCATACATCAGCTGATAAGTACTGGAAGGATTAAGATGTTTTTTTTAAATAGAAGTAAGTTACAAATCTGTTTAACTTTCTGGCACCAGTTAATTTGAAAAAAATAGTTTTCTACCCGAGTACCCCTTTAACACACCAACGGCTGTCCGGGCATGCTGGGAGTTGTAGTTTTGCAACATCTAGAGGTCCAAATGGAGGATAATATTTTGTGCAATGGGACTGCTTGATCACTTTTTATTCTTTTTTTTCTTATTCTGTACTGTATATGATGTGACAAAAAAAATCTGCATTTGTAGATTTTGTTATTTATTTTATTTTTTTTACATTTACACCGTGCGGGATTATAAAAATCATATTTTAATATTTTGGACAAATACTGCATGTAGTGATACGAAATATAACTATTTCTTTTGTTTATTTGTAAAATGGCAAATGGGAGTGATTTAAATTTTTGGGAATGGCATTTCTTAATTTTTTTTTAAATCCCCATAGGGAAACATTTTAACTGTACAATGCTGTGCAGGCTCTGCCAGGCTGCATCACTGGAGCAATTAGAGCAGCACCTCTGCCTCCATTGCAACTCATGGGACCCCCATGATCACAGAGTGGGGGTCTGCTGAGCACCACCATCCCAACCCCTGGTGCATTAAAGGGTTATCCAGAATACAAAAATGTCTTCCAAAAACCAGCGCTACCCCTGTCCTCAGGTTGTGTTGGATATATCAACTTAACTTCATTCACTTCAATGGAATGGAGCTGCAATACTGCACACAACCTGAGGACAGGGGTGGCACTGTTTTTGAAAGAAATCAGTCTGTATTTTCAATTCTGAATAACCTCTTAAAGCCAAGATGGCAAAGGCATACAGGTACTCCCTGTTCCATCTAGGGGTTATAGTTTTATTGATTCCCCATGTTGCTGTAATTAACCCCTTAAGGACGGAGCGTTTTTCTGTTTTTGCACTTTCGTTTTTTCTTCCTTACCTTTTAAAAATCATAACCCTTTAAATTTTGCCCCTAAAAATCCATATGATGGCTTATTTTTTTGTGCCACCAATTCTACTTTGTAATGACGTCAGTAATTTTACCCAAAAGTCTACAGCGAAACGGGAAAAAACACCATTTTGTCCCTTTTGGGGGCTTCCGTTACTACACAGTAAATTTTTCGGTAAAAATTACACCTTATCTTTATTCTGTAGGTCCATATGGATAAAATGATACCTACTTATATAGGTTTGATTTTGTTGAACTTTTGAAAAAAAAATCATAACTACTTTCATAATGCAGGAAAGTTTATACGTTTAAAATTGTCATCTTCTGACCCCTATAATTTGTTTATTTTTCCACGTACAGGGCGGCATGAGTTGTACCTTTTTTGTTTTGATCAGACTTTTTGATCGCTTTTTATTAATTTTTTTTATGGTATAAAAAGTGACCAAAAATACTCTATTTTAGACTTTGGAATTTTTTTGCGCGTACGCCATTGACCATACGATTTAATTAACTATATATTTTTATAGATCGGACATTTATGCACGCGGCGATACCACATATGTGTATTTTTATTTACAAACTTTTATTAGGGAAGGGGTTAAAGGATCTTTATTAACCCCTTCATGACCCAGCCCATTTTCACCTTCATGACCTGGGCATTTTTTGAAAATCTGACCACTGTCACTTTAAACATTAATAACTTTGGAATGCTTTTACTTATCATTCTGATTCCGAGATAGTTTTTTCGTGACATATTCTACTTTATGTTTTTGGTAAAATTTCACTGATATTTGCATCCTTTCTTGGTAAAAAATCAAAAAATTTCATGAAAATTTTGAAAATTTAGCATTTTTCTAACTTTGAAAGTCTCTGCTTGAAAGGAAAATGTATATTCCAAATAAATTACATATTGATTCACATATACAATATGTCTACTTTGTGTTTGCATAAAAAAATTGACAAGTTTTTACTTTTAGAAGACATCAGAGGGCTTCAAAGTTCCGCAGCAATTTTCCAATTTTTCTCAAGATTTTCAAAATCGTAATTTTTCAGGGCCCAGTTCAGGTTGGAAGTGGATTTTAAGGGTCTACATATTAGAAATCCCCATAAATGACCACATTATAAAAACTGTACCCCCCAAAGTATTCAAAATGAAGTTCAGTAAGTATTTTAACCCTTTAGGTGTTTCACAGGAATAGCAGCAAAGTGAAGGAGAAAATTCTAAATATTCATTTTTCACACTCGCATTTTCTTGTAGACCCAATTTTATCATTTTTACCAGGGGTAAAAGGAGAGAAATCACCCTAAAATTTGTAACCCAATTTCTCTCGAGTAAGGAAATACCTCATATGCGTATGTAAAGTGTTCGGCGGGCGCAGTAGAGGGCTCAGAGGGGAAGGAGCGACAATGGGATTTTGGAGAGTGAGTTTTTCTGAAAGGGTTTTTGGGGGGCATGTCCCATTTAGGAAGCCCCTATGGTGCCAGAACAGTGGACCCCCCCACATGTGACCCCATTTTGGAAACTACACCCCTCACGGAATGTAATAAGGGGTGCAGTGAGCATTTTCACCCCACTGGCGTTTGACAGATATTTGAAACAGTGGACTGTGCAAATCAAAAATTTTATTTTTCATTTTCACAGACCACTGTTCCAAAAATCTGTCATACACCAGTGGGGTGTAAATGCTCACTGCACCCCTTATTACATTCCGTGAGGGGTGTAGTTTCCAAAATGGGGTCACATATGGATATTTATTGTTTTGCGTTTGTCAGAACCGCTGTAACAATCAGCCACCCCTGTGCAAATCACCTCAAATGTACATGGCGCACTCTCCCTTCTGGGCCTTGTTGTGCGCCCCCAGAGCACTTTGCGCCCACATATGGGGCATCTCCGTAGTCGGGAGAAATTGCGTTACAAATTTTGGGGGTCTTTTTTCCCTTTTACCTCTTGTGAAAATGAAAAGTATAGGGCAACACCAGCATGTCAGTGTAAAAAATTTATTTTTTTACACTAACATGCTGGTGTAGACCCCAACTTCACCTTTTCATAAGGGGTTAAAGAAGAAAAAGCCCCCCAAAATTTGTAAGGCAATTTCTCCCGAGTACGGCGATACCCCATATGTGTCCCAAAACTGTTGCCCTGAAATACGACAGGGCTCCAAATGAGAGAGCGCCATGCGCATTTGAGGCCTGAATTAGGGATTTGCATAGGGGTGGACATAGGGGTATTCTACGCCAGTGATTCCCAAACAGGGTGCCTCCAGCTGTTGCAAAACTCCCAGCATGCCTGGACAGTCAATGGCTGTCCGGCAATACTGGGAGTTATTATTTTGCAACAGCTGGAGGCTCCGTTTTGGAAACAGTAGCGTACCAGACGTTTTTCATTTTTGGGGGGGAGGGGGGCTGTGTAGGGATATGTGTATATGTAGTGTTTTTTACTTTTTATTTTAGGTTAGTGTTAGTGTAGTGTAGTGTTTTTAGGGTACAGTCACATGGGCAGAGGTTCACAGCAAGTTTGCCGCTGGAAGTTTGAGCTGCAGCGCAAAATTTGCGCCATCTCAAACTTGCAGCACTCACTGTAAACCTCCGCCCATGTGAGTGTACCCTGTACATTCACATTGGGGGGAGGGGGCAAACATCCAGCTGTTGCAAACTCTGAGCATGCCCTTTGGCTGTCCGTGCATGCTGGGAGTTGTAGTTTTGCAACAGCTGGAGGAACACTGGTTTGGAAACACTAAGTTAAGTAATAAACTTTCAAGTGTTTTGCAACCAAACTTAGTGTTTCCAAACCAGTGTGCCTCCAGCTGTTGCAAAACTACAACTCCCAGTATGCATGGTCTGTCAGTGCATGCTGGGAGTTATAGTTTTGCAACAATTGCAACAGCTGGAGGCACTGAGGTAGGAAACGGACAATGTTTCCCAACTAGAGTGCCTCCAGTTGTTGCAAAACCCAGGCATGCTGGAAGTTGTAGTTCGGCAATATCTGAAGGATCAGATGTTGCCGAACTACAACTTCCAGCATGCTTGGGCAGTCTGGGCATGCTGAGAGTTGTAGTTTTGCAACATCTGGAGGTCCACAGTTTGGAGACCACTATATAATGGTCTCCAATCTGTGCTCTTCCAGATGTTAGAGAACTACAACTCCCAGGATGCCTGGACAGACTGAGCATGCTGGGAGTTGTAGTTTTGCAACATCTGGAACAGCACAGATTGGAGACCATTATACAGTGGTCTCCAAACTGTGGGCCTCCAGATGTTGCAAAACTACAACTCCCAGCATGCCCAGAAAGCCAAAGGCTGTCTGGGCATGCTGGGAGTTGCAGTTTTGAAACTCCCAGAGGCAGCAGTGAGATCGCTTTACAGCGATCTCACTGCTGCCAATGAAGATGCCGCACTGCTGGCGGAAACTCACCTCCGGGACGCAGCGCCGCCGGGACCGCCTGGAGGACGCCGCTCTCACCGGGACCGCTCGGGACACCGCTCGGACGGGTAAGTGACGCCGGGGGACGGGTCAGGGACACTTAGCAGAGCGGTGTGTGTCCCGATCCCCGTGATCCGGACTCACACACCGCGCTGCTAAGTGTTCTGATAGCGAAACGCTGCTATCAGCTAGTCAGATTTGACCAGCTGATAGCAGCGATCGCTGGGGGGGGGGGGGGGGGACAAAACCCCCCGTGGTCGCACGGTAAGATGGCTGGCTATCAGTGATAGCCACCATCTTTCCGGGCGCTGCGGGATGCCGCGAGTAGCGGCAGTAATGTTCATGACGTACCTGTATGTCATGAGTCGGGAACACCTTGCCACCCATGACGTACAGGTATGTCATAGGTCGGGAAGGGGTTAAAGGGGTACTCCGGTGAAAACCTTTTTTGTTTTAAATCAACTGGTGGCAGAAAGTTAAACATATTTGTAAATTACTTCTATAAAAAAATCTTAATCCTTCCTGTACTTATTAGCTGCTGAATCAGCTGCTCAGTGCTAACCACTGAGCCACCATGCTGTTCTTAGCTTACATCTGCTATGCACGGTTGCTAAAATGGACAGAGATGTCAGCAGAGAGCACTGTGCTCGTGATGTCATCAGTGTTCCAAAAAGAAAGGAATTTCCTCTGTAGCACTCAGCAGCTAATAAGAACTGGAAGGATTAAGATTTTTTTTATAGAAGTAATTTACAAATATGTTTAACTTTCTGCCACCAGTTGATTTAAAAGAAAAAAGGTTTTCACCGGAGTACCCCTTTAACTTTTTTACTTTATTTGCAATGTTATAGCTCCCATAGGGGACTATAACATGCATAACATTGATTCAATACACTGATCACTGCCATTGCATTCAACGGCAGGGATCAGTGTTATCGGTGGTTGATTGCTCAAGCCTGGATTTCAGGCTAGGAGCAATCAATCGACGATCGGGCGCACAGGAGACAGGTGAGGGGACCTCCTGCTGCGTCCTAGATTTTATCGAGATGGTCACGATCAGCCCGACTGAGCAGCCGGGATGCTTTTACTTTCACTTTTAGATGCGACGATCAACTTTGATTGCCGTGTCTAAAGAGTTATTGCCGGACTTCAGCCCGATCGGTGAAGTCCGGCATTATCGTGGGTCCCGGTTGCTTATAGCAACTGGGACCCACCGGGTATGATGCGCGCACACCTCGTGAGCGTGCATTATATATGGGGACGCGCATATGGATGTTCATAAACGTATATATGCGCTAAGGGGTTAAAGGGGTATTCCGAAATTTTTTATTTTATTTGACTATGCTACAGGGGCTGTAAAGATAGTGTAGTTTATAATATAGTGTCTGTACTTGATTGACGGCTGACCTCACAATTCTTATGTGATCTTTAGCCTATGTTCATTTTTTATCAGCATGCAAAATCACAGTGCCCCCCCGACATACGATGGCCCCGACATATGATCAAATCGACATACGATGGCCTCTCAGAGGCCATCGCATGTTGATGTCAACATCGACATACGATGCTTTTTTATGTCGGGGCCATCGCATTAAGTGTTATCCGGCAGCGCAAAATGCTTAAGCTGCTGCTGGATAACAGCTTAATGTTCCCCGTATGGTGCGGTGAGTATTACTTACCCCTCCACGATGCTCCGGGGTGCCCTTCGGGTCCAGCGCTGGTCCTCTGGTGTCTTCTCGGCCCTCTCCGGTGACGTCAATACGTTGCTGCACACGCCGTCCCATCATCCAATAGGAACGGCGTATGCAGTGACGTAATGACGTCGCTACGTAGGCCCAGTAAGGCCTTGCGGAAGACAGTGGAGGACCGGAGAAGACCAGGAGAGCCCAGCAGAGGACCGGAGAAGATCAGGAGAGCCCAGCGGAGGACCGGAGAAGACCAGGAGAGCCCAGCGGAGGACCGGAGAAGACTAGGAGAGTCCAGCGGAGGCCCGGGGACACCATCGGGAGCGGCGGGACGCGGTCCAGAGCGGCGGGGACAGGTGAGTATGACTTTACTTTTTTACATTGCACGAATCCCTCAACATACGATGGATTCGACAAATGATAGCTCGTTTGGAACGAATTACCATCGTATGTTGAGGGACCACTGTACTGTGGTCTCGGGTTTTTCCCAGGTTGCAGTACGGCCGGAGGCATTACATCACTAATCAGGTAATGAAAGGGAGCCTGTCTGTTCTTCAATGGGGGGAATGACTGCTGGGTGGGAGGAAGATCATTCTTTACAGGACTCCGGGGAATTTTAGTTTCAAGCACAGCACGCATGGAAGGGAGCCTATCTGTGCTGCAATGGGTAAGGTGGCTGATGTGTGGGAGGGAGATGAATCACCTGCCACCTAGATACTAGGGATCCTGGGGATTGTAGTTTGCAGGAGGGAACACAACAGGAAATACCAGTTCACAAAAAAAAGCCAACAGCGTTATAATGTACTCAGTACACGGCCATTTACCAACAACACAAGCACGGATCCATCCTAAGCATGTCCATTACTGGCTGACAGGTAAGTAATAAAGTCATCTTACATTGGATAACCCCTGTAAGAAAGGGGTATTCCGCTGTTCAGCGTTTGGAACAAACTGTTCCGAACGCTGGAGCCGGTCGTCGGGAGCTCGTGATGTCATAACCCATTCCCCTCATGACATCACGCCCTGCCCCTCAATGCAAGTCTATGGGAGGGGGCGTGACAGCCGTCATGCCCCCTCCCATAGACTTTCATTGAGGGGCAGGGCGTCATGTCATGAGGGGTGGGGCTATGACACCACAAGCTCCCTTCACCGGCTTTAGCGTTCGGAACAGTTTGTTCCAAACTCTGAGCAGCGGAGTACCCCTTATACAATACATTGCAGGCTCCTATAACAAGGATCCTCACCCAAGAATCCCCAGTATACATCACCTAAATACCAGAACTAATATGCAGCCAATAAGATGCAAAGAAAAAAACAACACAAAAACATATGACATCACTAGTTTGCTATAAAGTTAATTCTAATTAATAGAACTCTTGTAATTTAGTCTATCAAATAATTAAAAGACAACATATTTTTAGATTGCTAAATTAATTATCGCCGTCCCATTGTTTTATGGGAAATGGGATACCCAGGGAGATAAGGCTGAGAATATGCCTATCTAATCAGGTTGCTGTAATCTAATTAGCTGAATTCCCAGCCGTACTGTAATGTCTACAGGCAATCACTTAACAAGCAAATTCATTTTCAAAGTTTTTTTTTTTTCACAACTTAAGCCACTCCAGTAATCAGCGCGCGCTACCAGGGTACAGCCGGCGCCCCATTATTGGCGTGACAATTTTATAAATGTTAAGTGTTGTTCCTTTAGCACACCGCAGCAGATGCTACGTGACTTCAATTACCGTATCCTAAAATCAAGTGGGCTCTTATTGATGTAATTTCTTCAATTTGTTTAAACAAATTTTTTATGCCTACCCTTCTAAGCCGAATAACAGTTTGAATTCAAACAGTTGTCAGATTAATAAAATTTTTACATGTTGTACATGTTGGTAAAACCTTTGTAATATACTTCATAAAAATATTATCTCCTTTTAACCGAAATCATGGCTTATAAAAAAAAAAAAAAAAAAAAAAAAAAAAAAGACCACTAGGGGTCCCCATACCATCCAGAACATAATCCTGTCCGGCAGCAGCATCATCTTTGTCCCAGGTGAAGCACAGGCTGAGACAAAGTCCAGTAAGTGATGTGGGACTAGCACTCCTCTGTGCTCACTCCTGTCCTATTAGACTGCAGCATGAAAACAGAGAGGAGGGGGTTACAGAGCAGCCTGCAGTGAATGGAGGCACAGCACAGCACAGCACAGCACAACAGACTCAGGGAGGAAGTGAATGCCCGGCTCAGTGCTTGTCTCAGGCACGACCCTTCCTGAGCGGTGGAAGTCAGAATGAGTGAGCAGCAGAACAGAGAGATTTGTGAGCCAAATACAGAAGCTAGACACGTATAGTGTGAAAGGGGCCTTAGAATCTGCATGACTTGGTGAGGACATTTTGAAAAACATCTGCTGTGTGAACATAGCCTAAAGGGTCATCCAGGAGGGGGAAAAGTAATTCTTTCCTTAATTCCACAGTTCTTCCCTGTGACCATTGCATCAATATTTTTTTTGTTTAACCCCTTAAAGACCTGGGGTTTTTCCGTTTTTGCACTTTCGTTTTTTCCTCTTTACCTTTAAAAATCATAACCCTTTCAATTTTGCACCTAAAAATCCATATTATGGCTTATTTTTTGCGCCACCAATTCTACTTTACAGTGACGTCAGTCATTTTACCCAAAAATCTACGGCAAAATGGAAAAAAAATCATTGTGAGACAAAATTGAAAAAAAAAAACGCCATTTTGTAAGTTTTGGGGGCTTCTGTTTCTACGCAGTACATTTTTCGGTACAAATGACACCTTCTCTTTATTCTGTAGGTCCATACGATTAAAATGATCCCCTACTTATATAGGTTTGATTTTGTCGTACTTCTGAATAAAAATCATAAATACATGCAGGAAAATGTATACGTTTAAAATTGTCATCTTCTGACCTCTAAAAAAAATATAATAGATAAAACAGAAAAAGGCGGCGCTCAGATCCCAAAAGCAATTAGAAGTAGAAGAGGTTTGTACTCACCCGGTGTATGTGGGAGGTCACAGGACAGTGATCCCCCACTAACACCTGGAGTCCTCTTGTCACTTGTACACTGAAACAATCTCCGTCATGTAGACATCCCTTAGGGAGGGCGCAGGGTGAGCCGGAATCACAATGCCGTGGTCCGTGTATGAGAAAAGAACAATTGGAAAAACCAGCGCTCGGAGGTAGTACAAAACATAATAACAATCAAACCATAATATAGTAGATTGTCACTGAGGTAAACTTACTTCACTAGGGGAGATGTGTAGGTACAGTTACCCTTCACATCATCCCCTTCCAGAAGAGTATGACAAAAAGGCCCGGAGGTCCGTGGATAGATAGGGTAGGATTTATTGCGACGCGTTTCGGAGGGCTTACAGGATCGCCTCCTTCCTCAGGCATATATCAAAACAAAGTAATAACAGCCCCCTTATATACATACCATGTCCGGAGTAGAGGCGTGTTAATTGGTTCTTTTGTTGTATTGAAAGGATAGTTTGAGGACCTGCAGATCCGGTTCTGCAGGTCACGTGTTCCAGGGTCACGTGATCATAGATCACGTGATACCCAGAGGTATAGTAGTTACCTCCTAAGGGGAGGAGGGCCGGAAGTTTCGGCAATGGATCCGCGACCACGTGATGAGAGTCACCACGTGATCGAGGATAATATGCCGGCCTTCCGGAAAGGTGCGTTCCACGATGGAGCGCACCAATGCGCAAGCGGAGATAGATAGAACACTCGACGCCTGCGCACCTGACGTATCGGCGACCCGATGCGCTCCAGAGTGGAACGCACTGAAATAACTATGGGTAAATTGTTAAAGAACCAAAAACGCCTATCCTACGGACATGTTTACAAAAAGGAGGCAAATAGTACATTAAGAGAAACATAATCAATTAAAAACATACAATAATGATATAGTATAATATAAAAAGAAAACAAATGTTAAAATGTTTCTCTTAATGTACTATTTGCCTCCTTTTTGTAAACATGTCCGTAGGATAGGCGTTTTTGGTTCTTTAACAATTTACCCATAGTTATTTCAGTGCGTTCCACTCTGGAGCGCATCGGGTCGCCGATACGTCAGGTGCGCAGGCGTCGAGTGTTCTATCTATCTCCGCTTGCGCATTGGTGCGCTCCATCGTGGAACGCACCTTTCCGGAAGGCCGGCATATTATCCTCGATCACGTGGTGACTCTCATCACGTGGTCGCGGATCCATTGCCGAAACTTCCGGCCCTCCTCCCCTTAGGAGGTAACTAATATACCTCTGGGTATCACGTGATCTATGATCACGTGACCCTGGAACACGTGACCTGCAGAACCGGATCTGCAGGTCCTCAAACTATCCTTTCAATACAACAAAAGAACCAATTAACACGCCTCTACTCCGGACATGGTATGTATATAAGGGGGCTGTTATTACTTTGTTTTGATATATGCCTGAGGAAGGAGGCGATCCTGTAAGCCCTCCGAAACGCGTCGCTATCCTACCCTATCTATCCACGGACCTCCGGGCCTTTTTGTCATACTCTTCTGGAAGGGGATGATGTGAAAGGTAACTGTACCTACACATCTCCCCTAGTGAAGTAAGTTTACCTCAGTGACAATCTACTATATTATGGTTTGATTGTTATTATGTTTTGTACTACCTCCGAGCGCTGGTTTTTCCAATTGTTCTTATCTTCTGACCTCTATAACTTTTTTTTATTTTTCTGCGTATGTGGCGTTGTGGGGGCTCATTTTTGCGCCGTGATCTGATGTTTTTAGTGGTACCCTTTTTGTATTGATAGGACTTGTTTTATTCATTTTTTCATGATATAAAAAGTGACCAAATACACAATTTTGGACTTTGGAATTTTTTTGCGCGTACGCCATTGACCGTGTGGTTTAATTAATGATATATTTTTATAATTCGGACATTTCCGCACGCGCGATGCCACATATGCTTATTTTTATTTACACATTTTTTTTTTTTTAAATGGGAAAAGGGGGGTGATTCAAACTTTTATTAGGAGAGGGGTTAAATGATCTTTATTTCCTTTTTTTTTCACTTTTTTTTGCAGTGTTATAGCTCCCATAGGGACCTATAACACTGCACACACTGATCTTTTACATTGATCAATGGTTTCTCATAGGAAACCAGTGATCGATGATTCTGCCGCTTGACTGCTCATGTCTGGATCTCAGGCACTGAGCAGTCATTCGGCGATTGGACACCAGGAGGCCAGGTAGGAGACCCTCCTCGTGTCTAACAGCTGTTCGGGACGTCGTGATTTCGCCTCGGCGATCCCGAACAGCTCCCTGAGCTAACCGGCATGGTTTCACTTTCATTTTAGATGCAGCGTTCAACTTTGAACGCCGCATCTAAAGGGTTAATAGCGCGCGGCACCGCGATCACTGCCGCGCACTATTAGCCACGGGTCCCGGGCCCCACGTTATAGAAACGGAAAGGACTCAGGACGTACTGGTACGTCCTTGTTCCTTAAGAGGTTAATTCATAAAAAAAGACCAAACAACTGCAAAAAAAGAAAATAATAATAATAATTAATAAAATAAAAATAATAATACAAAAAAAACCCAATAATAATAATAATACTAATACAGCCCATGAAAGATAAACCAAGATTCTACAACTAGACAAGATACACATGAGAAATGCGGTAATCACCCCAAATGCGGATGTTTTTGCCTGCATGCGTTGATCCTTATGTGGTAACTAGTGTTGGGCGCGAATATTCGCATTTTGAATTTTTATCGTGAATATCGCAAATTCGTGAATATTGCGAATATATTCGCTATATATTCGAAATTACGAATATTCACTTTTTTCCCGCATTTTAGAATTTTTGCATATTCCTTCTTTTCACTTGTGGGCCAATTAGAATGATGCAAATACACTTGTCAGAGGTTATCAACAACATCCCTAGCAACCAATAGTAAAGTTGCCCACCCCCTCACTGTTTTCTTCCTCGAATATGCGAATATTCACATATGCGAATATAACGAATACGAATATTCGTCTATATATTCACGAAATATCACAAATTCGAATATGGCCAATGCCGCTCATCACTAGTGGTAACCACCAAACCCCGTCGGGAGTGCGGAAATATATTGACCCCTTTATTGATGATCCATTGCAGTGTTTCCCAACCAGGGTGCCTCCAGCTGTTGCAAAACTCCAACTCACAGCATGCCCGGACAGCCAACGGCTGTCCGGGCATGCTGTGAGTTGTAGTTTTGCAACAGCTGTAGGCATCCCTGGTTGGGAAACACTGACCTACACTATATACTACTATATAGTTTAACATGCTGGGAGTTGTAGTTTTGCAACAGCTGGAGGCATCCCTGGTTGGGAAACACTGACCTATACTATATACTACTATATAGTTCAACATGCTGGGAGTTGTAGTTTTGCAACAGCTGGAGGCATCCCTGGCTGGGAAACACTGACCTATACTATATACTACTATATAGTCCAACATGCTGGGAGTTGTAGTTTTGCACCAGCTGGAGGGAGGCGCCCTAGTTGGTAAGCACAATTCTATTGTCAATGGAAAGATCCTGTTATAGGCTTCATACTAGACGTGTTACCTAATCTTGCCCTATGATGCAATAAGTCATTAACCCCCCGAAAAGGATAAAACTGTACGTTCTACATAAGACACTGTGATAGTCTGGGGGGAGTAGGGTATATGGGCTGTAGCTGTGCGGTGACTAAAGGGTGTCTGGTTAACCCTTTCTATTCATGACGCCAGGGTGAGAGCTCCTCTGTAATGCTTGTCCTACCGCCAACCCTTCCCAAGAGCGATAGGGAGGTATAGGATAATAGAATGTCCACAACCGGAGAGTTTGCTGAAAACAGTTGGAACTTTTACTGAAGATTTTATGCAACTTCACGACAGGAACAGTCTCTACATATGCAAATTCTCTTGGAGATTGACAGAGGTTGGGACCTTAAGCAATTTTGAGTCCTTAGACTGATATGCGTTGTTCCACTGGATTTAGGGGAATTAGTTGCGGTCCAGTAGTCACGCTACTACTCACGGTTTAGTTTAGAACTCACGGTTTAGGCTCTGCTGAGGCCGGTAGGTTTTCTGGCCTAGCGTGTCTTTGAAAGTTGCGCAGATCCGTCCTGCTAGTCCGGCATCCACGAGAGCAGCAACCCAAAAACTAGAGCTAATTGGTCCAATACTTCTGTCAATCACCTTTACATAGAATTATAGGTAAACATGTGACCCAAGGACCCCCAAAGATCCTCCAACATACCATAGAGGAATTAACATAGTCACATGACCGAAGGTCCTGCGACGCTAACAAGGCAAGTATACTATACATTATATTAAATATACACCTTATTAAATATGTACATATAAACATTATAGAATTAGAGTAGAAGGAGGCGACTAGGGGCTGTCCCACCTGGGGGACCCTATCTGAACGTAGTAACTCTGTAACCAGGTACGGTATGCAATACGGTACCGGGACACCACAACACAATTTATAGAATAGACAGTTTCGCTTTAAATCGGAGCTTCTTCTATCCTCTCTCCTTGATCCCCGGCTGTCAATAGACAGTACAGTAATAGCCGCAGCTTTATTAATATTGTAAAGCTTCACAAATCCACTGTCAAAAACTGCGCGTAGATGAAAGATGCAATAAAGGGAGCGGGGATCTGAGGCTTCCATGTCACGTCCCCCCATTCCACATTCATTAACATTACGAGGCCGCCGTAATTAGTCATCATTACTATTCGCGCTGTTTATGCTGAAGTTTAAAGGGCTATCACCTTGCACTGTATTATTCGCATGGCTTCCTTCTACGCAGATTAATAGGTAAAAAACCCATGTAAAAGGAAGCACGCAAAATAGATGATATTGCCTTCCAGCAGATAGAGGTGTTTTCACAGTCAATTTTATTAGCTTAATCTTGGAAAACATTCCTGTGCTGTATAAGGCTGTGCTATATCTGTCTGCTGCCTGCTCAATTATTTAACTACGTTAGTTACTATCAGGCGGTGGAGCGCTGAGGTAGGGACAGATGGAGCCATCACCCGCTCAACACTTCAACACTTCTCATTTTTCTTTCTTTCTTTTTTTTTTCAGCTCATAAAACATAAAAAAATCAATGGCTGAAATTGTCTTTTTTTTCTTCTTTTGCATTTGGGATATGTTTTTCGCCATGAAAACAGGCAAAAAATAAAATAAAATAAAATAAAAAAGGCCCAATGCGTAAAGGAATACTCCGGTGGAAAACAATTTTGTTCAAATCAACTGGTTCCAGAAAGTTAAACAGATTTGTAAATTACTTCTATTTAAAAATATTAATCCTTCCAGTACTTATCAGCTGCTGTATGCTCCAGAGGAAGTTATGTAGTTCTTTCCAGTCTGATCACAGTGCTCTCTGCTGACACCTCTGTCCGAGTCAGGAATTGTCCAGAGTAGGAGCAGCAAATCCCCATAGCAAACCTCTCCTGCTTTGGACAGTTCCTGACATGGACAGAGGTGTCAGCAGTGGTCAGACTGGAAAGAACTACACAACTTCCTTAGGAGCATACAGCAGCTGATAAGTACTGGAAGGATTAAGATTTGTTAATAGAAGTAATTTACAAATCTGTTTAACTTTCTGGAACCAGTTGATTGGAAAGAAAAAAATGTCCCCAAAAGTAGTCCTAAAGGGAACCTGTCATAAGATTTTACAATATTTAACACAAGTTATAAATGGTTTAATCTTCCTCACCATCCCCGGGGGACATTTCTGCCCGCAGGGATGGTGCAGATGTAAAGTTAGGATTTTTCCCCCACCGGCCCCGTAAGTAGTTCCCTGGGCGGGGAGCAATACTCACCTGGTTCTGCTGGTACGGCTGTAATCCCTCCCCCTCAGCATGATTGATAACCATAGTCATCGCTTTGCTCCGTCTGATTAAGGAGCAGAGCGGCAAGAAGAGCTGACAATCACACTGGGGTGGCACGATTTCATCCGGGAAGACAAGACTAGGTGAGTATAGCTCCCCGCCCAGGGGACTACTTAAGGAGCCAGAGGGGGAGACTTTCTGACTTCATATCCTCACCATCCCTACGGGCAGGAATATCTCCTGGGGATGATATGGAAAAAGACTTTACCATATATAATGCATTGCCACGTGTTATATATGACAAAACTCATGACAGGTTCCCTTTAATTGTATGGTGGGAACAATTACTGCTATAACAATTAAACAGAACCTGTCATCCCTTTCATGCTGCATTAACCAATCATTGTTGGGTTGGTCCCTATTGGTTTTTCCCCGCCCAGTCACACTTGATTGATAGGTTTCTCCCTATACTCAAACATGAAGAGATCGACCAATGAAGGCTGGTGGGCGGAGAGAACCCACTGGGGACGGCCCTGATGACTTGTGGTTCAAGCAGCATGAAGGTGATAACATGTTCCATTTAATGGCCCTCATTTACTATCGGAGTTCCATTCAAACTTAGGTGACAAAAATTATAGGGAAATGCATTTCTCTCTATTAAAAACATGCACCAAAGTTTCCCCCCCTTTTTTTTTTTTTTTTTACCGAAAAAAGGCTTCACTTTCAGCCATCTATCCAAAATGTGGACGTGGCTTTCTACTTTTTTCACAATCCAACTTATTTAATACATTTCCCGCCCTCTTTTTGGCATCTTTTTGTGCCTTGTGATTTTTCTCTTAGAATGAAATGAATGAAAACATATTTGTTTGGTTATTTATGGACCCTATGGTGCATGTCCAATACACCGACAGTTACCAACATGTGAAAAAGAACTTTCATGAATATAAGGGAAAATTCTATAGAAATTCACTATAAAAAAAGGGGAAAAAAATTATGAAATATTGAAATGAGGGCCATTGTATTAAAAAAAAAAAATTGTTGAATTTACTTTGTTTCTTACTTTGTTTTATTTAATGGCCCTGACTTATTAAAGGGGTACTCCGCCCCTAGACATCTTATCCCCTATCCAAAGGATAGGGGATAAGATGTCTGATCGCGGGGGTCCCACCACTGGGGATTCCCACGATCTCCCTGCTGCACCTGGCATTTGTTTAGAGAGTCGGGTGCAGCGCTGGAGGCTTGGGATGTCACAGGCATGCCCCGCTTGTGACCTCACGGCCATGCCCCCTCAATGCAAGTCTATGGGAGGGGGCGTGACGTCCATCACGCCCCCCTCCATAGACTTGCATTGAGGGGGCGTGGCCATGACATCACGAGCGGGGGGTGCCCATAACGTCACAAGCCTCTGCCCCGCATCACCAGTCATCCGGCACAGAGCGAAGATCTCTCCGTGCACTGGATGTCTGGGGTGCCACAGCCGAGATCTCGAGGGTCCCCAGCGGCGGGACCCCAGCAATCAGACATGTTATCCCCTATCCTTTGGATAGGGGATAAGATGTCTAGGGGCAGAGCACCCCTTTAAGCATTCACATCATGTTTGGGGCACACGGCAGCCAGATCCGGTGGGAGGATTTTGTAAACCAGCAACTGAAGAAACTGTGCCGTACCCTATTCACTTCAAGGAGCCGGATGGAGCCAGCTGGTGACTCCGGTAGGGTCTTTTTTGGACCGTTTTTGTTGTCAGACTGAAAACTGTGGCAGACATTACAGCAGGGTAGTTTAGTGTCTCTTTCAGGCCATGTTCACATGTCAGAATTTCTGTGCCGGATTCTGCTGTGCTGTGCATGCGGCAGAATTTCCGTTCCAGTTGTTTCCATTTTCCATGTCCGCACAAAGAATGAACATGTTCATTATTCATGCGGAGTCCGCACAGAATGCATAGCCATCCATGAGATGGCGTATTCCTGTGTGGCCTAGCATCTGCATATTGTGCTTGCGTCCCGCAGTGTCCGGTATGTCCGCATGGAGATTCTCCGTGCAGACATTCTGTCGTGTGAATATGGCTTTACAACTTTCCTCTTTAGTATTTGCCCTTCCCCAAGCCCTACCTATAGGGTACGTTCACATGAGCTGATTTTTTTGCGGGTTTTCCGCTGCGCATTTGAAAGTGGGCGGGCTCTTCTCGGCTGTCCGCAGAAGATTTTCCGCTTTGGAATTTACGCTGCGGAAAATCTGCCGCAGTCCCTACTGACTTCAATGGGGCTTGCGGCAGATTTCCCGCAGCGTAAATTCCGCCCCGGAAAATCTGCTGCGGACAGCTGAGAAGAGCCCGCCCACTTTCTAATACACAGCGGGAAACCCACAAAAAAATCAGCTTGTGTGAACGTAGCCATAGGCACTGGCCCAATGTGTATAGTTGTCTATGGCCCTGTCCACCTTGGATTCTGTACCCACAGATGCCAAGACCCCACATGAACCAATCCTAGTACTTTCAAAGTTCTCAGAAATGATCTGAATAAGTGTTCAACTGAAATAAATAAATAAGCGAAGAAATAAATAAATACGAGGCGCTTAATCCTACCTGACCTATTCCGGCAGACGATGATTGCTGACGTGCTTGACATTTCGCTAAAGGTTACCAACACAGAATCCTGCGTGTAAGCACAAGAGAAAGGATTCCTTCACACCATCAAATCTATCACATGGGAACTTGTCGGAAATGTAATTACCTCCCGTTTATCTAGAAAAGCCTTTGAAACAAATATGCTGATGTGCATCCTAATCAATCCCCGCAATGTCTTAAGAATATCCAATTACATGACTGGCAGAACAAGCTGAGATCCCAAATCAAAGATGACGGTTTTCATAAATTCCTCTATTTGTTGGTTGCAATGGAGTTAAGAGATTATATAGACGCGTTCCGTTGCTTTATTGAAGTTGATTATGGGCTGAAATCTAAAACAGTTATTTTGTCTTTTGCATTATTTAGATGTATCCATAGGAAAACCACCTGTCCCTGGAGAAATAGATGATTTTACCCTGACTGTGCTACATGGTAGATTTCCGGGTGCCCTTGTGACCCTGTAACAATGGATATTGATTGTCTATTAATGGCCCATGGGAAGTGGGAGTCATTATTAAAACATGTAATGTTGTTTGCTGATGGCTTTTTAGAGCCACCACAGATACCTGTCATGGGGGCTTGCACATTGTAGATAGTGTAGACCTTCTAATGTAGATAGGATAGTGCTACCACATCCTGCCACATCATACATGACTGGATGGTTAAATGCACTCGACATCCTGTTTACAAGTACATGGAGTATCTACAACTCCAATTTAAAGAGGTTTAAAGGGGCACCCCGACCCTAGACATCTTATCTCCTATCCAAAGGATAGGGGATAAGAAGTCTGATCGCGGGGGTCCTGCAGCTGGGACCCCAGTGATCTCTGTGCAGCACCCACCATTCGTTTAGAACGGCCATGCCCCTCGTGACGTCACACCATGCCCCATCAATGCAAGTCTATAGGAGGGGGCTGTCACCATGACCCCCGCAGCCCACTCCAAATGTTTGTAACATAATGCTTTGAACGCTGGGGCAGCAGAGTAGCCCTTTAAAGTCTCCTTAGTGTAGGCCTCTAAAATTTCCTTAGAGTAGGCCATCAGCATCAGATTGATGGGATTCCAAACCCAGTCCCAGGGATCCTGGGGAGAGAAAAAAAAAAGTGTGGGAACTAGCCAAAGGTTTCCACTTAGGTCCTGCAGGGCTTCTGCTAACTGGGGGATTCTAGTTGCTTGGTCCTTGCTACTTTACCCAACACCACTTCCCATTAATGACAGACACAATAATTTTGGTGCAAAGGCCACAGCAGCCCAATTTTATTTAACAAAAACAACTATAAAATTTCAACTATAAACTTTTGTATGAACATCATACATTAATATGAACTCCTTTTGGAACAAATAGTATTTATCAGGAGAAGAACCCAGAGGCACCGTCCACCTTTACTTTTCATAAATCAGCCATTGAATAACTAGGGCCTCCTACTTTACTCCCAACCATTCATCACCTAGCCCAGGAGCACCATCTTCAGAGCCCCGAACCCCTCCCTGGGACCCATGGCCGCAGAGACCTTACCACCGAGCCATGTATCATCCACGCCCCACTTTCCAATCCAAACTCCATCAAGTGCAGTGATGCCTCTAGATCCTTCTCCGGCCCCATCCACAATGACAGCGAGTGACCCCTTACTCGCCGACGTTCCGCCAAACCATCACAGCGCGCTCCACCGCCTCCTTAAGTTCCAGCAACCACAGATCCATCCCCAGATCATTTAAATGGACACCGTCAGAGGCCATAAAATCAGGATCACCTGACTCCAAATCTCTGTGGCATACCACCAAACCCCCAGTACGAGCCACAAACTTCCCCACAACCTTGTTCACTTTGGCCCGCGCTCTGTTCAGCCCTGCCACCGACCTGGCCCGCCTCCACTTCCTACAAGCCACCATGTTCGACCAGATCAGCAGCAGGCCTGGCAAAGATGGTCACCGGTAAAGCATATCCAATTTTGTGTCCCTCATCAGGTCCCTAGACCTGCGGAACCCCAAGTCGTTTCCCCCAAGGTGCAAGACCAGGACATCAGGGGGCCTGTCCATCCTCACATAAAACTGAACCCACAGCAACAGATCGGGCCACCTCATACCACCATGATCCAACCACCGAACCTCCACCCCCGAACCGCTGTAAACTGAAAGCGGGACAAAAAAACCCAATCCATATGAACCAAAAGAGGGCCCAACCCAGGTGGGCGCACTAGAAAGTCCCAGTAGCAATTCACCGGACAGATCCCAGACCCCTCCAAAGGCTCCAGCCTAGCAACCACTCCCCTGCCCATCTGGTCCGTCTTGGAGCACCGAAGCAAACATTCCAAGACCCCATCCTCAACCCGAACATCCGCAAAAAGCAACCCCCCCCTTCCCTACTAGGAGCAACCATTTCTGATAACCGAAAATCCCCCAAAAATGCCAAAGCAAAAGCCAAACCAAATAAAACTACCTCATACTGCGAAGCACAAACCCCAGCCAACAAGACCCTTAACTGCGACAGCAGCTGGAAAGACACCGGCTTCCTTGTATACCGCCGAACCACCCCTTTCCGAAAACCCCGCACCGCCTGCCGAACCAGAAAAAACTTTGTAACATCCGGCAACCCCCGCGCCTTGAACCAAAAAGCCAGGGCCTACAAGCGACGGCCCAACCCCAAAGGTGAAACGCCCTCACAAAAAGTCCTGCCGACATATAAAAGGAGAGCTGCCTCCCACTCAGAATCCGCTGCCCCCAAATTCAAGCATCCCACTAGGGCCTCCCATCAGTCCACCACCGCCTGTACGCATCCCAAGTAGCCCCACTCACGGACTGGCCGACCAGACCCAACTCCACAGCTACACCAGACTCCACAGCCAGGCAGGACAAGGGACCCCATTCTCCGCTGCTTTCGGCGCTAGCTCCCGTAAACACTCCAACTGAAAACGAGAAATGGCGTCAGCGACATTAATAACCACCCCGGGAACATGCAAAGCCACAAATTGAGAATTTAGCTCCAAACCTCGCAACACCAATCCACACCAACACCAACACCACACCCAGATTGTCGCAATGGAAGCACACCATCCTATTGCGCAACAACCCCCCCCCCCCCCCCAAATCTCAACTGCAACAATAATGGGGAACAGCTCCAGAAGTCCCAGGTTTTTTGTGAGCCCAGCCGTTCTCCAAGCATCAGACCACGAACCCGCACACCACTGTCCCTGCAGATATGCCCTAAACCCACAGCTATCTGCCACATCTGTGAACAAATCCAAATCCCCACTAGACACCGGACGATCCATGACCATAGATGGATCATTGAACTGTCTCAAAAAATCCTTCCAAACACCTAAATCCACCCGCAAATCGGCGGACAACTAAACAAAATGGTGTGGCCGCACCACCCCAGCAAAACATTTGACCCATGGGCATGATACGGCAGGCAAAATTCAGCCGACCCAACAATGCCTGAACCTCCCTCATACGCAATTTGCGAACCCGGCACCCATGGTCCACCGCCTCCTGCAGCACCGCGAGCTTGTCCTCCGGCAGCCGATATTCTAGGGCCACCATGTCAATCACGATCCCCAGAAACTTAATGACTGTCGCCAGACCCTCCGTCTTGTCGGGGGCCAAGGGAACCCCAAACCATCCAGCCACCCGCTCCATAACTTGAAGCAGGATAGCACAGACCTTGGACCCCGCCGGGCCGATGAATAAAAAGTCATCCAGCTAGTGAAGCACGGAGTCAATTTGCGACTCCCGCTTCACCACCCATTTCAAAAAGGAACTAAACTGTTCAAAATATGAACAAGAAACTGAACACCCCATAGGCAGGCAAAGATCAACAAAGTACCGCCCCTCTAGAAAACAACCCAGGAGCAGAAAACTGTCAGGATGGACGGGCAGCAGCTGAAAGGCAACCTCAATATCCGTCTTAGCCAGCAGAGCTCCCCGCCCATACCGCCGCACCCACACCAAGGCAGCGTCAAAGGATGTATACGAAACGGCACAAACCGCCAGATCAATACCATCATTCACTGACTACCCTGTGGGGTGCGAGAGGTGGTGAATGAGCCGAGACTTATTGGGCTCCTTCTTCGGCACTATGCACAAAGGGGAAACCCGCAATCCCAGCAACGGAGGGGACTCAAAAGGCATCGCCATCCTGCCTAACTCCACTTCCTTCAACAACTTCACCGCAACCAACTCAGGGCAGAGTCGGGCAGAAACCAAGTTCCGCACAGCCCCCACAGAACCCGCCGCCAAACTCGGAATTTGAAACCCTTCCCGAAAAACCAGCACACAACAACACCGCTGTTGCCTTATTTGGATATAGGTCTAGGAAGGGTGCCATCCTTCCCACCGCCACTGGCGTCACCCCTCTTGAAGTCAGAGTCTCCACCCTTCCCCCGCCTCTCTTAAAACAGCGGGACAGGCCGTGGGCACCCTCCCACCCGGAGCACTCGTGCCGAAAGCAGCACTCCGCTCCAAACTTGCAGTTACCCTCATTGAACTGCCAGCATACCCCTTTTGCCATCCCCCTCTGTCCGGGTGGCACTTGAGCCGCCAGTGCCGTCCTGAAAGGACTGCGGCCCACTCCACGGGGCAACCATAAGTTTCATCTACAAGCCGATATCCTTGTGGAAGGAAGGCAGCACTGCCATCCGCTGCCTAAACTGCTCATCGTATCGCAACCAGGCAGTTCCCCCATAAACGCGATACGCCTTGCCGATAGCATCCATATAGCAGAAAAGCCCGGAGCAGTGCTCCGGCGCCTTCTCGCCCACCACACTATCAAGGGTGGCAAAGGCCTGAAGCCAGTTAGAAAATGACAGCAGTATCAATCGATATCGCCGCCGCTCTTCTTCCTCCTCCTTCACCTTCTTCTTTCCCTCATCCGGTTTAACACTGTCCAGATTACATTTTTCCAAGGACAGCAGAGAAAAAATCTCCACGTATTCACCCTTCCAAATTTTTTCCCACACCTCAGCCTTCAGATGAGACCCCAAGGGGCCCTCGTAACAGACATACACCTTACCCCGCGCATTGTCCTCCAACCTCACATCTCCCCCAGCCCCTGAGTCCCCCAACACTGCCGAGGGGCCTGCTACCTGCCGGTCAGACGACCCACCAGCCCCACCGCTGAGAGGCCCTCCGGACCCCACCGCCGCACTGGCAGTCCTTGCCACTGCCGCAACCCGTGCATTCAGTGAAATGGTCGCAGGCCCACCCCCCGCAGCTCCTCCAGCCCCATGACAACCCCGCTGACCTGCTGCCAGCACGCCACACTGCAGCCGGGGACCCCCTCACCCCCCAGACCCCCGCCTTGTACTAAAGCCTTCAGACCAGTAAGCAGCAATTGCAAACATGCCAACCCACCACCCGCGGACCCCCCCCCCCCCCCAAAGTCAAAGGAGAAGGTGGAACACTCACCAGACCCCACTGGCGAAGGACCAGCGGGCGTAAATCCCGTTCCAGTGGGCATCCTGCCTGCACCGGTAGATCTCCTTAGGTCACTTGTAGAAGCAGAGGCCACAAAGCCCGCAGAATTTGCCACAGAAGCCGCGGAAACCCCAGCCGGGGTTGTACTTGGAGCCCTGGATACCTGGGAGGGAGTACATGCCCACTCCTCCGTGCCTCCGGCACGGATGAAGCACCAGCAGCAGGTGAAGCTGGAGAAGCCTCCCCCTGGTCCAGCAGAATTTCATCATCGCTGACGTCACTAGGAGCAGGGTCAGCATCCCTTCCCCCGCCCAGGGACCTATCTTCTTCAGGTAACAAGGCAGCCTGCCCGTCCACCTCACCACTAGACCCTGCAGGGTCCGTCTCAGTGGTAGCCTGGGTAGCCACCAGGCCAGCAGGAGACCGCCTCCCCTCCAGGGGAGTGGGTACAGCCACAGCACAGCGCGCAGCCCTCCGTTGGTCCCACCCCCCTACAGTAGCAGGGGGTTGAGCGCGGGCAGCAGCATGCTCCTCCAGTCGCATGGGGACCCGTGGCACCCCTACGCTGGCCTCCCTGCTCCACCGCACCCGAGCGGCCACCGGCAGCCCCCCAGACCTGCCCCCACCTGACCCGCTGGAGCGGGAGGCAGAGGGACCCGCAAGGGGACTTACCCTGTGGCACCGGGCGCGTGGTGAAGATTCAGGCGAAAGCCACGCTGGTGGGAGGGAGCGCCGACCACTGGACTGGACCCCCTGGCCGGCTGCAGCACCTCCCGGGATAGGGATGAAAACTGGTCCTCCAGCCACCGAGGGCCCCTCCGCAATGCCTCCTCTTGCAGCTGCCGCAGCAACTCATCCGCAGGAGATGCTATCATCAGGTGGGAGCGCTGTAATCTTCTACTCCTTCACCATGCGGACTGGCTCCGCCTCTTCCTCCCTGTCTCTATATACCCCCCTCCTACTCCTCCTACTTCCCCTTCCTCCTTACTCTGCACCCCAATCATTAACCCACCATTAACCCCTTCCTACCTGGCCATCATCCACCTGTCATGCGCCCCTCCGTTCCGATTTTTCTCTCCTCCATGGCTTACTAGTCTTGAGCCCTGCCCAGTCCCCATGCCATTCAGCTGTTTGGCCCTCCTCAATGCCAGAATAGTGTAAAGAGCCGAAAGCAGAGTCCTCCATACAGTGTGTAGTGGTCATGTTGGTTTACTGGAGCCCAGCTTCTATTGAACTGAATAAAAGTTGAGTTGCCGTAACCAGAACAACCACTACGCAATGTATAGCCATCGCTCCGTTCATTCTCTATGGGTCTTCAGAACATTGCCGAAGGCTGAACTTGGTGTGCTGAACCTGCGGCTATCAGGACATGCTGGGAATTGTAGTTTCACAGGTTGACCATTGGTCTATGCTCTGGTAACAAGACTTTAGTAGACCAAAGGAAAGATAAAGGTCCTAGTTTTTTGAATGGTATCAGTAGTTCCACTATCTGTCTAGGGCAGTGTTTCTTAACCAGGGTGCCTTTTGTTGCAAAACTACAACTTCCAGGATGCCATCATGGGAGTTGAAGTTTGGCAATAGCTGAAGGCTATTGGGAGACACTGATCTGGGGCCACAATAATTCTCATCATAGCAAAAAGAATTATAGGAATGGCACATGCTTGGGGCCTTTGGTGGTTGGTGGCATGATCTTCTCTTAGGCCAGTATGATGGTTTCCATTGGTGGCTAGAGGTCTTGACCAAGAATTGATATCTCACTTTAGTGTTAAGAAAATGGCTCCAAATTCAGCCTCAAATATGGTTGTTATTGGGGCCAAAGACTTTGTCAGAACCTGGACCTTCCGCATGATCTTCTCATAGGCCAGTATGATGGTTCTTATAGGTGGCTAGAGGTCTGAAACCAAGAGTTGAGATCTCACCCTAGTGGTATGGAAATGGCTTCAAATCCAGATCCACATGGGGTTGTTATTGGGGCCCAAGATGATGGTTTCTATGGGTGTCCCGATACTATTTTTTTTAAGACCAAGTACGAGTATCCATACTTTTTCTTAAGCATCTCGCCAATACCAATTATCAATACTTTTTTCAATGTCATGTGACAGTTTTTTTTAAATTTTCCTTAAGGGTACGTTCACACAGGCGGATCCACAGCATATTTTACGCTGCCGATCCTCCGCTGAAGGACCGCTACATGGTACCTTTAGATGTGCCTGCTCGGAGCAGCAATATGCATCTACGAGCAGAAACACTGCAATGTGCAGCGCACATGCGCAGTGTACTCGCACATTGTGACCACTCTTGTCCTAGCTCATGGAGCAGGGGCAGCAGCCGCGATATGTGCGAGTACACTGCGCATGCGTGGTGACTCGCACATCGCTTCAGTGTGTTTGCTCGTAGTGGCATATTGCTGCTCCAAGTAGGCACATCTAAAGGCAGAATGCAGCAGTCCTTCAGCGGCGGACCTGCAGCGTAAAATACACTGTGGATCCGCCTGTGTGAACATACCTTTAAAGGGGTACTTCGGTGAAAAACTTTTTTTTTTTTTAAATCAACTGGTGCCAGAAAGTTAAACAGATTTGTAAATTACTTCTATTAAAAAATCTTAATCCTTCCTGTACTTATTACCTGCGGAATACTACAGCGGAAATTATTTTCTTTTTGAAACACAGAGCTGTTTACTGACATCATGAGCACAGTGCTCTCTGCTGACATCTCTGTCCAATTTAGGAACTGTCCAGAACAGCATATGTTTGCTATGGGGATTTCCTTTTACTCTGGACAGTTCCAAAAATGGACAGAGATGTCAGCAGAGAGCACTGTGCTCATGATGCCAGCAGACAGCTCTGTGTTTCAAACGGAAAACACACAGCTCTGTGTTTCAAACGGAATTTCCACTGTAGTACAGGAAGGATTAAGATTTTTTAATAGAAGTAATTTACAAATCTGTTTAACTTTCTGGCACCAGTTGATTTAAAAAAAAAAAAAGTTTTTCACCGGAGTACCCCTTTAATGGGAAAAAGGGGTGTTGTTTTAGTTTTTAGGGCTTATATATATAATTATTTTATTTTACTCCGCCCCTAGACATCTTATCCCCTATCCAAGGATAGGGGATAAGATGTCTGATTGCGGGGGTCCTGCTGCTGGGGACCCCCGCGATCTCTCCTGCAGCACCCCAGAGTTTGCTCCGTGGCTGATGACTCATGATACAGGGGCTGGCCGGTGGTTTGTGATGTCATGGCTCCGCCCCCAGGAGATATCGCGGGGGTCCCCAGCAGTGGGACCCCCGTGATCAGACATATTATCCCCATAGTACCCCTTTAAACTTTTTTGAAAAGGGGGGTGATTCAAATTTTTGGGAAGGGGTTAATTCACGTTTATTATTTTTTACAATTTTTTTTTCACTTTTTATGTCCCCATAGGGCACTGTTACATGCAATCTGTAGATTGCATACACTGATTAATGCTATGCCATAGCTGCTTTACTAATGCCTGCCATGGCTGGCAGCAGTAAAGGAGCGACGATCGGATGCACGGAGCAGGGTTAGGGTCCTCCGGTTGTCCTCACAGCTAATCGGGACACCGCGATTACACTGCAGGGATCCCGATCAGCATCCTTGAGCTAACCTGCAGTACATCTCAGGACTTTTAGAGGCTGCAATCAACTTTTATCATGGCGTCTAATGGGTTAATGCAGGTCCCGGCTATGATGCGCGCTCAGCTGCTGAGCGCACTGCATAGCTCTGGAGCGGAGAGTGCAGGTGGCGTACCGCACCTCCGTGATAACTGCCGGCCGTACTCCCGCCGGCAGCTATCGGATTAGGTATCGGGGACATTTGCACGAGTACAAGTACTCGTGCAAATGTCAAGTATTGGTCCCGATACCGATACCAGTATCGATATCGAGACATCCTTAATGGTTTCTATAGGTGGCTAGAAGCTAAAGGTCTTTAACTAAAAGCTGAAATGTCATCCAAGTAGTAAGAAATTGGCTCTACAGTCTGCTCCAAATGGAGTTGTATTTGAGGGCCAAAGACTGTGTCAGAGCCTGGACTTTCCGCATGAATTTCTCATAAGCCAGTTTAATGGTTTCTATTTGTGGCTAGAGGTCTTGACCAAGAGTTGATATCTCACTTTAGTGTTAAAAAATGGCTCCAAAGTCAGCTCCAAATGGGGTTGTTATTGGGGCCAAAGACTTTGTCAGAGCCTGGACCTTCCGCATTATCTTCCCATAGTCCAGTATGATGGTTCTTATAGATGGCTAGATGTCTGGACCAAGAGTTGAGATCTCACCCTAGTGGTAAGGAAATGGCTTCAAATTCAGATCCAAATGGGGTTGTTACTGGGGCCAAAGACTTTGTCAGAGCCTGGACCTTCCGCATGATCTTCCCATAGTCCAGTATGATGGTTCTTATAGGTGGCTAGAGGTCTGGACCAAGAGTTGAGATCTCACCCTAGTGGTAAGGAAATGGCTTCAAATTCAGATCCAGATGTGGTTGTTATTGGGGCCCAAGACTGTGTCAGAGCCTGAACCTTCCGCATGATTATCTCTTAGGCCAGTATGATGGTTCCACAGCTATACTGTAGCTTCATTATCATGAAAGTAATTTACCAAATGGTTTTACAAGGGTTTCTATATTCCGTATGTTGCCTCTACATCCATTGCTCCTTTTCAGTCTTTCTATTATATCCTATATTAGAGAACACGAAGAAGAATGTTCTTGCTACAATTTTCCAGTCTTGTCTATTTGCCTTTCACTCAGCAACAATACAAGACACATACAGTATTCTGCATTTACTGTTCCAAAGAAAAGGCTCATCATGCTCTGCCATTTTACATTACTTCAGGTCGGCAGGAGGTATTGTGTGAAAATGTAAAAAGGAATAAACTGTCATTGGACCATTGAAATAATCCTGTCAGGGGCTGAAAGACCCAGAAAAATTCCAGTAAATCATTTGTTTTGCTCTGAGAGGTTTTCTCTTAAAATGGCTGTGATGGAAAGGTTGGAGGCAATCCCAGGGGTACCGTGCGGCCGTCATTGTGCTGGCAGCTGATCTGAGATAATGCCCCTAATGGATGGCGGCTCAGCTCACAGGTACTGCGCCCCATGACTGGCGGGGCACCGCACAATGCAATTTATGCTCAAACTAAAGAAATGAAATGTATTTGTGATTAGTTTTATGTGAATTTACTGAAGATGTTTACTATAAATGACGTGTCAGGAGAAGTAACAGACAGAGTCCCCTAGATGCGTCTGTAGCCTTGAAGGGTAAGTAGGCACCTGGGCATTGTTGCATCTAAACCAGGTGATAGAAAATTGAATCCAGATTACAGAAGTTAAGGTTGTTAATGGTTCTATGGTAACATCTATAGGCTCTAGACCAGAGAAGGGGTTAGCCTGGTTTCCTTGCAGCTCTGGGGTCATAGGTTCAAATACAACCAAGGGCAAGAAGCTTGTATGTTCTCCTTGGGTTTTCTCCAGGTACTCCAGTTTCCTTCCACACACCAAAAGTATACTGGTTAGACTGGTGGCCACCAAAGAAAGCGTGAGGAAGAGAGTCCAGTTATGTGCTACATTTCCTCCCCTTGTTAAATATGTAGCAAAAGAATGGTCTCTGCCCAGACACATTACTGTGACATCACGGTGTATATTATTCCTGTACTGTGACATCACTGTGTGTATTATCCCTGTACTGTGACATCATTATGTGTATTATCCCTGTATTGTGACATCTCTGTGTGTATTATCCCTGTACTGTGACATCACTGTGTATATTATTCCTGTACTGTGACATCACGGTGTATATTATCCCTGTACTGTGACATAACTGTGTGTATTATCCCTGTACTGTGACATCACTGTGTATTATCCCTGTACTGTGACATCACTGTGTATTATCCCTGTACTGTGACATCACTGTGTATTATCCCTCTACTGTGACATCACTGTGTATATTATCCCTGTACTGTGACATCACTGTGTATATTATCCCTGTACTGTGACATCACTGTGTATATTATCTATGTACTGTGACATCACTGTGTGTATTATCCCTGTACTGTGACATCACTGTGTATTTTCCCTGTACTGTGACATCACTGTGTATTATCCCTCTACTGTGACATCACTGTGTGTATTATCCCTGTACTGTGACATCACTGTGTATTATCCCTGTACTGTGACATCACTGTGTATTATCCCTGTACTGTGACATCACTGTGGGTATTATCCCTGTACTGTGACATCACTGTGTATTATCCCTCTACTGTAACATCACTGTGTGTATTATCCTGTACTGTGACATCACTGTGGGTATTATCCCTGTACTGTGACATCACTGTGTATTATCCCTGTACTGTGACATCACTGTGTATATTATCCCTGTACTGTGACATCACTGTGTATTATCCCTCTACTGTAACATCACTGTGTGTATTATCCTGTACTGTGACATCACTGTGTGTATTATCCCTGTACTGTGACATCACTGTGTATATTATTCCTGTACTGTGACATCACGGTGTATATTATCCCTGTACTGTGACATAACTGTGTGTATTGTCCCTGTACTGTGACATCACTGTGTATTATCCCTGTACTGTGACATCACTGTGTATTATCCCTGTACTGTGACATCACTGTGTATTATCCCTGTACTGTGACATCACTGTGGGTTATCCCTCTACTGTGACATCACTGTGTATTATCCCTCTACTGTGACATCACTGTGTATATTATCCCTGTACTGTGACATCACTGTGTATATTATCCCTGTACTGTGACATCACTGTGTATATTATCTATGTACTGTGACATCACTGTGTGTATTATCCCTGTACTGTGACATCACTGTGTATTTTCCCTGTACTGTGACATCACTGTGTATTATCCCTCTACTGTGACATCACTGTGTGTATTATCCCTGTACTGTGACATCACTGTGTATTATCCCTGTACTGTGACATCACTGTGTATTATCCCTGTACTGTGACATCACTGTGGGTATTATCCCTGTACTGTCACATCACTGTGTATTATCTCTCTACTGTAACATCACTGTGTGTATTATCCTGTACTGTGACATCACTGTGGGTATTATCCCTGTACTGTGACATCACTGTGTATTATCCCTGTACTGTGACATCACTGTGTATATTATCCCTGTACTGTGACATCACTGTGTGTATTATCCCTGTACTGTGACATCACTGTGTGTATTATCCCTGTACTGTGACATCACTGTGTGTATTATCCTGTACTGTAACATCACTGTGTGTATTATCCCTGTACTGTGACATCACTGGGTGTATTATCCCTGTACTGTGACATCACTGGGTGTATTATCCCTGTACTGTGACATCACTGTGTATATTATCTCTGTACTGTGACATCACTGTGTCCCTTATTCCCGTACTGTGACATCATTAAGATCTGTGCAGAGGAAAAGTTGCCCAGTTGCCCATAGCAACCAATCAGATCGCTTCATTTCAGAGGCCTTTAAAAAAAAATAAAAAATTAAAGAAGCGATCTGATTGGTCACTATATGTAACTAGTCAGCTTTTCCTCTGCACAGGTTTTGATTAATACCCCCCCCCCCCTCCAGCCTGTATTATGACATCATTGTGTGTATTATTCTTGTACTGTGACATCAGAAACAAAAATAAACATACGTTTTTCAGAACATGCTGCCAAAAGGGGGTTATAATGGAGCATGGCCCTATTCCAAGTTTTGCTATGGGAAAGTTTGCCCCTGCATGGAATACCACCAAAACAGACTCGAATTGACTCTTTATAGGTCATTTTGTAAAAGCTTCGCCTGTTTGAAGGGACTTTATCAATATACTTTGTGCTGAGGATTGAATCCCCACCCCCCTTATATATTCAGAAACCGAGTCACATTGTGCAAATGTGCTTTAGATTAATTTTAAATTAAAAGCAATCAATTGAGATCCCTTCTAATTCGCCAACGCTTTGATCTGTCTATTCTGGTGCGGACAGCCGCCGCAGCACATCTCTCTGATCTCTGGGGTTTCCGCAGACCACCCCCCTGGCTTTGTGTATCATCCATCCATTATGACCCCCACGGAGGGTTGGTTTTCAGTGAAGGCAGGGCACTTATGATCAGGTCGGTGTTTCCCAACTTAGGCACCTCCAGCTGTTGCAAAACTACAACTCCCAGCATGGTAAAAGAGTTATCTAATATAAAACTAACCCTGAATATTGGGACCACTAAAATGCATTAAATGGGTTCTCTTGCTATAAACATTTATAAGGGGTCTAACGTTGACCACCCATTTGCAGTCATTGTAAAGTGGTGTTTTCCAAACAGCGTGACTCCAGCTGTTGCAAAACTACAACACCCAGCATGCTCGGACAGGCGTTGGCTGTCCGGGCATGCTGAGAGTTGCAGTTTTGCAACAGCTGGAGACACGCTGTTTGGAAAACAATGCCCTAATCTATCTGTCTCATATCAATCTATCTATCTAAATACCTATCTATCTATCTCATATCTATCTGTGGTAATGGGGTGTGATGAGGGCAGATGGAATTACTCTAGGGGCAGATGGCATTAACCCCTTGTATTTGTGATGCCAGGGCGTGGTTTATCCTCGATACCACTTGAAGGTATACTGCTGGATCCTGGGCTAGGCACGGGGGCAATAATGACTCTGACGCCAAGTTACAGACAGCGATAGCTTTACTAAGTGACAGATGGAACAGTCTATACAGTGTAACCAGGCTCCCGGAGGTGACCAGTGACTTCAGGGCTTGCTGGGACTTGCAGTGGTTTTGGACAATATAGTGCAGGTCACGTTGACTTGACAATAGATGACAGTGACTGACTTGACATGACTGGAGACAGACTAAGCTGGGACTGTAGTTACTTGTAGACTTGTATCTTGAGGCTGCAGACTTGACTTGAGGCTCCTATAGACTCCAGACTCATAGGCTCAACTGCACCTCAGCAAAGACTCAGGAACTAAGAGAGAGAAGAGACTCTGGTGGGGTCCCATTGGTCACCCTTAAGTCACCTGGTCCCTGATGTGTATGGCGGGACCACGGGTGTAGTGGGGTAGGTGGTGGGATCAGATGGTATTAACCCCGGAGGCAAGATATTGTTAACCGCCCGTGTTCTTGACGCCAGAGTGGTTTTTGGTTCCGGAACCACACGAATGGTATCTCCGCTATTCCAATGGCTGGTTAAGGAAAGGAGAGTCCACAACCAGTTATGGTTTAACAGAGGTTTTACTGAGTTTAAGACAGATGGCATTATCTTCACAGCTAGGCCAGATTCCCAGAGAGGTGTCCAGGAACACAGAAGACCTTGCAGCTTGCTGGGACTAATAATACTTGTAATGGACTTGACTTGACTATATGCAGGACTTGACTAGTTTCAGTGACAGCAGACATAGACTTGAGACTTACTGGAATGACTGTAGCTTTCTGGCCTTCCAGGTAGCTGGCCACTTGCACTGAGATCTCTGGTGTTAATTGTTCCTCAGCAAAGATCAGAAGTGAGAGAATTGTAGTGGCTGCCCCTTTATATAGTGGGGGGGCTGGACTAAAGCCCATTGGTCAAGCTGTGGGTCATAGGTTAAGCTGGTGCTCTCTGGGAGAACATGTGACAACAAATCATGTGACGGCATAACATAAGGATTCTGTCTATTCATTAAAGCAGTATACACAACATTCTGGAAACAACAGGGGGAGACCTTTCAGGGGAGCCCCCAGGTCACTGAGGGTCTCAACCTGACAGGACCTAAGGGTAGTACAGGACCATGTCTTGTACTGGGACATCACATAACAATCACATGACAACTGGTGATCACATGTTATCCTTTCTTAAAGTAACCACATTCTTATATACATAACATAGGGGATAATCTACATACAGTAACCCCCCCGACCTACGATGGCCCCGACATATGATAAAATCGACATACGATGCTTTTATATGTCGGGGCCATCGCATTAACTGCTATCCGACAGCGCAAAATGCTTAAGCAGGTTCGCTTACCTATTCCCGCTGCTCCGGGTCCACTTCGCGATCCTCCGGTGTCTTGCGCATCTTCTCCAGGGTCCGGGCCTCGCTTTACGGCGTCGTTATTACGTCACTACGCACGCCGCGCCGGTGCAGCAGCGTAATAACGTCACCAGAAAGCGAGGCCCGGACCCTGCAGAAGATGCGGAAGAAGCCGGAGGATCGCAAAGAAGACACCGGAGCAGCGGGACAGCATCGGGAGCCCCTGGGACAGCATCGGGAGCGGTGAGGACCTGGTCCGGAGCGACGGGGACAGGTGAGTACAGCTTCCTATACTTTACACTGCACGGATCCCTCAACATACGATGGATTCGACAAACGATGGGTCATTTGGAACGAATTACCATCGTATGTTGAGGGACCACTGTATACTGTACCACTGAGGGACCAACGTGTGTGTGTATGTATGTATGTATGTGTGTATGTATGTATGTATGTGTGTATGTATGTATGTATATATGTGTGTGTGTATATATGGATGTATGTGTGTATGTATATGTGTGTGTATGTGTGTATGTATGTATGTGTGTATGTATGTATGTATATATGTATGTGTGTATGTTCCAGCATCACGTCCAAACGGCTAAAGATAATAACATGAAACTTGGCACAGATGTTACTTATATGTCAACAACAAACATAGGATAGGTTATTTAACCCTTACTCACCCCCATTTGCCAGGGGCGGGGTTTGTGTTTAAAGTCCCATACAAGTCAATGGGAAATATTTGTTACTGCATAACTTCCAAACGGCTGGAGATATTTCGATAATACTTGGTCACATGTTACTTATATGTACACTTAAAATATAGGATAGGTAATTTAACCCTTAACTAACCCCATTTTTGAGGGTCGGGGTTTTCGTCTAAAGTCCCATGCAAATCAATGGGAAATGTATGTCCCCACATAACTTCTTTATGGCTGGAGATATTTCAATACCTGGTACACATATTACGGGTCGGGATATGAGGATGGGATGTGAGGTTTGGATAGGAGGTTGGGATAGGAGGTCAGGATAGGAGGTTGAGATACGAGGGTGGTATATGAGGACGGGATATGAGGATGGGATAGGAGGTCGGGATATGAGGATGGGATAGGAGGTCGGGATAGGAGGTCAGGATAGGAGGTGGAGACAGGAGGATGGGAAAGGAGGACAGGATAGGAGGTGGAGACAGGAGGACGGGAAAGGAGGACAGGATAGGAGGTGGAGACAGGAGGACGGGAAAGGAGGACAGGATAGGAGGTGGAGATAGGAGGATGGGATAGGAGGACAGGATAGGAGGTCGGGATGTGAGGACAGCATAGGAGGACGGGATAGGAAGTTGGGATAGGAGGTCGAGATAGGAGGTAGAGATAGGAGGTCGAGATAGGAGGGCGGGATAGGAGGACGGGATAGGAAGTCGAGATAGGAGGTCGAGATAGGAGGACTGGATAGGAGGACTGGATAGGAGGACGGGATAGGAGGACGGGATAGAAGGATGGTATAGGAGGTTGGGATATGAGGACGAGATATGGGATTGGGATATGATAACAATATAGGAGGTCGGGATATGAGGACGAGATATGGGATTGGGATATGATAACAATATAGGAGGTCGGGATATGAGGACGAGATATGGGATTGGGATATGATAACAATATAGGAGGACGGGATATGAAGTCAAAAGCTTCCTCTGTTGATTTTCCTCCACAACAAGGATTAGGAAGGAAAAACCGGGCATCGCCGCATACTCAGCTAGTTATCTATATATATAAAACTCAATGTGTATGTGTGTGTGTATGTATGTATGTATGTATGTATGTATGTGTGTATGTATGTATGTATGTATGTGTGTATGTATGTATGTATGTATGTGTGTATGTATGTATGTGTGTGTGTATGTATGTATGTATGTATGTATGTGTGTATGTATGTATGTATGTGTGTATGTATGTATGTATGTGTGTATGTATGTATGTATGTATGTATGTGTGTATGTATGTATGTATGTATGTGTGTATGTATGTATGTATGTATGTATGTATGTGTGTATGTATGTATGTGTGTGTGTATGTATGTATGTATGTATGTATGTATGTGTGTATTTATGTATGTGTGTATGTTCCAGCATCACCTCCAAACGGCTAAAGATATTAACATGAAACTTGGCCACATGTTACTTATATGTCAACAACAAACATAGGATAGGTGATTTAACCCTTACTCACCCCCATTTGCCAGGGTCGGGTTTTTTGTTTAAAGTCCCATACTAGTCTATGGGAAATATATGTTACTGCATAACTTCCAAACGGCTGGAGATATTTCGATAATACTTGGTCACATGTTACTTATATGTACACTTAAAATATAGGATAGTTAATTTAACCCTTAACTACCCCCATTTGTGAGGGTCAGGGATTTTGTTTAAAGTCCCATGCAAATCAATGGGAAATGTATGTTCCACATAACTTCCGTACGGCTGAAGATATTTCAATAATACCTGGTACACATATTACTTATATGTCAAATAAAAAGATATGATAGTTAAATTAACCCTTAACTACACCCTTATTTAAAAGATGGGTTTTTGTTTCAAGTCCCATGCAAATATATGGGACTTCCGTTAACTTTTACTCTACAAGCTCCGCTCTGCATCTCCTGGTGAATGTGTCAGTCCAGCTTGCAAGCCACACCCCATCTCACAAAGACACACCCACCATTTAAGCCCCACCCATTTTATTATCTACCCTTTTTGTGCATCGGTCTGGCTTGCAAATGGATATGAGGATGGGATGTGAGGTCGAGATAGGAGGACGGGAAATGAGGTCGAGATAGGTCGGGATATGAGGTTGAGATATGAGAACGGAATATGAGGACGGGATAGGAGGTCGAGATAGGAGGACAGGATAGGAGGTCACGATATGAGGTCGGGAAATGAGGTCAGGATATGAGGATGGGATATGAGGACGGGATAGGAGATCAGAATAGGAGTTTGGGATAGGAGGTCGAGATATGAGGACAGGATATGGGGTCAAGATAAGAGGTCGGGATATAAGGACGGAATATGAGGTCAAGATAGGAGGTCGGGATAGGAGGTCGGGATATGAGGTGTAGATATGAGGACGGGATATGGAGTCGGGATATGACAACAATATATGAGGACGGGATATAAAGTTAAAAGCTTCCTCCTTTGTTTATTATCCTCCCCAAAAAGGATTAGGAACGAAAAACCGGGCAAAGCCGGGTACTCAACTAGTATACAATAACAGTAGAACAGATGCAGGGGGGCCCAGGGGACACTCCAGGGAGGCTACCTGACAGGGCAGAAAGGGTATGGGGTAACAACTCCCATACTGGGCCACCACATATCTATCTATCTATCTACTAAACACATGTCTACACATGTTACTTATACTTCGTGCAGTTGACTGTCTGGGCATGTTGGGAGTTGTAATTTTGCAGCAGCTGCAGACACTCTGGGTAAACAGTGCATAAGCCGGAGGTCTGTGCGTTCAGTACAACCCTGGACTCGGCCCTGTTATAACAAAAAACGGCAAGGACACTAAAAAATATAAGAAGAATCTGCAGATATTTGTACATTGAACGCTGCGGTCCTTGTGGAATGTACAAGGAATGTACCAAGCCGGGAATCTGAGAAAATATTATTGGGGAATTCAGGTTTCAGGTTCTGATCTGAGTAATAACCTGTAAAGGATTGATTAAATTAGAGTAATTATTGTGGTTGACGTATGGCCAGGAAATGTCTGGAAACTACTATGCAGGCGGCTTTACCACCAAATGCCACAGTTTTGCAAAGCAAAATTGGACATTGTGGTTTGTAAAGGTTTTTTAACAAGTTTCACCTGTAAAAACCACAACCAGAAAACTGCATCATGAAAATGCAGCATTTTCACTTTTCGACTTCATTTAACCCCTTACGCACACCAATTAAAATTTTTGTGTTTTCGTCTTTCCTCCCTGCCTTTTAAGAGCCTTAACTCTTAGAAGGCGATATATATATATATATATATATATATAGATATATATTAATATATTATAAATATTATTTTTCCATCCACAGACCCATATGAGGGCTTGTTTTTTAGTTTTTAGTGTGACCAACTCTACTTTGTAATGACACCTTTCACTATACTATAAAATGTACGGCACAATAAAAAAATATATTATTTGTGGCTGGAGATTGAAAAGAAAATTGCACTTTTTGGGGTCTCGTTTTTATGTGGTGCACTTTATGGTAAAATTAATATTCTTTTTATTCTGTGGGTCAATATGATTAAAACGATACCCATGGTTACATGTTTTACTATTATTGTACTGATTTAAAAAAAATCTAACTTTTTAACAAAATTAGATTGTTTAAAGGGGTACTCTGCCCCTAGACATGTTATCCCCTATCCAAAGGATAGGCTGCTGGGACTTTATATCCTGGAGTATCACGCCCAGTCCGACATCAGGGAATATAGATGAAGTAGAGATTTGGTTAAAGAAAATGTAGGGATAAGCTGTAGGGAACTCCAAAGCATATCTTGGACCTTACGGGGCTTAAAGGGGTACTCTGGTGGATTTTTTTTTTAAATCAACTGGTACTAGCATCCAAAGGATAGGGGATAAGATGTTAGATCGCGGGGGTCCCGCTGCTGGGGATTCCCGCTATCTCTGGACCGGCAGCGACGGCTGGAACACGGAATCTTGCAGCTTCCGCGTTCGTGACGTCACCCCATGCGCCCTGCATTCATCTCTATGGAAGGGGGCATGACGACTAGTACATAGCCATCACACCTCCTTCTATAGACGTGAATGGAAGGGCGGGCGGCATCGTCAGTCATCTTATTCCTTATCCTTTGGATAGGGGATAATATGTTTTCAGCGGAGTACCCCTTTAATGTTCCCAAACTAATAGTAGACCAAAACAGAATCCTTTACATTAGCATTTCATGACCGATACTTTGAAATCCCAACAATGGATCGGCATTGTCACCGGGCTCTTTTTTGTGATGAGCCCATGAATGGGTCTCTTCAGTATAAGGAACCTTCCGGAATTCGTTGAGATTCTGTTGTTGCAGTTGTGTAAATAGCAGAATGGTCACATGGAGCAAAAGCCACAGACATCAGAGGACAAAACGCTGTTTCCTTTGGCTTCTCAATCCAGCCGGAATGCCAGGATAGAGGGAAAGGAAAGAGACAAATTTTAACTCGAAAGTTTTTGAAGTCCAAATTCTTTGCCTAATGACATTTCCTGAAATATTATGTTTCGGTGCCCAAATTGCAAAACATGAAGGGAATTATGTAGCCACTCATACGTATGTGTTCTCCCCACTAACATCTCGTGAACATGAGCCGAGCCGGCCCTATGAAATCACCGGAGTCTGCCATAGCCGGGGCGGTTGTATCATTTTCTACTACAACATTTAATAGAAGAAAAGGAATAAATTATATATATATATATATATATATATATATATATATATATATATATTACCAGTCCTCAAAGGTATACAAAGGAAAGAATATTAGGTCCAGTACGGTACAATATTATAATATTTATTAAATAAAATGCAATATGTTAAATGAAACAACTGGAGTCTAGCGCTGGGCCCTTGTGCAGGCTCCAGATACAATAGATATTATGAGTATATAAATGTGATATCATGCCAATATGGTCACTATAATAAATAGAATGAATAAAATATTGCCTACTTTCTATTTCTGGGTATATTGAGATAGAAAAACTGATAAAATATAATGTAAAATCAGGGGTATCATAAAATAGTCCAATATATGAATTGTGCAAAGTCCGCTAAGTTTGGAGATAAGTAGCGCTAAGTCAATGCTGCTGGATTAATGTATAACAAATCCTAGGTATGGTTTCAAGTTTATATTAAAGGTGTACTCCGGCCCTGAGACATCTTATCCCCATCGTATCGTGACGTCCCGACTCCCACGTCCCTTGTGACATCACCCCCGCCCTCGCTATGCAAGTCTATGGGAGGGGGCGTGACGGCTGTCACGCCCCCTCCCTTAGACTTGCATAGCGGGGGGTGATGTCACACGGGGCGGAGTCGTGACATCACGATACTCCGGCCCTGTGGTCGCCACCCTGCTGTTTGTGAGCTGGCACCGCGGCATGCAGCTCAAACTGGAGGGTGGTGAATACAAGATTGCGGGGGTCCCCAGCGGCGGGACCCCTGCGGTGAGTCATCTTATCCCCTATCCTTTGGATAGGGGATAAGATGTCTCAGGGCCGGAGTACTTCTTTAAGAATTGTCGGTGCACCGCACCACTCACCACCCTGTTTTGGTATGGGAGCTCCTCTGTTTAGCGTTGGATGCGGGCTGGTAGGAATTGGCGTCCGCCCGTTGCTGGTAGTACCCGCCGGAGGATGCGTTGAGCAGATGTAGATGACGGAGTTTTACGTGGTAACTGCGGTGATTTCCAAAAGATAGACGGATGCGGCCTGGCACGGATTGCTCCCGGCCTCGAAGGTGATGATGTCTGTGGCTGAAGGTTGATGTTAGCAGATAGTATGGATGAGCTGTGGTGTCTGCATCCACGTGTGTCAATGTCTTTGGATGCACGCGCTGTAACAGTGGTACTGTAACAGGGGGTTTCAGCTGTTGCAAGTAGTTTGATCAAATTTAAAGACAATGTTTACGGTAAATGTCCTTTGCACAATTGAGGGGGATAATAAAACCAGGCTAGACGCGTTTCAATACCACGGGTATTTTCTTTAGTAGCCAATATTCTTTGTATACCTATTTGGACTGGTTGCATTATATATAATATATATATATATATATATATATATATATATATATATATAATTTTTTCCTTTTCGTCTATTAAATGCTGTAGTAGAAAATGATACAACAGGCTATGGCAGACTCCGGTGATTTAATAGGGCCGGCTCATGTTCACGAGATGTTAGTGGGGAGAACACGGACGTCCGAGTCGCTACACAATTCCCTTTATGTTTCGCAATTTGGGCACTAATATTTGGCCTATCTGGGTGTAGGTAACACCAGTAACCTCAGGCATACTTCTTTTGCTATGTGAGCTACACTACTTTTTGTTCTTTTTGCAGCATTTAATAGAAAACATGTTTTATTTTATGAGAAGGCAAAATCCAATAACATATTAATCGGCTGCAGATGTGATTTTTTTTTTCACGTGACCGTGAGTAGTAACATAATCTACATATTAAAGGCGGGTAATGGAGATATTTTGACAAAGGCGGCAGTCAGTTTTCTGCATAAGTAGGTGCAAGTGGGTTGTTAAGTTTATACAAGAGGAAAGAGAGATGAAGAAGTGATGGTAAAATTGCTCCAATTACCATTTTTGTGTTCACTTAAAATGGCCTAATTTCAAGGAGAAAAGAGAGTAGCGGAAATAAAAGCGGGGACGCATGGAATCCGCATGTAAGTTAGTAAACATGCTCAACTGAAGTAAATGAGAAGCACATTGATCACTAAAATCTAAGAGGTGGGTACTCACACAAGAAGGGGGAGATTCATCAAGACCTGTCCAGAGGAAAAGTGGCCCATAGCAACCAATCAGATCGCTTCTTTCATTTTTGAAGGCCTCTGAAAAATGAAAGAAGCGATCTGATTGGTCTCTACAGTGGGGATCAAAAGTTTGGGCCCCCCAGATAAACATTTTTATTAATATGCAAAAAGAAGCCAAGGAAAGATTGAAAAATCACCAAAAGGCATCAAATTACAGATTAGACATTCTTATATTATGTCAACAAAAGTTAGATTTTATTTTCATCATTTACACTTTCAAAATAACAGAAAACAAAAAAATTGCGTCTGCAAAAGTTTGGGCACCCTGCAGAATTTATAGCATGCACTGCCCCCTTTGCAAAGCTGAGACCTGCCAGAGTCATGGATTGTTCTCAATCATCATGTGGGAAGACCAGGTGATGTCAATCTCAAGGGTTTTAAATGCCCAGACTCATCTGACCTTGCCCCAACAATCAGCACTAGAGATGAGCGAACTTACAGTAAATTCGATTCGTCACGAACTTCTCGGCTCGGCAGTTGATGTCTTTTCCTGCATAAATTAGTTCAGCTTTCAGGTGCTCCGATGGGCTGGAAAAGGTGGATACAGTCCTAGGAGACTCTTTCCTAGGACTGTATCCACCTTTTCCAGCCCCCCGGAGCACCTGAAGGCTGAACTAATTTATGCAGGAAAAGACATCAACTGCCGAGCCGAGAAGTTCGTGACGAATCGAATTTACTGTAAGTTCGCTCATCTCTTATCAGCACATGGGTTCTTCTAAGCAGTTGTCTAGAAATCGGAAACTGAAAATAGTTGATGATCACAAAGCTGGAGAAGGCTATAAGAAGATAGGAAAACGTCTTCAGAAGTCAATATCCTCTGTTCGGAATGTAATTAAGAAATAGCAGTCATCAGGAACAGTGGAAGTTAAAGCAAGATCTTGAAAAATATCAGAACAGCTGGCAGGATTGTGAGAAAAACAATTCAAAACCCACGTTTGACTGCACAATCCCTCCAGAAAGATCTGCAGACACTGGAGTTGTGGTACACTATTCCACTATAAAGAGATACTGGTACAAATATGGTCCTCATGGAAGAGTCATCAGAAGAAAACCTCTTCTACGTCCTCACCACAAAAATCAACGTTTGAACTTTGCAAATGAACATATAGACAAGCCTGATGCATTTTGGAAACAAGTTCTGTGGACCGATGAGGTTAAAACTGAACTTTTTGGCCGGAATGAGCAAAGGTACGTTTGGAGAAGAAGGGGAACAGAAATTAATGAAAAGAACCTCTGTCCAACTGTTAAGCATGGGGTTGGATCAATCATGCTTTGGGGTTGTATTGCAACCAGTGGCACAGGGAACATCTCACGAGTAGAAGGAAAAATGGATTCAATAAAATGTCAGCAAATTTTGGATGCTAACTTGATGCCATCTGTGAAAAAGCTGAAGTTAATGAGAGGATGGCTTCTACAAATGGATAATGATCCTAAACACACCTCGAAATCCACGGGGGATTACATCAAGAGGCGTAAACTGAAAGTTTTGCCATGGGCTTCACAATTTCCTGACCTCAACATAATTGAAAATCTATGGATAGATCTTAAAAGAGCAGTGCGTGACAGACAGACCAGAAATCTCAAAGAACTGGAAGACTTTTGTAAGGAAGAATGGGCAAAGATACCTCAAACAAGAATTGAAAGACTCTTGGCTGGCTACAAAAAGCGTTTACAAGCTGTGATACTTGATATTAACAAGATATTAACTCTGCAGGGTGCCCAAACTTTTGCAGACGCCATTTTTTTGTTTTCTGTTATTTTGAAAGTGTAAATAATGGAAATAAAATCTAACTTTTGTTGACATTATAAGAATGTCTAATCTGTAATTTGATGCCTTTTGGAGATTTTTCCATCTTTCCTTGGCTTCTTTATGCACATCAATACAAATTTTTACCTGGGGTGCCCAAACTTTTGATCCCCACTGTATGAGCAACTTTTCCTCTGAATAGGTTTTGATAAATCTCCCCCGTTATGATTTCTCACAAAGGCCATGTTCACACAATGGAATTTCTAAGCAGAATCCAACACAAAAATTCTGCTTGGAAATTCCAGTACAGCAGTTTCATTGCTTACAATTGGATTCTGCTGCAGACAATAACATTTTCCAATTCCGGTCTCCACCAAAATAACTGATGATGCAAGTCTTTACTTGTAAAAGTCAGACATACATAGTTGCTATAAGTCACTTTATACATAGAGGGCAGGAGCTTCCTCATGGTCCTGCCCAGTACACAGTATACCGAAGAAACAAAATGGAGCCACCCTGACGCAGTGTCCAAAGGAGCAGCTAGTCCTGGCACAGGCAAAGAGCAGTACAGTACCACACTATACTGTAGGGAGGCACTACTAAACAGCAAATCAGTGCATGTCTGGGATTTACCAATGAAATGCCCATTCTGATTGTTTGTGTACCCTTTTAAGGTGTTATCACTAGGGATCGACCGATTATCGGTTTTTACCTTGCCGATAAGCCGATAATGAACCGCCCCCCACCGCACCGCGACCGCCCCCCCGACTAGCCGCACCGCGTCGCACCCCCCACCACGCTACTTCTGGCTCCTGCTTCCTGCGTTACACTGTGCGCAATAACGAGTGACGCAACGTGACGTCACCGTCAGTGCGCACAGTGACAGCTCATGAGGACGCCACCGGAGCCAGATGTAGAGTGGATCCCGGGAACAGGTTATTATAAAACTAGGGATGGGGGAAGCAATGGGGCCGGGGCGGTGCGGTGGGGGGTGCGACGCGGTGCGGTGGGGCGGTAGGGGGCACGGATCGGTGCGGCGGTGGGGGGAGCGGTGGGCGGTCGGGGGTGATAGGACTCAAGACCCCCGGACAGGCAGGGGGAGAGTAGCGGGTGGTGGCAGCGGTCTATGGCACCGCAAAAGCCACTGTAGTTCATTGATTTAAAGCGCCCGCTTTAAATTAATGATCTGCAGCGGTGTTGCGGGGGGATAAATAGCCGATAACTTATACCGGAATATCGGTATAAGTTATCGGCTATCGGCCCTAACCTCCACCGATTATCGGTATCGGCCCTAAAAAAACGATATCAGTCGATCCCTAGTTATCACAGATTGTTTTTTTTTGTTTTTAACAAAAACAACAGTAAACCTGTCCTTAGGTTATGTGTAGTATTACAACTTAGCGCCATTCACTTCAATTGAACATTCGTTTTTTTTTCAAATCCTGAACAACCCCTTTGGTATTATTTCAGCACTCTATGGTGGAATTGTGTGACGCTGTTATTTAGGCATCATATATCATTTCTGCAGTGTATGGCGGCGGCGCTGTGTAGTAGAGGAATGCAATGGGATCGGAATCTCGCGGGACCCCATATAAAACTTGTGGGAGCCGACGGTTTTTAGTCTTGATCGCAAAATGCCGCACAGTCTTGCAAATCTCTGAAAAAGGGTGATTAAATTGCACAGTGGAGTAAGGAAACTGCACAGGGGGGTAATGGAATTCCGCAAGGGGTTAATGAAACTATACAGTGGGGGTAATAAAACTGCACAGGGGGTTATAAAACTGCACAGGGGGGTATTGAAATTGCACAAGGGGGTAATGAAACTGCACAGGAGGTATACAACTGCACAGGGGGTATTGAAATTGCACAGGGGATAATAATACTGCACAGGGGGTTATAAAACTGCACAGGGGGGTATAAAACTGCACAGGGGGGTATTGAAATTGCACAAGGGAGTAATTCAATTGCACAAGGTGGTAATAAAACTGCACAGGGGATAATCAAACTGCACAGGGGGTTAACAGGGGGGGGTAATTAAACTGCACAGGGGGTTAACAGGGGGGGGTAATTAAACTGCACAGGGGGTTATAAAACTGCACAGGAAGATAATTAAACTGCACAATGGGGTAATGAAATTGCACAAGGGGGGGGGGGTAAGGAAATTGCACAGTGGGGGTAATAGAACTGCACAGGGGGGTAATAAAACTGCACAGGGGGTAATGAAATTGCACAAGGGGATAATGAAACTGCACGGGGGGAATAATGAAATAGCACAGGGGGTCATAAAAACTGCACAGGGGGTAATAAAACTGCACAGGGGGTAATAAAACTGCACAAGGTGGTAATAAGACTGCACAGGGGGTAATTAAACTGCACAGGGGGGTAAGGAAATTGCACAAGGGGGTATCTCTAAAAGCTGGGACAGAATGATTGTGGAAGCAGGTGGGATTGGATACAGGTGTCACAGGAGTGGGCAAGATTGGATACAGGCGTTACGGAAGTAGATCGGATTGGATACAGGTGTTACGGGAGCAGGCAGGATTGGATACAGGTGTTACGGGAGCAGGCGGGATTGGATACAGGTGTTACGGGAGCAGGCGGGATTGGATACAGGTGTTATGGGAGCAGGCAGGATTGGATACAGGTGTTACGGGAGCAGGCAGGATTGAATACAGGTGTAACGGGAGTAGGTGGGATTGGATACAGGTGTTACGGGAGCATGCGGGATTGGATACAGGTGTTACAGGAGCAGGCGGGATTGGATACAGGTGTTATGGGAGCGGGCAACGGGTTTATGCAACAGTCTTTACAAGTATACAGTGTCTCACAAGGTAACCGGGATGCAGGTTCCTCACAGGCTTTGCTGGGACTGGTAGTAATGAGCTTTATGCAAGCCACTGTGCTACTAATTAGAGGCTTTGGGTGAATAGTAGTCACAAGGAATTGATAGATGGAGCTTTATAACTCACATTTTGAAGTGGCTGCAGGATTCTTAGGCTTTGGCCTAGATGAATTGAGATTGATGCTGATTTGCTTATTGTGCTTGCTTGAGTGCCAGGAACAAGAGAGCAGGAACAAGAGAGAGAATTTATATACTAAGGAAGCTGGACTAAGCTCATTGGCCAGCAAACCTGTAGGTCCTGAACCTAGTGAACTCTGGGTACATCACATGACCCAGGAAGGTCTTAAACATTTGTAGGAAGGTCCTTAAACATTTATACAACCATAACAGTATATCACATGACCTGGGAAGGTCCTTTACATTTAGATTACCTCTATATACATTAAATAATATACAGTAACAGATTTATGTGAGGCGAACAAGGGGTAAGCCCTGCAGTAGAGCCCTGTGGAAATGGAGGGACTCTAACTGAGGGGACTTTAGACAGGGACAGGACAAGGTCCTGTACCGGGACACCACAATTGGTATTATTATTGTACATTGAATAACAATATATCACATATGGGGAGTAGGGGGTCACAAGAAGTCACAGCACAGGGCAGCGTTTAGTACACATCTGCGCCTATATACTGTAATAGCTGTGGAACATTCTGCATCTTCTAAAAAGAAGTTGGGTCACACGAGATTAGGCAGACAGGCATTCCCAGCACGACAATACCGATGTGATATTCATGGGTAAATTGAAAATGCAGTCGCCTTAAAATGTCAATAACAAGCGGTGAAGAGACAGCCGAGCACGGAGCAGTTCATTTATAGATCAGATTTTAAGTATTATCCACTTATTGCACTTTGCAGACAAGTCGCTGCTAAACCGAGAACATCTGCTGGTTGAGACAGTCGGCAACAAAAGCTCTTTAAAAAAAAAATATATATATATATATGTGTGTGTGTGTGTGTGTATATATATATATATATATATATATATATATATATATATGTGTATATATATATATATATATATATATATATATATATATATATTTATTTATATATATTAGAGATAAAAATATATATATATAAAAAAACTAAAATAATTTCATAGCGGACGATTTTTCTGCCTTTCATGCTAACAATCTGAATATGGAAAAAAGGAAGAGAAATCCCTCTGCATTTTTATATAGAGCAAGAGAGCCGAGCATGAAAAGAAGGATAGGGATTAATGTACTCTGGGGAGATTTTTTATGGAAGCCAATTGCTTAAAATTAGTATGCGCCTCGGACGGCGGCAGCCAATGGGGACTCGCCGTTATTGATTCACTCTGCCGAAACGGGTTTATCAAGTTGGGTTATAAATAAAGCTTTAAAACAAAATAACAGAGAGGAACGTGAGCAAGAAGCGAAATGGAAAAAAAATCTTGAAAAAGATAAAAAAATTAAATAAAAAAACGTAGGTCGATTTTATTGACAGTTTTATTTTTGGTGCTTTTTTTACAGAGTGGAAAAAGGAGAAAAGATGACTAGATTTGTGCTTAGTTTTCACTCTCGCTGAGACAGATGAATTCTTGACAGGATTCAGATTAGTTCAAGGGGTTCTCCTATAAGGTGACCATAATGTGCCACCTGCTTGGACCTGAGTGATCAGCTGTGTGGGGAAACTTGGCAGCAAGTATTTTATATCCCTGCAGCGCCCCCACAGGAGAAATTGAGCATTACACAGTTCTTACTTACAGGGGTACTCCACTGGAAAACATTTTCTTTTAAATCAACTGGTGCCAGAAAGTTAAACAGATTTGTAAATTACTTCTATTAAAAAATCCCAATCCTTCCAGTACTTATCAGCTGCTGTATACTACAGAGGAAGTTCTTTTCTTTTTGAATTTCCTTTCTGTCTGACAACATGCTCTCTGCTGACACCTCTGTCCGTGTCAGGGACTGTCAAGGAGAGGTTCGCTTTGGGGATTTGCTCCTGCTCTGGACAATTCCTAAAATGGACAGAGGTGTCAGCAGAGAACATGTTGTCAGACAGAAAGGAAATTCAAAACGAAAATAACTTCCTCTGTAGTATATATCAGCTGATAAGTACTGAAAGGATTGGGATTTTTAATAAAAGTAATTTACAAATCTGTTTAACTTTCTGGCACCAGTTGATTTAAAAGAAAATGTTTTCCAATGGAGTACCCCTTTAAGCCAATGTGTTGTCTGTGTAATGCAGGGCAGGTCCTCCAGAGAGTAAGAGACACTCTTTCCCTTACGTCCTAACCAGCAGCACAAGTGGGGTGTTCTGCCCCTGTGAAGCTGGCAGGACGGTGGAATTTTTAATTCCGCCCAAGTAATTAAAGACTTAATTAGACCCCCATATAAGGCCTCCTCCCTTAGGCCACATTGCTTTTTTTCTGTCCTGTGCAGGACAGCAGGTTGGTGCAGGCTCTGGTTTTTTAGCAGAGCCTGCATGGAGTTTTCCCTTCCCCCTCTTTTATGTGGAGAAGGGTTTTTTTTTTTTTTCTAGCAGGGTTGCAGCTTGCTGCCCCTTCTTTTCTGTCAGCCTGGGCGGCGTTGTTTTGGCGCTGCCCCAGCTGAGTTTTTTCAGACTCTGTATCTATGACCCGGGACTTCGGTAGGGGTTCGTAGATACAGTTTATTTTCTTTGTTCAGGCGGCGCTGAGCGCCGCCCTCTATGGTTCAGGGATCCTCCGATCCCTCTGCTACTCGGGCATTCCGCCCTTACCTTTTCCGGCAGCGCCGCTGTCTCGCTCCGGTCCTCTGCTGTGTGCGGAGCCGCGGACCGGAAGTGCGTCATCTGACGACTTCCGGTCCGGCATCGGAGCCTTCTGGCGCAATGAGCGCTAGTTTTAACTATTATTTTTACTTAATATATTAGTTACTTGCCCCTTCCAAGGTAAGGAAGGGGCTCAGAGCAAAAATGTTTTATTTCAGATCGTTTTTTTAGATTTCGATCTGGTTGGTGCTCTGACTTCCTGGAGGGGCGGGGCTTATTTTAAAAATTGCCGCCCTCTCCCCTATTTAAGGCAGTACTGGCCTTCATTTGGCCTCTTGCTGCCTTGCTAGCTTGACTACACTTGTGTGGTTCCTGCTATTCTTGGGTTTTGTAAAAGAGCTTGTCTATTTTTCAATAGGTACTCTTTTTCCATTTGCGCTGCAATGGTAACAGTTCTGGTGTCTTTCTAACCTATTGTTTTAATTCCAGAACTATGTCCACTCCTCCGTCGAGTGATACACATGCTGGTAGTCGCAAGTCTGCTTCAAAGAAGCGCCATCTAACTTGCGCTGACTGTGGTACTCCACTGCCTGATTCCTATGAATATAACAGGTGTCCTGGATGTCGTCCACCCGCTAATCCAGCTGAACCTACAGTCCAGGACATGTTCATCTGGATGAAAGAATTCATGGGAAATTCTATCAACGAGATCAAGAATTCCTTTGCCCCTAAGAGGCCTAGGACCGAGTCTGGTCCTCCATCTGTCGTGGAGGATTCCGTTATGTCCGTGGGCGATCAGTCGGAACAGTCAGTAGAGGAAGTGATCTCTCCGCCTCTTTTTCCTGTGGAAAAGACGCAGAGATTGCTTAGATCCATCCGATCAAGGGATCAGGATGTTGATCAAGGGGAAGCCTCTACATCCACCTCTAGAGGACCTCTGGTTTTCAAAGTGGATGATACACTTAGGAAACTGATGAAAGCCGAGTGGAAGCACCCAGACAAGCCTGCTGTTGTTACCCGGAGGTTCAAGCTGATGTTTCCTCTATCAGAAGCTGAGTCGGAATCCTGGATGCCACCGCCAAAAGTGGATATGGCTGTTAACAAGCTGTCCAAGAGGGTTCTAGTTCCTGCAGATGATGGCAGTAACCTCCAGGACCCCCTTGACAGGAAGGTGGACTCCCTTCTAAGACGCAACTATTCGGCGGCCTCAGCATCTGCCTCGGTGGCTGTCGCTTCAAGTGAGGTTGCGGACTTTGTCAAAGAACGCGTACAACGCATTCAGTCTGAGATTGAAAGTAATGTTGCTAGGGAGGATATTCTGAACAGCTTCAAAACGCTACTCCTTGGGGTAGACTTCTTATGCGAATCATCTCAACAGCACCTCAAACTTGCTGCCAAGTCCATGGCGCTCTCATCCGCAAGCAGGCGCCCCCTGTGGTTGCGTCCCTGGGTAGCTGATAATACCTCAAAGTTCAACCTCTGTGGGATGCCCTTTGAGCCTAATTGGCTCTTTGGGTCTGAGTTAGACCGAATCATGGAGGGTTTTGCGGATAAAAAAGGTAAATGCCTACCTGTACAGTCCTTTCGGGGCAAGGGTAGATCCAAGGGGGGGAAGTTCCAAGGCCCTTCCAGATCCCAGAGACGCCAGTCTACTCAAAAGCGTGGTGGAGGACGCGGCCGTGGTAAAGACCGTAAGGCCGAGCTATGACTCTCCTCTAAGGTCCACCAACGTTTCCCCTCTCCCTTCCCCTCGGGAAGTTCAGGTAGAGAAGCTATCTACCAATCCCCCTCCAGTCGGAGGACGTTTAAGTTTGTTTCTGTCAACCTGGATGCAAGAAATCCAGGATCCTTGGGTTCTGGATGTCATTCAGTCGGGGTACAAAATAGATTTCATTTCCCCTCCTCCAAGGAATTTTTTTTTAACAAAGCTACTTCCACAGCCAAAACAGGCTATTCTAGAGGACTCTGTCCTACAGTACGTGGGGAAACATGCACTAGAAGAAGTTCCCCCCGACCAAAGAGGGTCAAGGGTGTATTCCCCAATATTTCTGGTGCCGAAACCATCGGGCGACTGGGGTATGATCATAGATCTTCGCTTTTTGAACCGTTTCATAAGGAAAAGACGGTTCAGGATGGAAACCATTCGCTCAGTAGTCAGTATCCTGGACCCTCAAGATCTCATGGTTACCATCGACTTGAAGGATGCTTACCTGCATGTTCCTATTTTTCCTGCTCATAGAAAATATTTGAGGGTTGCTGTCACCATAAACGGTATGGTAAAGCATTTCCAGTTCGCTGTTCTGCCTTTCGGCATCACTTCAGCCCCCCACACCTTTACAAAGGTGGTGGCTCCAGTGGTCTCTGCTCTAAGACTAAAAGGTCTAGAGATCATTCCTTATCTAGACGACTGGCTTCTAAAAGCCGCTACTCTAGACGTTCTACAGTCTCATCTTCATCTGGCTCTAGATTTTCTCGAGCGCTTGGGCTGGCTTATAAATTGGGAGAAATCAGAAATCAACCCGTCCACCTCAAGGAAGTTTCTGGGGTTTGTCCTGAACTCCTCTCAGATGACTCTATCCCTCACTCCAGAAAGGAAAGATCGAGTCATAAGAGCCGCTGAGTTTTTGATGGTCCCTCGCAAGGTTCCCATCAGAACTCTAATGAAGATGTTGGGTCATATGTCAGCGTCTGCAGAGGCAGTCCCCTGGGCCCTATGGCACCTCCGGCCTCTCCAAGATCAAGTCTTGAAGGTCTGGAATCGCAACCCCAGAGGGTTGGACAAAAAGTGCAACCTGTCGACCGAGGTCCGTGCATCTCTCAGATGGTGGACGAATCTGACAGATGGGAAGTCCTTGATTCAATCTCAGTGGATCACTTTAACCACGGACGCCTCCTTTCTGTGCTGGGGAGCCCATCTGGACGAGAATCCAGTACAGGGTACTTGGAACCCTCAGGAGAGACTTCTCTCCTCCAACATGAGAGAACTGAGAGCAGTTCGTCTAGCTCTTCTCCATTTCGCACCCCTTATTCTAGGGAAAGCGATAAGACAACACCACTGTGGTGGCTTACATCAACAGACAGGGTGGCACAAAGTCCCAAGTGCTCCTCAAGGAGACAGGACTAATTCTTTCTTGGGCAGAGCTCAATCTAACCCACCTTTCTGCAGTCCACATCAAGGGGGATCTCAACATAGTGGCAGATCGTCTAGGTCGCGGGCTTCCGGTCCAAGGGGAATGGTCCCTGAACGAAGACATCTTCAAGAAGATAACCCTAAGGTGGGGTATGCCAGAGATAGATCTCATGGCAACTCGTCTGAACGCCAAGGTGAACAAGTTTTGCTCTCTTTACAAAGAGGACAATCCAGTGGCGATAGACGCTCTGTCCATTCCATGGAGGTTCAGGCTGGCCTACATATTCCCTCCACTTTCCATGATACCAAGGGTATTGATGAAAGTCAGGAAAGACCAGACCTCAGTGATTGCCATCATACCATTCTGGCCCAAGAGGTCCTGGTTCACCCAACTCATGAGGATGAGTCAGGGGTGTTATTGGAGGCTTCCCCACGTGTAGAACCTTGTGTCTCACAACACAGGCTCCTGCCTAGATCTGAGGAGACTCAATCTGACAGCCTGGAGATTGACAGGACCCTACTAAGTAGTGGGCTTCCTGCGGAGGTCTTGAGAACTATTGCACACTCTAGAGCAGAGTCTACAAACAAGGTCTATTGTAGAATAAAGAAGATTTTCCTTCGATGGTGTGCTACGAAAGAGGTAGTAACCTCAGATCCTCCTCTTTCTGCAATTTTACGTTTCCTTTAGGATGGCCTTGACAAGGGTCTTAGCCCATCCACTTTGAGGGTTCAAGTTTCAGCGCTCTCTGCCTTTTTAGACAGATCTTTATCACAAGAATCCCTAATCAGAAGATTCCTTAAGGGAGCTGAAAGACTTAAACCCACAGTTCTCAGACCCATTCCCAAATGGGATTTGACTATTGTTCTTAAGGGGTTATGCTCACACCCCTTTGAACCTCTTTAAGAAGTCGACTTCAGGTATTTATCCCTTAAAGTCACCTTCTTATTGGCCATAACCTCAGCCAAAAGGATTGGCGAGCTTCAGGCCCTTTTGGCTTTCGAGCCTTATACGCTTTTTCTCCAGGATAGAGTCCTGTTGAGATTTTTGCCCACCTTTGTTCCTAAGGTCCCGACGTTCTCCAACATCAATCAAGCTATATCCCTTCCAGTTCTGTGTCCTAATCCATCCTCTCCCGAGGAAGCTGCTGACCATACTCTGGACATTTCAAGAATCCTCAGAATTTACATCTCAAGAACTGGAGAATTTAGAAGATCGGAGCACCTTCTTGTTTTTTTTCTGGGAAGAACAAAGGTCTTAAAGCCTCTAAACCCTCTCTGAGTAGATGGATTAAAGAGGCAATCCGGGAGGCTTTTGTAGCCCAGGAGTTAGCTCCTCCTGCCTTTGTCACTGCCCATTCCACTAGGGCAGTCTCCACTTCCTTTGCAGAAAGAAAAGCTGTTCCTCTAGAACAAGTCTGTGCTGCTGCCTCCTGGAGCACGCATAATACATTTATTAGTCATTACAGGGTTAATGCCAAATGATCGGAAGAGTTGGCCTTCGGGCAATCAATCCTAAGTGCCACTCTGCCATAGTCCCTCCCTATTTGTGTTGTTACTTGCTAAGTCCCCACTTGTGCTGCTGGTTAGGACGTAATGGAAGCGTTAATTTTTAACGTAAATTTGTTTTCCCTTAGTCCTAACAGCAGCACACAAATTTTCCCGCCCAAATTGTTTTGTTTTTCTTGTTATTAAGCAATGTGGCCTAAGGGAGGAGGCCTTATATGGGGGTCTAATTAAGTCTTTAATTACTTGGGCGGAATTAAAAATTCCACCGTCCTGCCAGCTTCACAGGGGCAGAACACCCCACTTGTGCTGCTGTTAGGACTAAGGGAAAACAAATTTACGGTAAAAATTAACGCTTATAACTGTTCTTTACTTTGGACAAGAGTTGAGATACCTACAGAGGACCTCCTCTCTGAACTTAATAATTCAGTGTTTTCCAAACAGTGAGTCTCGAGCTGTTGCAAAACTACAATTCCCAGCATGCCTGGACAGCCCCATGCAAGACTTCCGGTATATATCCTGATCGCAATACTCTTGGGCTGTGGAGATTTCCCGGGAGTTTTAAGCATCCCACCCTAAACCCACGCCGAGGTAAAGTGTCATTTAACTGTTCGGCAGGCAGGTGCAGAGAATAGTTAGTGTGGGGGCAAGAAGAGGGAATGGGGCACGAAGGGGAGTGAGGATTTATTGCAGGCTGTAAAAAGTGTGAGGGAGGAGAGAACATAAGGAGAAGGCATGGCAGCGCTACTGCAATGAGGAGTGCAGGGAGGACGAGCAGCCTATCATTGCTGGGGCTTCAGGAGACTGGGAAAGTGGAAAATGGTTATCTTAAATAGACAGTGACCTTAAAAGGGGTTATTCAATATTTTAGGGGCTGCCATCAGGAGCTATCCAGGAATAGAAAAACAGAGCTAATCTTCCAAAAACAGTGCCACACTTATCAGATTATAATGATTGGATGCCAAGATAAGATGTCCGCTAAGAGATATATTAGTGGCCTGGGGGGAGTTTAGAGAAGCTTCATACTATGCCTGGCAAACGGCCGAACAGGAGACTTTGGGAGGACCATTGTAAGGTGAGACCTGTCTGTTAGCTGCTCTTGACCAATCAGAAAGGCGGGCAACGCCCCTGAGGATGCTGATTGGCTTAGAGGAGCTGATTAACAAACAAAAGTTAACAATACTCCTTTCGATAGTCCATTTCAGCTGGATGCCAGGCACAATGTAAGATCCCTGCACCAAGCTTTGACACTTCTCAGTTCTTACCTTTATTTGACTGCCTCTCCATCTCTGTGGTTTAGGCCACTTTCTAGCTTACAATGTTGTATCATGATGTATTGTCCACAGTGCGTCCTTCACAGTCACTAGACATTTCTACAGACAACACACCATGATGTTGAACATAGCAAATTTGACTAGTAGAAAGGGGTCTGGATTAGGAGACCCTCATTTACTACCTCCACATATCCTAAAATATATATATATATATATATATATATATATATATATATATATAGCAGAACTGTAGGAGACATGTTGGTGGTCTTAAAGAAATGAACCGGGTTCCTTCTCCCTGACGTGTTTCCTTGCCTTCCAGATAACTCTTACTCGCCATTTCCATTTATGGGTCAAGTGCCAAACAAATGAACTTTTACGAGTTGGGTTAGTGACACAAAGCAGAAACAGAAAATAGTACAAAAAACACATAGTATGATGAATGTTACATACAGAATTCCCAGCTGGCTTAATAAATAGTGTAGTTTTGGCAAAGAATTTCGGCTGCAGTCCTTGTTAAAATATTGCATACAGACGAAAACATACAGAAGGAGCCGAGGTGAAGAAATGTAACTGTTTCTTATCCGTTAAAGTGAAGCTCCATCTTTTATTGTTATAAATCCTCTTTAATACTTTTTTTTTAAAGTGTGCTGAAATTTGCTATTGCTTCCTGCAAAGTAGTCCTCCAAAAGGGTGCCACCTACTGGACATAGTGTCTATGCGAGTCCACTGCCCCAGCGTCAGGACCACTTAGATCCGAATGCTGGGTGCTGGCTGTGAGGCTCCTTACATCACGGCCACACTCCCTCAATGCAAGTCTATGGGAGGGAGCAGGCCGCCCCTTCCCATAGACTTTCACTATTAACTCCCTGCGGCCCCGCGTCAAGTTTAAAAACGCAGGGCTGCTGGGACAAGTCCGGGCATGCTGGGAGTTGTAGTTTTACAACATCTGGAGGCCCGCAGGTTGAAGACCACTGGCCTACATAATGTGGGGGAACACTGCCTAATGTGGGGGAACACTGCCTGCCTAATGTGGGGGAACACTGCCTGCCTAATGTGGGGGAACACTGCCTACCTAATGTGGGGGAACACTGCCTGCCTAATGTGGGGGAACACTGCCTGCCTAATGTGGGGGAACTCTGCCTGCCTAATGTGGGGAAACACTGCCTGCCTAATGTGTGGGGGAACTCTGCCAGCCTAATGTGGGGGAACACTGCCATTGTTGCGAAAATAACATGAGTGGCACTTACCAAGGTAAAGCCGCACATTTCTGAACTGGTCTCTGAAAGACAACAGCAGAAGTCACACTGATTTGCAGTAAATATTCATTATGTTTTTGTTTTTGTGTGAAAATCATGTTTTCATGTTTTTGTTCTTTGTTCTTAATGGTTTTGTTCATTTTGTGCACCTATGTATAAATATATACTTCAATATATACCTCCTATGTTTTGAATTTGAAAAAATCATATTTTATTTTTCCAATTAAGAGGGGTTCGGTGAATGCGCATATGAAACTGGTGGGGTTCAGTACCTCCAACAAGGTTAAGTACCACTGTACTAGAGGCACAAGAAGATTCAGAAGAAATGTCTTTTGAAGGACTGTAAAGTAATGTTTATTGCTTTCCTATGCTAATCACTTTTGTTTTTCAGTAACAAAGTTCAAGACATGTGCCTAGCAGAACTGTGCTAAGATTGTTCCAGTTTTAAGTTCAGCAACGTAACCATCAAGCTTCGTGCCTGACCATCAGGTCAAGAGATTCCTAGCCAGTAGGAGATTCGTAAGTTTTGTGCCGTAAAGCCGTGTTTCCCATAGACTCCTAGTGTAGGTGGACTGCAGATCCTTACACGTCCGTTCTATGTATATAACCCTATATTTATAGGACTCTCTGCTAAATGTTGCACTTATCAGGTGTATGCACCAGAACCTTGTTGGAGTGTTAATAAATGTATCATAAAGATGTATATGGTTCTTGTACACAAGAAAAATAGCTTCATGTCTGTGTACATAAAAAGTAAGTAAAGGTTCTACACGGAAAATTGCCCACTATATGCACGTGTACACCAAAAACAAAAATGTAAATAATACTTGTACACATGTACATACAAAGGTATAAAAATGCTAAAAGGTGTTTTAGTAGTTGCTCAATGGGTGACTCTCTTGGCTCCTCCGAGAGTGACATTGTTTCTAGTCGCCAATCGCTAGCACCTGTCTCAACAAAAATAACAGGGTAACCTACCCTTAAGATAGCAAGACTAACTAGTAAGCAGTACTTGCACACATAGTACTCTAGACTACTCACTTAAATGTACTACCTCAGTCTACTTCAGTACATACACAAAAACAGAATGTATCTCACATTTCAAGAAACACTTAGGAATTGTAGCCTATTGATACCCAATTCCTGCCACTGTTAGGTACACTCATATTTCTCTTCTCTCTATTGAGTGTGTGAGATGCTCTACCTGGCCAGTAGGTGCTCTTGCGAGCTAAAAATGAAACACATAATTCTAAAGGTAACCTTGGTAGGTTATTTTGAAGTGCTCTAGGGGTAAGTAGCGTGTAGCCGATAGACCCTAGCAGCCAATCTTACTGTGACCTAGCTTCCGGCTAGCCAGTATAACTTTCGTGTACTAACAGGTGACTCATTGTTGGCAAAAGAAAGAAAAATGTGTGAGATTCCAAAATGTTTAGTCAGCTTGAAGCTAAATGTATAGAGAGCTGTACTAATGTCTAGTTAGCCTCATAAAATATGTAAGAGAGCTAAAACAAAATGTCTTAGGAGTTAGCCACTCAATGTCAGATAGCTGCCTAATTGTTTAGTAAGCTTAGAATGTATAGTAAGCTTAATTAAAATGTCTAAGGAGCTAGAAACTAAAGGTCTAGTTAGCAATCCTGTTCTGACCTGCCCTAGTCCCTCTGCCTTAGGGGACAGGCGTCGGGGTCGATTTGTTTTAAGTAAGGGGGTTTGTGGTGTCCCGGTACCGGATTGCATCCGTTACCATGTGGTGAGGTCCCCAAAGTCAGAGTCCCTAGGTACCGGTGGGGTCCTCATCTATAGTTAGCCCCTAGTCACCCCTTTAGTAGTTAAAATTATTCAAATTCTAAGTGTATATATTTATATAATGTATATTTACTTTGTTGTAGTTTCGCAGGACCTGCGGGTCACGTGATGCATTCCAGAACTCTATGGTTTTCTAGTTAAGGACCTTTGGAGGTAGTCGGGTGATCACCCACCATGCATTGTAACGGTGAGTGACAGCTGACATTGGACCAATCCAAAACGGCCTGCCCCTGCCCATATAAGGGAGCGATTAATCGCTCTCTTGTTCCTGCGCTGCTGATGAGGACAGATCTGCGCAGCTATCATCAGCACTTGCTAGGCCTAAGCCCTGCGGCCGTGGCCATCTTTCAAAAAACTGTGAGTTACTTCAATCCCTGTTAACTCCGCAAGATCACTGGACCTAAATACTCCCCTAAATCCAGCGGATCTCTGCAAGAAACCCTAATTCTAATAATTTCTGGATAACTCAATGGTCCTCAGCATCTGTCAATCACTGCCGTGCTGAATAGAGACTTTGTTAATAAGACTGTTGCTGTTATTGGATGTACTGAAAATACCTCAGTAAAGTTTCACGCAAGTTCAAGTTCATCTTTGCTGTGGATATTCAGTCATTTATGCACGCACCTATCGTTTCTGGGAAGGGTGGTGATAGGCCGAAGATTTACCTCAGAGTATTAACCCTCACCCTGGCGTCATGAGTGACAAGGGTTAAATTAACCTCTCATATACCAACACAGCAACACCCCATCTACACAACACCCCAAGGCAGTTACCACACATACACATCCCCTATACAGACATACACTGACCTCATATACACATCCACAGCCCCCATACACACATACACAGCCCCCATATACGCATACACATCCCCTATACACACACAGCCCCTATAGACACATACACAGCCCCCATATACACAGCCCCTACACACACATCAGGTTCCTCATCTCCCAGCAGAACCATGTCCCTGCTTCCACGTTGTTAGCTCTTTAAGTGAACTCAGGTTGGTGCCCAGGTGGAAGCCAAGAGCATATTTGGTCCTTCTTGAGCTTTGGCAAAAGGGGATTTAGATCTGGACCCTTGCAGGTTCCCTTTGGCCTGTAGGTTTGTGGGGGGCTCTCTCCTTTTGCAAAAGGGCTTGAGATAGATCGAATCCTTGTGCACTTTTTGTGTATGCACTTTTTAAGATACTACACATTTGTAACACATGACATCATGGCCTGGACTATTTAGCACACATGATTGTTCTCAATATCTTTCATTTTGCATGAAATCCCCAATGTCCTTATATTTATAGGGCACTGGATCTATGGGCTATCAGCAGCTTATCTCACACATCGAGGCATTTATAATAAAGGCCGATGAATCAGTGTCCATGCCGAGACTAAACAGAATAGCTTTATTGTCTTGGAAAAGGGAAAAGATGTCTCGTACCAGACAGTTATCTGAATATCTGAAATTTTACTAGAAATCGTCCTGCACAGAGGAATAATAATATTTCAGCTGAATCTGGGTAGTAACTACCCCTCAGATTTATGTTCTTTCCATGGCGAGCTGCATTATAGGGTTTCTCCCTTTGGGTCTATAATATGGCGCCACATCCAGAGCAGATTTGGATTTTCTTGAAGGGAATGTAACTTCCTGATTTATTTAATTTTGAAGACTGACTTTACAGAGTGTAATATTACAGCCAATATAAGGAAACAATATAAAGAGTATATTAAGAATTTCCATAAAATAAGTCTGATTACTTATAATGATGTTTACTTGACTCTGGAAAATGTGTTTCACAATATGGCGGCGAATGATACGGGTTCTTGCCCATTACATAGTGTACCTCCCTTTGGCCCAAAACCATTTGGAGGCACACCGAGTTGTTTTCTCTTTCTAAACCATATGAAATAAAGGAATTTGCCCCAGAAGCAGAGCTTTAAGGGGAGAATGAAGCACCTCAGGATGGCGCCATGTAACACACATAGTGTCCACAGCTCTGTAATACAGATCTGGAGGGACTCCCTGAGTAACTGTACGTACTGGTCTTTATGTCTTTAGTCATGCTCCATGATAAGTTGTGGTACGGAGGCATCATGTAGCCGCACACGGTGCTTAATAAGCTATGGTATCGAATAGTAGGGATTCCCTGTGCCTCCATGCAGGCTCTGCTTTGCCCACCTATATAGAAAGAGAAAAAGACTGGAGAACAGCGCCTCTTGTGTTACCATAGATAACCAGGGACCCTATTTGGAGTCAGTGCAAATAGGTCAGCTATCAAGATGGCCGCTCACCTTGTATAAGTAGAAAATCACTCCTACAAATGGTGTACCAAATGGTGTACCATGGAAGAAGCTGCTCAACCCAGGAGGTCACAGAATGGGGGCTACCTGTCCTGTCAGAGTGCACTGAAAATTTGAAGGAAAAAGAACCTCTTATACATCAGACACTTCTCCTTCTGATAATAAAGATGTCTAATTCTCAGATATTATTCAAATGCTCGTAGCACTATTTACATTAAAATAAAAAACTATATTTGGTGGCCCAGTACGAGATGGTGTTTCCCCGTACCTTCCTGCCCTATCAGGCAGTGTCCCGCCATGTCCCCAGGGCCCCTCTGCAGTTGTATCCCCATGTATATAAGTTGTATATTTTATTGTGTATTGTAGCTTTAATAAATTTACCATGTGATTGTTACCCAGGAGGTACTAGTGACCAGCTGACCCCAAAGGTGACCTACTGTATGGGCTCCCTGCTAGTCTCCCCCTTATAAACCCTGGGTGGAGCAAGCCTCAGTCTCTTTGAGCTCTGCTCTCTCTTTGAGCTCTGCTCTTGTTCCTGAGGTCTAGTGCAGTCAAGACATCTTGACTACACTGGACCTCAGGAACAAGAGCAGAGCTCAAAGAGAGAGCAGAACTCAAAGAGACTGAGGCTTGCTCCACCCAGGGTCAGAGTGAGTGTCCAGAGCATTGAAGGCCTCAAGTCAAGTCCTGCAGCCACAAGTCAAGTGCGCAGTAAGCTAAAGTCATAGCCCTGTGAGTCAAGTCAAGTCTGTGGTCTATCCAGCGTGGCCTGCACTCAATTCTCCCATTCACTACAAGTCCCAGCAATCCTGCAAGGTCTCTGTGTCACTGGTCACTTCCTTGGGCTCTGGCTCTACTGCATAGATTGTAACAACTGTCTACCCTCAGTAAAGCTACTGTTGTTCCTTAACTTGGCGTCTGTGTCTTCATTGCCCCCATGCCTAGCCCAGGATCCAGCGGTATACCTTCGGGTGGTTAAGGCTAAACCATGCCCTTGCATCACGAACACAAGGGGTTAATACCATCTGCCCCTAGGGGAATAACATCTGCCCTGCACCTCACACCCCGCCACCACCACATATACAATTACGTGTTTTGGGGCTTAATCTCCCTTCGTCAGATTGACAATCTGATGAAGAGGGATTGAGCCCATGAAACGTGTCATTCTATCCTTTCTTATGTGTTTTAAATAAATAAGTGCTAGAAGCATTGAAATAATATCCGAAAAATGGACATATTATCAGAAAGAGCTGCACCCGATGTATAAGAGGTTCTTTTTCCTTCAAATCTTCACTGCTTCGTAGTGTAACTTCTGTAGATGTAACAGAGTTGTGCAACAGATGTCTGTGTGTAGTCCCAGACAAATGCACATAGTTATGAAGAAACATTAAATTAGGAACTTGAATTCTGGGATTTGCTGGTACTTTGTCAAACATACATCCTAGGGCCTACGCCTCGTCATTATCTACATCCGGTCCATATTCACAAAAATGAGATAGATTATCCTGTACAAGCAAAAGCAGGAAAAAGATGATTTAACCTATTTTAAAAAAGTGCCTGCGATTTATTGACACTGCTCTCTGTCCTTTTCTCTCCGCAGTCATAGAAAGCTGTGGCACTATAGAATACCTCCGAAAAAATGTCATCTGTTTAATTTTCCCCTAATCCCTGTTCTTTGCTGAGAGTATTCCGGACGCCTTTTATAGAAAGTTGTGATGACATAAAGAATAATGGCGGCTTAAGAACTTTCTGTAGGAAACTGTTAGCAAGGATTATGTACATTTAACCGACTGACAAGAGAGCGCGCTATCCCCTCTAGACGGATACAGTATGGACAGCTGAACAGGACGGGATTACATATAACAATCCCATGTTGGGTGGTGACTGATGAATTGACTGGTGTTTTCTTAGAGGGTGCATTCTCCATTGTGAGCTCCATTCACTGGTCCAGCCAGGAAATGTTACATTCTGAAGTCTAGAGATGCTTTGTCACTTATCCATGTGAGATAATCATCCTGACTGGGTGAAATGGGGCGTGCGCTTTGTGCTAACTATTATATCTCTAATAACTGTTACTATAGTCGTGCGCCACAGATTTTCACCCTGTCACAACAAAGTTTATCTTTGAAAAATGTGAAAATCACATTAATAGGTCCCTAAGAAATCTTCGTATGTTAGGATTATTTTTAACAATTTTTTTCACTATGAGATATTTTTATGTATGTTGGTGTAGGATGGACAGTCATCTGGACATACTGTAAACCACACTGTGATCGTGCAATATTCCCAAATATGAATCAAGGTTTGTCGGCGCAAGGGGTGTAACTAGTATTTATATGGTCCCAAACAGTGGGGGACACAAGAAAGGGGGCCCCATAACGAATATACAAATGGTTAAGTGTGGTCCCCTGCCAAGTAACAGTGCCATAAAACGAAGCTGGACATAAACATTAGATAATGGGTTGGCAGGTCTTGCAATTGTGATGCCAATCTGATAACAGTTCAATAAATATGAGGGTATCCCAATTCACCGGACTTGTTGATGTTTCATTTGGCATTGACCTGACTTGTGTTTTTGACCTCGTCTTCTTTACTGCTGCCTGTCTTGCCCTCTTCAGGTTCACCACTCACAACTGAACTCTGCCTTCCTTGAGCTGTGCACCAGTTGAATACAATTCCTGCACTCTGCCTTGGTTCCTTAACTCAATGACCTTACCCTATCCATGTGCCAGCCACTGCTAACTGAACCTACTGAACTGAATCTAGGGACTACCTATGTTGTGAAAACTGGGTGCCACGGGTGGAATGTAGGTTAGATGTACACTCCATGATGCCAGGGCACCATTAACCTACACGTTCCAAGGATGAGCTTCTCCTGGGCCAAGCGCTGACCCCCACGATCAGACATATTTTCCCCTATCCTTTGGATAGGGGATAAGATGTCTATGGCCAGAATACCCCTTTATGGGTGAAGGACACTCCATCTCTTTGACTTTGCTCCCTTGTTTAGCTGTAAGCTAAATTATTATTGACCCAGTTTGTATTTATTTAATTCCTCTCCAGTTTCTGTGTTACTGAGACCAACCCCAATGTGGATCCTCTGTGCCAGAGAGGGATTGGCGTGGACCGTGTCGGTGGGCCGGTTCTAAGTTGCTACTGGTATTCACCAGAGCCCGCCGCAGAGCGGGATGGTCTTGCAGCGGCGGTAGCAACCAGGTCGTATCCACTGGCAACGGCTCAACCTCTCTGACTGCTGAGATAAGCGCGGTACAAGGGAGTAGACAAGAGCAAGGTCGGACGTAGCAGAAGGTCAGGGCAGGCAGCAAGGATCGTAGTCAGGGGCAACGGCAGGAGGTCTGGAACACAGGCTAGGAACACACAAGGAAACGCTTTCACTGGCACAATGGCAACAAGATCCGGCGAGGGAGTGCAGGGGAAGTGAGGTATAAGTAGGGAGTGCACAGGTGAGGATACTGATTAGGCCAGTGGTCCTTTAAATCGCAGAGACCCGGCGCGCGCGCGCCCTAAGGAGCAGGGCCGCGCGCGCCGGGACAACACAGACGGGGAACGGGTCAGGTACGGGAGCCAGGATGCGCATCGCGAGCGGGCGCGTCCCGCGTCGCGAATCACATCCCGTCTGGGAGTAATATCGCAGCGCGCCCGCTCAGCAGGTCTGACTGGGGCGCTGCGAATGAGAGGACGCTGCGAGCGCTCTGGGGAGGAGCGGGGACCCGGAGCGCTCGGCGTAACAGTACCCCCCCCCCTTGGGTCTCCCCCTCTTCTTGGAGCCTGAGAACCTGAGGATAAGACTTTTGTCCAGGATGTTGTCCTCAGGTTCCCAAGATCTCTCCTCTGGGCCACAATTCTCCCAATCAACCAAGAAGAATTTTTTACCTCTGACTGTCTTGGACGCTAGAATCTCCTTCACCGAGAAGACGTCAGACGAACCGGAAACAGGAGTGGGGGAAACAACTTTGGGAGAGAAGCGGTTAAGGATGAGTGGATTAAGAAGAGAGACATGGAAGGCATTGGGAATACGGAGAGAAGGAGGAAGAAGGAGTTTGTAAGAGACAGGGTTGATCTGGCACAAGATTTTGAAAGGACCAAGATAGCGTGGTCCCAGTTTATAACTGGGGACACGAAAGCGGACATACTTAGCGGAGAGCCATACCTTGTCTCCGGGAGCAAAAATGGGGGGAGTTCTTCTTTTTTTATCAGCAAATATTTTCATCCGGGATGAAGCCTGTAAAAGAGAATTTTGGGTTTCTTTCCATATGGTGGAAAGATCTCGAGTCACTTCATCAACAGCAGGCAAACCAGAGGGCATGGGAGTGGGGAGGGGAGGAAGAGGGTGACGGCCGTACACCATGAAGAATGGGGATTTAGCAGAAGATTCGGAGACTCTGAAGTTGTATGAGAATTCGGCCCATGGTAGAAGATCTGCCCAGTCATCCTGGTGGGAGGAAACAAAATGTCGTAAATAGTCACCCAGGACCTGATTAATTCTTTCTACTTGCCCATTGGATTGGGGATGATAATAAGAAGAGAAGTTTAATTGGATCTTGAGCTGCTTACAGAGGGCCCTCCAGAATTTAGACACAAATTGAACGCCTCTATCCGAGACGATATGCGTGGGCAACCCGTGAAGGCGAAAAATGTGTGTAAAAAATTGCTTTGCCAACTGAGGCGCTGAAGGAAGGCCTGGAAGAGGGATAAAATGTGCCATCTTGGAAAATCGATCAACGACCACCCAAACAACTGTGTTGCCATGGGATAAGTGCAAGTCAGTAATAAAGTCCATACCAATCTGTGACCAAGGTTGTTCAGGAACAGGCAGAGGATGAAGGAGACCAGCAGGCTTCTGGCGAGGAGTCTTATCCCGGGCACAGACAGTACAGGCCCGCACGAAATCAACAACATAAGTCTCCAGAGTAGGCCACCAATAAAATCGAGAGATGAGTTGAAAGGATTTTTTGATGCCCGCATGGCCTGCGAGGTGGGAGGAGTGTCCCCACTTGAGAATCCCGAGGCGCTGGCGTGGAGAAACGAAGGTCTTCCCTGGAGGAGTTTGTCTGATGGAAGCTGGAGAGGTGGAGATCAGACAGTCCGGAGGAATAATGTGTTGCGGAGAGGTTTCCACTTCAGAGGCATCCGATGAACGAGAGAGGGCTTAAGCCCTAATGTTCTTGTCAGCAGGGCGAAAATGGATTTCAAAGTTAAAACGGGCAAAGAACAACGACCACCTAGCCTGGCGAGGGTTCAGTCGTTGGGCAGACTGGAGATAAGAGAGATTCTTGTGATCAGTGTATATAATAACTGGATATTTGGATCCCTCCAGCAGGTGCCTCCATTCCTCAAGCGCCAATTTTATGGCCAGTAATTCTCGATCACCAATGGAGTAGTTTTTCTCCGCCGGAGAGAAGGTCCTAGAAAAAAAACCACAAGTAACAGCATGCCCGGAAGAATTTCTTTGTAGAAGAACTGCTCCAGCTCCCACTGAGGAGGCGTCTACCTCCAATAAGAAGGGTTTAGCTGGGTCAGGTCTGGAGAGTACGGGAGCAGAAGAAAAGGCAGACTTGAGATGTTTAAATGCGTCTTCCGCTTGAGGAGACCAGGACTTAGGATTGGCATTTTTCTTGGTTAGAGCCACGATAGGAGCCACAATAGTGGAAAAGTGTGGAATAAATTGTCTGTAATAATTGGCGAACCCCAAAAAACGTTGGATAGCACGGAGACCGGAGGGGCGTGGCCAATCTAATACGGCAGATAGTTTATCTGGGTCCATTTGTAGTCCCTGGCCAGAGACTAAGTATCCTAGGAAAGGAAGAGACTGACATTCAAAGAGCCATTTTTCCATTTTGGCATAAAGTTGATTGTCCCGAAGTCTCTGAAGAACCATGCGGACATGTTGGCGGTGTTCTTCCAAGTTGGCAGAAAAAATCAGAATATCGTCCAGGTAAACCACAACACAGGTATATAGAAGATCACGAAAAATTTCATTTACAAAGTCTTGGAAGACGGCAGGGGCGTTGTAAAGGCCAAAGGGCATGACCAGATACTCAAAGTGTCCATCTCTGGTTTTAAATGCAGTCTTCCATTCGTCCCCCTCCCTGATGCGGATGAGATTATAAGCACCTCTTAAGTCCAGCTTGGTAAAGATGTGGGCGCCTTGTAGGCGGTCAAAGAGTTCCGAGATAAGAGGTAGGGGGTAGCAGTTTTTTACCGTGATTTTATTAAGTCAGCGGTAATCAATGCAAGGGCGTAGGGAGCCATCTTTTTTGGAGACAAAAAAAAATCCAGCTCCGGCAGGAGAGGAGGACTTGCGGATAAACCCCTTTTTTAAGTTCTCCTGGATGTATTCCGACATGGCTTGGGTTTCTGGAGCAGACAGAGGATAGATTCTGCCTCGGGGTGGAGTAGTACCCGGGAGGAGGTCAATAGGACAGTCATAAGGCCTGTGAGGAGGCAAAGTCTCTGCTTGTTTCTTGCAAAAAACATCAGCATAGTCCAGATAGGCCTTAGGAAGACCAGATACCGGGGGAACAACAGGGTCTCGACTGTGAGTACTGGGAGCCGGTTTAAGACAGTCCTTGTGGCAAGAAGTACCCCAGTTCTTCATTTCCCCTGTGGTCCAATCAAGGGTTGGGGAATGGCGTTGAAGCCACGGTAATCCAAGAAGAATCTCTGAAGTGCAGTTAGAGAGGACCAAAAATTCTATTTTTTCGTGATGGGGTCCGATGCACATTAAGAGAGGTTCCGTGCGGTAACGCACGGTACAGTCCAATCTTTCATTGTTAACAGAGTTGATGTAGAGGGGTCTGGCGAGACTGGTCACTGGGATGTTGAACCTTTGTGCGGAGTCAGCGTGCGTCTTTCCTGGCGAGGAGGACGGATAGGACAATCCTTCAAGAAATGTTCGGTACCGGCACAGTACAGGCAAAGGTTCTCCATGCGGCGTCTTGTCCTCTCTTGAGGTGTCAAGCGAGACCGGTCAACTTGCATAGCCTCCACGGCGGGAGGCACAGGAACGGATTGCAGAGGACCAGAGGAGAGAGGAGCCGGGGAGAGAAACCGCCTCGTGCAAACAAAGTCCATATCCTGGCGGAGCTCCTGACGCCTTTCGGAAAAATGCATGTCAATGCGGGTGGCAAGATGAATAAGTTCATGCAGGTTAGCAGGAATTTCTCTTGCGGCCAGCACATCTTTAATGTTACTGGATAGGTCTTTTTTAAAGGTCGTGCAGAGGGCCTCGTTATTCCTGGATAATTCGGAGGCAAGAGTACGGAATTGGATGGAGTACTCGCCAACAGAAGAATTACCCTGGACCAGGTTCAGCAGGGCAGTCTCGGCAGAAGAGGCTCGGGCAGGTTCCTCAAAGACACTTCGAATCTCCGTGAAGAAGGAGTGTACAGAGGCAGTGACAGGATCATTGCGGTCCCAAAGCGGTGTGGCCCATGACAGGGCTTTCCCAGACAGAAGGCTGACTACGAAAGCCACCTTAGACCTTTCAGTTGGAAACTGGTCCTACATCATCTCCAGATGCAGGGAACATTGTGAAAGAAAACTCCGGCAAAACTTAGAGTCCCCATCAAATTTATCCGGCAAGGATAATCGGAGGCTGTTGCGACTGCTGGGCGACCACCGTGGTGAGGTCGGCGACAACTGGCAGCGGGACCTCAGCGGGATCCATGGCCGGATCTACTGTCACGGTTCGGCTGGCAAGAGGTGGATCCTCTGTGCCAGAGAGGGATTGGCGTGGACCGTGTCGGTGGGCCGGTTGCTACTGGTATTCACCAGAGCCCGCCGCAAAGCGGGATGGTCTTGCAGCGGCGGTAGCAACCAGGTCGTATCCACCGGCAACGGCTCAACCTCTCTGACTGCTGAGATAAGCGCGGTACAAGGGAGTAGACAAGAGCAAGGTCGGACGTAGCAGAAGGTCAGGGCAGGCAGCAAGGATCGTAGTCAGGGGCAATGGCAGGAGGTCTGGAACACAGGCTAGGAACACACAAGGAAGCGCTTTCACTGGCACAATGGCAACAAGATCCGGCGAGGGAGTGCAGGGGAAGTGAGGTATAAGTAGGGAGTGCACAGGTGAGGATACTGATTAGGCCTGCTGCGCCAATCAGTGGCGCAGTGGTCCTTTAAATCGCAGAGACCCGGCGCGCGCGCGCCCTAAGGAGCGGGGCCGCGCGCGCCGGGACAACACAGACGGGGAACGGGTCAGGTACGGGAGCCGGGATGCGCATCGCGAGCGGGCGCGTCCCGCGTCGCGAATCGCATCCCGGCTGGGAGTAATATCGCAGCGCGCCCGGTCAGCAGGTCTGACCGGGGCGCTGCGAATGAGAGGACGCTGCGAGCGCTCCGGGGAGGAGCGGGGACGCGGAGCGCTCGGCGTAACAATGACCTTCCGAGGATGAAATTCTGCAGACTTATCCAAGGGTATGTATGATGTCTCAAACACAACACGTTAAGGTATTTTTCTCCCATTTTTCAAGTGACAGACAGAGGTCTCTGAGGAGGACGACACATCCCTGAAACAAATTGTGTTTGAGACATCACAAACCTCAGTTTCTGCAGAACTTCATCCTCAGAAGGTCACAGTGCAGTATCCAGTTGATTTGATTGTCATCAATGGTAAACTATCCTTGAGGCCTCCCTGCCTTTGGAGTAATTGGTGGTATGGAACCCATTGAAACTGCTTCTTCCTCACTGGAACCTTGAACCACAAGCTGAATCTCAGAACACATATAGGTGTTTGAGTCTTCACACAACCCCATGAGGTGAGTGACCACCAGCAACCTACATATTATCTCATTAACCTCTCAGTGTCACCTATGAGGTGCTCTGCCTTTTATCTCTGTTTCTACCATATGCTTGGTATTTACTGTGGTAGGCCTCTGGGGTAGGGGTAGTGTAGTCAGGGTTTTGCTTTAGTATATCAGGGGTTAACCATAGATATGTGCAATTCGTTTCTTAACGAACACGGAACGAAACAAATTTTCCCGTTTTTGGATGTTCGTTACGAAAAGAATGCACGAAAAAAAAAAAAGACAAAATCCCGAAAATGCATACGAATACGAATATACAGTTAACGAATGCATTCGTTAACTAACGCATAATGAATATGCATGTTAACGAACAACGAATGCATTCGTTATCAGTATACCGAATGTCGGGGCCGTGCATCAACTGCTATCCGGCAGCGCATAATGCTTAAGCTGCTGCCGGATAGCAGTTGAAGCAGCCCGGGCAGGTTCGCTCACCTTTCCGCGCTGCTCCGGGCCTTCCTCCGGTGGGTCCTGGGCTGGTCCGGGGCCTTCATACGGGTCTCCCTCTGACATCGTCATGACACCGTCGCGTACGCCGTCCCGTCATCCAATAGGAACGGCGTGCAGCAGCGACGTGATGACATCGCTACGGAGGCCCAGTAAGGCATTGCGGCAGACAACGGAGGACTGGAGAAGACCAGGAGAGCCCAGCAGAGCCCAGCGGAGTACCGAAGAGGACTAGAAGAGCCCAGCGGAGGGTGGGGACACTATTGGGAGCAGCGGGGACAGGTGAGAAGGACTTTACTTTTTTAGATTGCACGAATCCCTCAACATACGAATTACCATCGTATGTTGAGGGATCACTAGACATGTGCAGAACCAAAAATCAGAATTAATGAATGCATTCGTTGTTTTTAACGAATGCATCCGTTTTTTAAACGAATGCATCCGAAAATGAAAAAATTTTCGCGGATGCATCCGAAAACCAAATATGACGAATGCACAGCATTCCGAATATTCACAGAACCGAAAAAATTTTTAAAACGAAAACTAACAAAACGAAAAACATTTTTTGGTTCTGCACATGTCTAGTTAACCCTATAGTTTGTGACGCCAGGCTGAGGGCTAGTATGCTGAGGTAATTCTGCGGCCTATCGCCGCCCTTCCCACTAACGATAGGTGCATCATAAAATGACTGAAGGTCCACAAGGTAGTTGAACTTGAACTTGGATAAACTTTACTTAAAGACTTGCGGTACATCCAATGAACAGTAACAGTCTCATCAATGCAGTCTCTATACACTTCAGTGACTGACAGTTGTTGCGGGCCTTGACTTTTGCTATAAGTCTCTGAATTTAGGGTTATTTGCGAATATCCTTCCGGATTTAGGGGATAGATACGGTCCGGTGATCTTGCAGAGTGCTTAGGGATTGATACACTCACGGTTTCGTAATGGTAATGGCTGAGGCCTAACTCACTGATGACAGCAGCGCAGATCCTTCTCTCACAACAGCCCATGAGGAAAGAGAGCTAACAATGGCCGCCGCTCCCTTATATAGGCAGGGGCAGGGGCGTTTCTATTGGTCCGAATATCTGTCAATCCCCATTACAAGGAATGATGGGTGCAATACGTCATAGGGACCTCCAAAGGTCCTTAAGCAAAAACCATAGTCTACCTGATCACGTGACCCGCAGGTCCTGCTACGCTCCGTACACTTAATCAACCAATTATATACATTTGTACAATTATATTTATATAAATCCTGAATAAACTGCTAGATCTACTAATTCCTAGATGAGAGGTGACAAGGGGCGGACTATATAAGAAGGACCCCGACGTCCTAGGGACTCTGGCTATGGGGACCTATATACAGGTGCCGTATAGGATGCGGTACCGGGATACCACATTACTGTTGAGGGAACAAAGGTTAAAGTAGTATTGACAGCATCTTGAACATTTGTAATAAATCCTTAGGATTCTAGTGATCAGCTACAGCGGCAGAGGACATATAGTATTATAATGGCTCCCAATGAAATGAATGGGAACATATGTAATACACTGTTCTGTCAACTCTACTGGAGCTGGAGATGTTCTCTGCAATAGCTAGCTGTTATGGCTTATAGTGGAGGGTATTATTGTATCATGTCTATATATCCTAATAAGGTTAACATGTTGCCCTGATAGGTTTTATTATGTTTCATAGCAACCCACAAGAGGCAAAACTTGAAGTTCTTTAGCCAGGATGCTCCATGTGCAGTTTCTTATACAGTGGTCCCTCAAGTTACAATATAAATTGGTTCCAGGGCAACCATTGGCTTTACACCACTTTAATGTTCTAAATGTCCCTGCAAATTTTGCGCAATTGCATTTTTTCCCCCAATTTTTATACGCAATTTTCAGTAGAACATCTTTCAAAGTTGTATACTGTTTGGTGTCAAGGGCCCTGGAGGATAACGTAAGGGCCACATGGGATGGGCCCCCATTCCCCCCCCCTCAGTTCAGGCCAGGAAGGGTTAGTAATCCTGTAATTAAGTTATTGGCACCCTAGGAGTTAACATTTACTTACTGTGGTGCTGAGTTCTCTTGCAGGGCCGGCTGTTGCTGGGCAGACTGGGAGCTGGAATCGCTTCCTGATTGGTGACCTCTCCTACGGCGGGAATCCTGAGAGCGATATATACCCGGCTAGTTCGGGGGTGAGTTCAGTCGGCTGAAAGAAGAAGAAGAAGAGGTACCAGCTCGCGTTCCTGGTGTGTTCCTGCGCGCTTAGAAGTAAAGAAGATGTTCCAGCCAGCAGAAGAGTCCCCTGCCGACCCCAGCACCGCCGTAAAAGAGCTATACTTGCGGTTACTGGAGAAGGCTTCGGGGTCGGGCGGCGAGGACTGGCTTCTCCGTTGCCTGAATGATCCCTTGGGGCCCGGATACGAAGAGGGCGAAGTTCCGGCATCTCCTCCATTAGTTCCAGCCCCGCGATGTCCGGCCGGAAGTCTACACGGAGACGCGGAGGAGGCGGGGCTTCAACCGGAAGTCGCCCAGCTAATGACGTCAGAGGTAGTCGCCACCGGAAGACCATCGCCGGCAAGTGCAGCACCGGAGCAGCTGCGCCGTTCACTCAGGTGCGTGAGCAGAGGAAAGAGGAGGGCTTCGCCGCCGAGGAACGCCAACACAAGCAGGACTTCAGCGAAGAGGACGCCCGCCCAGCCCGCCCGTCTATCCAGGTCTGCTTCCCCCAGGAGGAAGGGTGAAGAAGTCGCCTCCACGTCGCAGAGGGCATCCGCCGGTGAGTACGATGCTGCTCACACACCGGACACACAGGGGTTAGCTGCCGGGGAGCATACTACTGCTACTGGGCATAGTATTTTTGCGGGCCTGGCGGCGTTGTTTAATATGATAGCCGCCATGCCAGCTACCAACCAGAAGGCCCCTGGCCATGCTGCTTTGGCATGGCTAGGGGGTCAATCCTCGGTTCCACCTACTGAGAACATGGTTAGTGTGGTTAGCTCAGAACAAAGGGCTGTTACTGATAAAGTATGTATACCAGCTGCCGCTGGTGGGTCCCCCTTGGGGACTGATAGTCAGGTTTTAGCTGAGCGGTCTGCTACTCTCCCCTCCAGTTCTATTTCTGTCCCTAGTATATGCATGAAAGAGGCATTGACTTGTGAATTGTCTCCGTTAGGCTTTCACCTCGCTGCTAATATTAAAGATAAGATCTGGAGGGGAGAGTTTGTGGACATATTCTCATTGTTGCCCTCTTTTAAAGACCATAAAACTTCTGAGAATAAGAAGGATGAGAAGGAGGAGGATAGACGTAGACAGCCGTTTGCCAAAACGTTTCATAATTGGGTCCAGGCCTTTTGTATTCTAGCGGCGGTCATGGGTGAGAAAAGACCCCAGTTGTGTTCTGGCTTGTTCCAACATTTGGATAATATCTTAGAAGCTTATAAAAATTTTGGTGGATCGGCCTGGATCACTTATGATGAGATGTTTAGGCAGAAACTTTCGGTACACCCGCATATGAAATGGGGTCAGAAGGATGTGGGTTTGTGGTTGAACCTGATGTTGCCTCAGAGAAATCGCAGTTTCCCTGACACCGGTCAAAATACTTTTCGCAAAGGAACATGTTTTGCCTTCAATGAAGGTCAATGTCGGTGGCAGGCAAACTGTAAATATAAGCATGAATGCTCGCACTGCGGTAACAACCACCCGGTTAGTAAGTGCTTTAGAAAGATTAACTCCACCCAGAACATGCCATCCAGTAGGGAGACATTATCAAAGAGCATTGACGCCAGTGAATCTCAAAAACATGTTACCATTGCTAAACAAATTCCCCGACACACGGAAAGCTAATTTGCTAATAGAGGGCTTCTCTTTGGGATTTTTTGTTCCTGAATTCACTGGCTCTGGTTGTACTTGGGTGAAAAATTTGAAATCGGTGACACAACACAAGGAGGTGGTACGGGAAAAGATTAATAAAGAAATTTCAGAAGGGAGAGTGGAAGGTCCCTTTGATACACCTCCCTTTAGAAATTTTAGACTGTCCCCTCTGGGCATTGTTCCCAAAAAGGAACCTGGCACATTTAGGCTGATTCATCACCTTTCATTTCCTGAGAAGTCATCGCTTAATGATGAAGTTGACGCTAGCGAGTTTGTAGTACAGTATTCTTCTTTTGATTCAGCATTGGAGGAGCTCCGCAAGATGGGTTCTGGTGCGTGGCTGGCTAAGGCTGACATCAAATCAGCGTTTAGACTTCTCCCGGTTAGGCAGTCAGGCTTTAATTCTCTAGGGTTTCAATTTGAGAATAAATATTATTTCGATAAATCTCTCCCAATGGGTTTCTCCTTATCTTGTTTTTACTTTGAGGCCTTTGCATCCTTTATAGAGTGGGCAGTGAGAAGTTTATGTCCAGCGGGGGGAATGGTGCATTATTTAGATGATTTTTTATTTTTGGGTGCTATGGGTAAGAGCGATATATATTTGTTATTTCACACTTTTACTAAGCTATGCTGTGAGTTTGGTGTTCCCCTGGCCGAGGAGAAAACTGTGTTACCTTGTAGAAATCTAACTTTTTTGGGTGTTCAGATTGATTCCACCAGGATGATTTTTTCTTTACCCCAAGAAAAAATTGGGGACATGCTGCTCAACATTGAAAAATTTTTGGTCAGGAAGAAGGTATCTTTAAGGGAGCTTCAGAAACTGCTTGGTCTATTAGTTTTTGCTTCTAAAGTCATACCAATGGGCAGAGTCTTTTCCAAGAGACTGTATCTAGCTACTAGAGGTATTAAATCCCCAAGCCATCATATTCGTTTAGACAGATCCCTTAAGGATGATCTTTCTTTATGGGCGGAGTTTCTAACCGACTTCAATGGTTCGTCGGTTTGGCAAGCGGATTTTGCTAGTTGGTCTGAATTGGGGTTTTTTACTGATGCAGCTGGGTCATTTGGTTTCGGGGTGTATTTTCACGGCCAGTGGTCTGCTGAAGCATGGCCAGAGTCATGGATAGATGCAGGTTTGACCACTAATATTGTTCTATTAGAGCTGTTTCCGGTGGCAGTAGCAATGGTGATTTGGGGTCAGTTATTCTGCAACAGATGCATTATCATACACACAGATAACAAGGGAGTAGCCTTTGCTATCAATTGTTTATCCTCTAAGTCAGACCCTGTTATAAAACTCTTGCGTCATTTAGTGTTACTATGTTTACAGTTGAATATTTGGCTCAAAGCAGTGTATGTCAAAGGCTCTACTAATTGTGTTGCTGATGCACTATCTCGTGGTCAGTTTTTCAGGTTTTACAAGATGTGTCCGGATGCACAGCAGGAGGGCCTTCCTTGTCCGCCTCACCTCTGGAACATAGTATGGGACTGATACAGCAATATGTTAGAGGTTCTGTCTCTGCAAAAACGTATAAGGACTATTGTAAGTCATGGTCGGAATGGTGTTCTTTTTGTGTGTCCAATAATTTTTCTGTTCCCAGTGCTGAGGTTTCTAGCTCCCTGGTTTTTCTTGAGAGTTTATTGGTTAAGAAGCTTTCTCCCAGTTACATTTCTAACATTTTTGCAGGCATTTCGTTTTTTCAGAGATGGTTGGGGCTTCGCCCGATTAGCTCTCTGTATCAGATTAAGCAAGCTTTGAAAGGTTATCGTTTGTCTTCCACTGTCAAGGACCAGAGGCGCCCCATTGACTTTAATTTGTTGGTGAAGCTGTTCCGTGCTTGTCCCAAGGTGTGTACCGATGGGTTTGAGTCACTTCTATTCCAGACGGCATTTGTGATATCATTTTTTTGTGCACTTAGGATTAGCGAGTTCACTGCAGCTAATAGGTCTTCTAGTTCTCCGCTTCGTATTGCGGACGTTTCTGTGGGTAGTTCATTTGTCAATTTATTCATAAGAAAGTCAAAAAATGATCTTATGGGTCATGGTAAGTCTTTACAGATTTTTGAGTTACCAGGTAACGAGTTATGTCCAGTAGGTTTAGTCAGGAGATTCATGTCGGTTTGTGGCCCTTATGTGTTGGGTTCTGCCCCTTTTTTCGCTCACTCTGATGGTTCCCCTTTAACATCATTTCAATTTAAATATGTGCTTAAAAAATGCTGTAATGAGTTAGGTTTTGGTACCCTTAGGATCAGCCCCCATTCATTTAGGATTGGGTCTGCGACTGAGGCGGCCTTGGCTGGTTTTTCTGGTGACCAAATTATGAATATCGGTAGATGGAAATCCAATAGATATAAAATATACATTCGCCCAGAACTGCTGATTAACTAGTACTCTCTCTTTCAGATGAGCCTCTCAGAATTGTCTGGGTGATTGGACATTCATTCGTCCATTGGGCAAAGAAGCGGGCGGCAATTAGACCTGGCGGTTTAAACTTAAATATGCCAAACAATAAGGTCTGTGTTTTCTGGGGAGGTAAAAGGGGTTTGAAATGGGTAGAGCTGTTTGATACATGTATAACCAAAGCTGCCTTTTTGCCTACTCCTGATATACTTATAGTGCATGCTGGCGGCAACGATGTTGGCAAGTTTAACACCTATTTTCTTTTTCAATCGTTCAAGCAAACAATGTTTGCTTTACATGAATGTTTTCCTTCCACTGTTCTTGTTTTTTCGGAAATTATACCGAGGCTGACATGGTCAGCTAGAAATGTTAGATTTCTGGAAAAAATCCGTAGACGTCTGAACAGAAGTATGGAGAATTTCATGAAAAATGTGAGTGGTTTTTCTTATAGGCATACTGATTTAGAGGGTTTTGTGCCTGGGCTGTATTGGGAGGATGGGGTTCATTTGTCGCAGATTGGTTCGGATATTTTTAATTTAGGTCTGCAAAGTATGGTTGAAAAGGCCACGGTTTTGGGGTAAGCATGCTGTTTGCATGCTTTTGTGGGGGTGTCACCCAGATTCCTCTGGGTGGACAGCTGATGTTTATGGTGTTTATAATTCGGGTTATAAAAGTCATTTCTTGATGGTAGTTATTAAATTATTTATTTATTTATTAAAGGTTTATTAAATTATTTATTTATTATTTTAATTAACCTCAATAAACGGCCGTGGCCTTTCTTCCAAAAGTCTGTTTGTCTTATTTATATAATACTTGTAAAGGGATATTTGTGGGGGGTGTGGGGGTCCCTATCCCATGCACCGTACCCCAAGTTATGCAGTGGAGCTTTATTGATTATATGTGCAAATTAAAGTTATAAGTGTATTTTTTTTTTGTGCAAACCTACACCATCTAATAGGACACGTACAAAAGTGTCAGATGCTACAGCACAAAGCTTAAACCTGTCTCTGCAGCTCACTGGTTTCTATAATAGCGCAAAATTTGTCAAGTCCTGTGCACCTTTTTGGTAAATTCTGAGCAACTGTGCAAACAATAAACCAAGCAAACAGGGGTAAACTCTATACTACTGTGGTATGGGGTGTGATGCAAAGGGCAGATGGAATTACCCAAGGGGCAGATGCCATTAACCCCTTGTATTTGTGATGCCAGGGTGTGGTTTATCCGCAGTACCACCCGTAGGCATACCGCTGGATCCTGGACTAGGCACGGGGGCAATAATGACACCAACGCCAAGTTACAGATAACGGTAGCTTTACTGAGGGTAGACAGGTAGAAAAGTCTATACAGTTCAGCCAGGGCCCACGGAGGTGACCAGTGACTTCAGAGACCTTAAGGACTTGCTGGGACTTGTAGTAGAGGTGGACAATTTAGTGCAGGACACGTTGACTAGACAGATGACTTTGACTTGACTGACTTGTGACCGACAAGACTGTGACTGTGAATTACTTGCAGGTTTGTAGCTTGTGGCTGTGGACTGGACTTGAGGCCTCCTATGACTCTGGACACACACTTAGGCACAACTTGACTGGACCTCAGCAAAGACTAAGAGAGTGTGCAGAGGCTCCACCCAGGGCTTATATGGGGGAGGCTCTGGTGGGGTCCCATTGGTCACCCCTAGGTCACCTGGTCACTGATACCTCCTGGGTAACAATCACATGACAAATCACATGGTAAACAGTCTTAAAGGTATAACACTCTTACATTTATAACATAGGGATTATATACAATTACAATAAACAGATGCGGGGGGGGGGGGGAGGCGGGGGACGGTAGGGGATGCTGCAGGAGGCTGCCTGACAGGGCAGCAAGGGTACGGGGTAACACCTACTGTACTGGGATACCACACTACCTAACACCAACATTGATAAATGTCCCCCATAACTCTATGTAATTGGTTCTGAAGCCCCAAAATGTCATCCAAAAATAGGAAAGAGTGAGGATTAAAGAAAACCAGGTAGATAACTAATATAGATAAAGCAAATCCTTATATATAAAAGTAAGAAATATCTGCTGGGAGCTGTAATCACTCTATGTAGAGGACAGGAGCTTCTTCAGGGTCCTGTACAGTACACACAGTGTCCTAAAAAAGTAACATGGAGCCGCCCTCACCTGGTGTCCAAAGGAGAAACTAACCATGGCACAGGTAAAGAGTACAGAACATGTAATACCACCCTGTACTGTAGGGGGCGTTACCAGACACCAGTCAGTGTATGCACTTCAATAATACAGGGGTATCACCAGTAAAATGCCCATTCTGATTGGTCAGTTCTTCCAGCCATTGACACATTTCACAGAGCTGTACTATCCGTAGCATTATATGTTGAGTCTGGTTTCAGGTTACAATGGTCCAGAAAAGACTGAAAATATTGTAACCTGAGGCCATTGTAAGTTAAGGGACCACCACACTAGTCTTCCTATGTGGCACAGGGGACTTTGGAACCCTAAGGCACCTTGGAATGGTGTGACATTTATAGCTACACTCTATGGAAACTATAGCTATCAAAGCCAGTACACAGAAAATGGCAGACGGGTGGGTCTAGTAAGGTAAGTATAGATCTATTTTTCACAATTCGTAACCTGTACCCAGCAGTGTGTGTCACTTCGTGTCCAAAATCCAATAAGTAACTAAATAAAAAAAATAAAAAATAAATAAAAAGGACAAACAAACAACCAGACACCAACGTGATCCCAGAAAACCTCAATCGATGTCCTGGTACATTCGGTTTCCATGCTGTTAATCTCATTTGTTCATGCTTCGGTACACAGTAACACAAGAATGTCTCTGTTTTTCATGATTGCATCTCAGCAGAAGGGGGGAAAAAAATAAAAAAAAATAACAAAAATAGGAAAATCGGAACCACATGTGACAACAATTCTCATGAACACACAAAACATATACTGGAACCGTGCGCTACTGCGCCAAAGCTTACGCTATGAAGCAACTTCTTAATAAGTACAGTTGTATGGCTTAGGCCAGTTTTTTCAAGCCAGGGCCTCTCCAGCTGTTGCAAAACTACAACTCCCAGCATGCCCGGACAGCCTTTGGCTGTCCGGGCATGCTGGGAGTTGTAGTTTTGAAACAGCTGGAGGCACCCTGGGTGGGAAACACTGGCTTAGGCTCAGTTCACAGTTTGATGTTCACACTGGAAAAAAAAAAACCTGCGCCAAACACATCTACAGTGCGCAATTCATTTTAGTCTTTCGTCGAGCTGGTATACATCAATATACCTTTATTTTTAATGCACATTACATGGCAAAGGTTACAATGGGGGAGATTTATCAAAACCTAGAAAGAGAAAGAGTGGTGCAGTTGCCCATAGCAACCAATCAGACTGCTGCCTTTACTTTGAAGCAGCCTTTTCGAAAATGAAAGTAATCTGATTGGTTGCTATGGGCAACTGGTCAACGTTTCCTCAGCACAGGTCTTGATGAATCTCCCCCCCCATACTCATGAATATTTTCTATGGTCAGTTCTTAGGCAGACACATGTGTGGTGTCCCAGTACCGCATTCTATACGGTGCTTGTTTATTTATGGGTCCCCATACCCAGAGTCCCTAGGACTTAGGGATCCCTCTTAGCCAGTCTACCCCTAGTCGCCTCTATTCTAGTGTATAAATCTCTAATTTATGCATAGGTTAATGTAAATAGGAAGGTATGACTAAGGTCCAGTCTTAGGACCGAAACGCGTCACCTTGTCATGTTCTCCTGGTCTTTTTGGCTTTTATTGGAATAAAACATCCTGTTCCTTGACATTCGAGCTGGACATTTTGCTTTTCCTTGTCGGTTCCAGTCGGTGTTGCCCACGCCGGTCCTGGCACGACGGGCTGAGGGAGTGAGCTGGACTATACACTTCTCTGTTTGCAGTTAAATAGGATAGTATATGTAAATAAATGGTTAATTACTTGTTTCCATGGCGTCGCAGGGCCTTCGGGTCATGTAATGCGTTCCACGCCTCACTCTGGATGCGTTCCAGGCCTCCCTTTGGTATTTCTAGCCTCGTTTTGGTTTTATTATGTGTATAGGACCTGTATAGGAAGTCAGATGATCACCCAGAAGCCTGTGTGACGGTGAGTGACAGCTGACCTCGGACCTATCAAATTAGGCTCCGCCCCCTGTCCATAGAAGGCCTCGCAGCAACGGCCGATCCTTAGCAAATATAGAGTGTATCAATCCCCAAACACTCTGCGGGACCACCGGACCTAATCTACCCCTAAATCCGGACGGATCCACGCACCAATTACCTTGATTCTATTAACCTGCAAAAGACGCAAGGTCTGCAGCAACTGTCAGTCATTGAAGTCTATAGAAGTGTTATGCAGAGACTGTAACTGTATTCTGAATGTACCGCAAGTTCAAGAGTAAAGTTTACTCCAGTTCAAGTTTAACTCCAGTGTGGACCTTCAGTCATTATCTGCATACGCCGTTTCTGGGAAGGGCGGCGATAGGCCGAAGCTATACCTCAGTAATGCCAGCCCTCACCCTGGCGTCACGAGTGACAGGGTTAATATTAACCCCTCATATACCGATACCATACCACCATACCCCCCCCCCCCCCCCAAGGGCTACCACACATGCATCTCCATGGTAACAGGCTACAAACAAAACTATCGCAGACTGATCTTATGGTTATTCTCCCTTCTCCCAACACTGAAGTTCAGTCAAGGTTAAAGGGGTACTCCGGTGGAAAACTTTTTTTTTTTTTTTAATCAACTGGTGCAAGAAAGTTAAACAGATTTGTAAATCACTTCTATTAAAAAATCGTAATCCTTCCAGTACTTATTAGCTGCTGAATACTACAGAGGAAATTCTTTTCTTTTTGGAACACAGAGCTCTCTGCTGACATCACGAGCACAGTGCTCTCTGCTGACATCTCTGTCCATTTTAAGAACTGTCCCGAGTAGGAGAAAATCCCCATAGAAAACATACGCTGCTCTGGACAGTTTCTAAAATGGACAGATATGTCAGCAGAGAGCACTGTGCTCGTGATGTCAGCAGAGAGCTCTGTGTTCCAAAAAGAAAATAATTTCCTCTGTTGTATTCAGCAGCTAATAAGTACTGGAAGGATTTAGATTTTTTCAATATAAATAATTTACAAATCTGTTTAAAGGAAAACGCCCAGTTTAGAAGCAAATCCCCATAGCAAACCTCTTCTAAACTGGGCGTTTCCCGAGACAGGTGTCATCAGAGAGGACTTAGACAGAAAAGAACAACCTTAACTTCAGAAGCTCAGAAGTACTGAAAGGATTAAGATTTTTTAATAGAAGTAATTTACAAATCTGTTTAACTTTCTGGAGCCAGTTGATATATATAAAAAAGTTTTTTCCTGGAATACCCCTTTAACTTTCTGCCACCAGTTGATTTAAAAAAAAAAGTTTTCCACCAGAGTACCCCTTTAAGTATGTCATATGACAGAAAAAAATGTATTATTTTATATGTTACTCACTAGGTCATACAGATTCTTTATGTCTTATTATGTGTCTAGCTTCTGTGTTTGGCTCAGGAATTCTTCTGTACTGCTGCTAACTCATTCTGACACTCAGGAAAGGACGTGTCCAAGGCAAGTACCGAGCCCGCCCTCGCTCACCGTGCATTCACTTCCTCCCTGAGTCTGCTGTGCTGGGTCTCTTCATCCAATCACTTCAGGCTGCATTGTAACTCCTGCCTGACTTTGTCCCAGCCTGTGCATCAGCTGGGACAAAGATGATGCTGCAGCCGGACAGGATTATGTTCTGGATGGTATGGGGACCCCTAGTGGCCTTTTTTCATCAGCCATGATTTCTATAAAGGAGATAAAATATTTTGATGAAGTATATAAGGCCCCTTTCACACTACAGATATCATCCTGCTTTTTTACTGCCGTTATATTACAATAACGGATGAAAAAAAACGGATGCAATAACTGATAATAACGGATGATAACTGATGACCATCATCCGTTTTTTTCTTTAAAAAACTGATGTTGTTCATCTATTATCATCCGTTATTACCAGTTACATCCATTTTTTTAATCAGGTTTTTAGCCCTTTTTTGTAAAGCTGTACTGAGCATGCTCAGTACAAAAACGGATGTTAAAAAAACGGACAATAACGGATGATAACGGATGTTTTTTTTGAACATCCGTTTTCCATAGACTTCATTGTTAAATTTTAACTCCCATTTTTTTCCCCATTATTTTTACCGGACCAAAATTTTGTGCATGCACCGTCTTTTGTGCCGGCAAAAATAACAGACATTAGTAAAAATGGACATACCTGATGCAAAACGATGTTCAAAAAATCCCATGGACATGAATGGGATTTTATGACGGCCGTTTTTAGGACTTTTTGCTGGGAGTAATAACGAAGATTTTTACAGGATGATACCTGTAGTGTGATAGGGGCCTATATTAAAAAAGGTTAATGTTTTGCCAAGATGTACAACATATAAAAAGGTTTTGATTATGACAGTGCCCATTTAACCAGCCCTGACCTCTTGCACTTTAGACCCCACATGATGGGGTCTAAAGTGCAGTGTATGCAGAGATGTGCCCCCCCCCCCCCCCCCCCCACTATTAGTATTGCATGTGGAACTGATAGTGTATGCTCTACCCACACCAAAGTCTTGAGGTTGATCTGGAGTAAAGATCAAGTATTTAGGCTAATACAAGACACAAGAAGAAAATACATCTGCTTCCTATTTGCCTGCTTAAGGATTTTACAGGCTTACTCATATAATAGCAATGCCATATAAAATGATTTAGGGGATGCAGAATCTGCAGGATGTAACACAGTGATGGACTCTGCGGTTTAGGAGTTGGAGGTGCACGGGCAGAAGAAGAACAGGTGTTCGGCGGCCATTACTAATTTACATTGAGAATTCCTTCAGGGTATGGCCACACATGGTGGATTCACTGTGGATGGCCCACCGTGAAAAATCTTCAAAGTTTACAGAAAAATAACCTGCAGCAGCAAATGGACTGTGGGGAAGTTGAACTTTGCAATAACCTGGGAGCGAGTGAGTGTGTGCATACCTGGCACCGTGTGTGACGGGCAGGAGCGAGTGAGTGTGTGCATACCTGGCACTGTGTGTGATGGGCAGGAGCGAGTGTGTGTGTGCATACCTGGCACTGTGTGTGACGGCAGGAGCGAGTGAGTGTGTGCATACCTGGCACCGTGTGTGACGGGCAGGAGCGAGTGAGTGTGTGCATACCTGGCACTATGTGTGATGGGCAGGAGCGAGTGTGTGTGTGCATACCTGGCACTGTGTGTGACGGCAGGAGCGAGTGAGTGCATACCTGGCACTGTGTGTGATGGGCAGGAGCGAGTGAGTGTGTGCATACCTGGCACTATGTGTGACGGGCAGGAGCGAGTTAGTGTGTGCATACCTTGCACTGTGTGTGATGGGCAGGAGCGAGTGAGTGTGTGCATACCTGGCAGTGCATACCTAGCACTGTGTGTGACGGGCAGGAGCGAGTGAGTGTGTGCATACCTGGCACTGTGTGTGACGGGCAGGAGCGAGTGAGTGTGTGCATACCTAGCACTGTGTGTGACGGGCAGGAGCGAGTGAGTGTGTGCATACCTGGCAGTGCACACCTAGCACTGTGTGTGACGGGCAGGAGCGAGTGAGTGTGTGCATACCTGGCACTGTGTGTGACGGGCAGGAGCGAGTGAGTGTGTGCATACCTGGCACTGTGTGTGACAGGCAGGGCTGAGGCTTGGTCTCTGAGCGCTGCACACGTGGGTTGTGCTGAACGCTAGTAAGGCCAAAACGAGGAAGATAATGGAGGGGTGAGAGTCAACTGAGTGTGTGAAGGCCACAGAGAGAACAAGGCACCAGGTGATGTCCCTGTGCAGAGAGCAGTGTGTCGGCACACGCTCCATGCATTCTCTGTGGGAGAGACGGAGGTACACAAGCACTGTACTTGGGTATCTCTGGCGCTCCCATAGACAGTAGATAGAAAGATAGATATATAGATATGACATAGATAGATAGATATTAGATAGATAGATAGATACGATAGATAAGTTAGATAGATATTCTCTTACCTGTCACAGATGAATGGGAGCAGACATCGTATCTTCCCTGTACTGAGCAAAGGAGGGGAGAGGCAGCATGTAAGGACTGTGTGCAACATCTAAAACATTCTGTGGTGAGGATGTGATGAGGGCAGATGGAATTACCCTAGCTAGGGGCAGAGCATTAACCCCTTGTGTTCGTGACGCCAGGGCGTGGTTTAACCTCTACACCACCCGAAGGAATGCCGCTGGATCCTGGGCTAGGCACGGGGGCAAATAATGACTCCGACGCCAAGTTACGGAACAACAGCAGCTTTAGTGAGTCAGACAGGTATAACAGTCTATACAGCTTGGCTAGGCCCAAGGAGGCGACAAGTGACTTCAGAGACCTCAGGGCTTTCTGGCATTTAAGACTGCAAGGGTACAGGGGTGCAACTCCTGTACTAGGCTACCACAATTCCCTCAGGGAACTTGTAGCAGTAATTTCTGCCCTCAGCAGTACAGTGTGAGAGGATGCATTTACTGCACAAAAGACTACACAGGAGCAGAAGGAGCCATCACGACTGTCAAATGGACCCAAAATGGGACGGAGCACAATGGCAATGTGAACCTAGCCTTAAATTGTAGCCAGTCTGATGATCAGCTGATCTTTACGTGTACAGCTTCAGAAATGTCTTATCTAGCTAACCCCTTTCCATAAGTCCTATTGTAGCATATGGACTTTATTGACTCCAATCAGAGACAAAAACCAATAGCAAGCAGTAGCTCTTACTCTGACAGACTGATCCATCCAATGATTCACTGAAATAGCAGCATTTAATACTGAATTAAGGGGGAACGTCTGAGCCAACCCCATCATATAGGCTCCCACTGTGCCTGCCATTGTAATAGAAGTGTAAGGAACATTACGGGGAGTGACAAAGGGTTGTGATCCAAGTTACAACCTGGAAAATAATGTGTCCTTATAAAGCTAAGCTCAATATTGATGCAGCAGCTGAACATCAATATCAATGTATCCCTGTGATTGAGACCACTAATGGAACAGGACTATCAGATTGTGTGTCTCTACGCGCCATTGATTCTTTAGACTGAGCATTCATATTGTCGTTATTTGTCATTATATGAAGTGCAGCCATTTCATAAATAATAAATCTGTTAGTGGTAAAGCCATACATACTCAACTCAATACACCATCACATCCAATAACAACACACCATCACAGAGTCAATAGGTTGGGGGGGCTACTGGACACCAGTTGGGTAAGTGCTTATTAAAAAGGGTTTCCTGAGACTGCAATATTGATGGCCTACCATTACGATTTTGGGGGTCTGTGTTAAGCAAGCCTGTGCCTCCTTTAATGTAGAGCCAGGCTCAGCACCATACATTTGGTTGTGGTTGTGCCTAGTACGCAGTTAACAGTAACTCTGTCTTATTGAAGTGAATGGGATGGAGCTGCAGTACCAGAAACAACCACCATGACCATGTACACGGCGGCCTGGTTGAACATCCAGCTGATCAGTAAAGATACCATAATCAGATATTAATGGCACATATTACGGGATACTCTATTTTTCCTTACTCCGCAATCATGTTTTTTGTTCCTGTAATCTTGATTCCCCTGCTTAGGGGTTAGCATTGTTTTTTGTGTGTGTGTGTGTGTGAGGGGGGGGGGGGGGGTTATACACAAATCCCATTTTGCTCAGTCTTTTCTTACACCTCTTTCACAGACATTAACTCCTGTTTCCTTAATTTGTTTTGTTGAGAAATCCCAATTTTCCATGCATATTGCTCACAGTTTTCCATCCTGACACTAACATCTTCCTTGTTCTACCTGTATGTTTTCCCTTTATTACTTTTCCATTTTCTTTACCCTTACAGCAAATTTTACGAGTTTTTCTGTGATGCACAGTGACACAATTTCGGTGCACAATCTGAACAAAAAACAGTCAGAACCACATTAGTAAATGAGGGCCAATTTGTACTAAAAAATCTTGCTATCTATCTCTGGAAAAAAAAAACCACAACCTTTTTATGGTTACTGAGCTGCTTTTTCAGTTTAAATGCAAAATCAGGACAAAAACGCTTGATAAATCTGTCTGGAAAATGCTTAAAAAAAAAGCAAAAAGCCCTACAAAAAGTGTTGGCTTTCAATTTAGTAAATCTAGATAAATTAGTACATTTTTTTACTGGAAAGGAGGTCTCCTTCACTTATGTTGTAATCTCTCGCAATAAGACACATCCTATTTTCGTATAAGGAAACAGTTTGTATAATGCATCAGAAAATGTTTGTAAATATCAGTTCACACATCAGTTCACTGACATACAGCAATCTGGCAAATCTCCTTGATAGCGATGACTACATGTATAAATATTCCTGCAAAACAAAACCAGGACAGAGAAAAAAAAAAAAGGAAAGAGAAAGAAAACAGAAAAAATAACAATGTTTCATCCAAAATCCTTCTTAATACTTTTGGGAGCAATTACCGCGGCAGCAGCGAGAGCACCAGGTGGTACCGTTAAATCCCCTCTAAGTTAAGGGGATCCAACTCGATATTTACACTGGATGTAAAACTGAGGCGTTGTGTTGCCAATGAGGCTGTTTTGGATTGAAAGTAGCAATTACCACCTTAAAAGCCTCCTTTGAAGTGTCTACAAGACAACAACAACAAGCACAGCGGCTAAGGAGGAGAAAATCAACCCGAAATGTATACTGAACGGGGCGGGGGGAGCGCTTTATAAAAGTTTTAGGCGAACAATACTTCGATTAAGTGAAAACGTTGATGTAAATTTCGGCTCCTCTCGCTTACGAGCAAACATCTGGCCTGGTTCTGTAGATGAAGTTTTCATGGACTGAAACCAATTATGTCTTTCAGGAATTGCTCAATTAATCTCTTCCAGAGTGAGGGAAAGCAGCCCAGACATTAGTGATTATATATTTGGCAGATGATGTGCTGGCATGCTGGGGTCCTGATGGATTTAAAGAGCTCTACAGCCACGGGGTGCCTTCCCAGTCTACGGGAGTTATAGAACATTAGTGAAATGGGATATTTAATCAGCAGTTTAAGGGTGAAGAGCAGGTGAATATTCCGTGTTGTACACATTAAACAGCCATTGTGATGGATTGATGGCCATATCCATAGTAAACTTTACTAAGTTAAGTATCAAAGAAATCGCTTGTTTGCATTCTGAACTCATTGCCATCATCCTGCGGGATGGAGCCCAAATTTCACATTTGCTTTTGTTCTCATTGTCAGCCCATGTGACTCGCCATGAAGATTAAGGGAAGCGTGTTGACAACGGATCTGGACACAAATTTGGATTAAAAATAATCCTTTGTCACTTTTCAGGGTCATTAATGATCATCACAGATCAAAATAGGTCAATGATATATACTATGTATGCACCTACCAAATACTTGTCACGATTCGGCTGGCTGGAGGTGGATCCTCTGTGCCAGAGAGGGATTGGCGTGGACCGTGTTGGTGGACCGGTTCTAAGTTGCTACTGGTATTCACCAGAGCCCGCCGCAAAGCGGGATGGTCTTGCAGCGGCGGTAGCAACCAGGTCGTATCCACCAGCAACGGCTCAACCTCTCTGACTGCTGAAGATAGGCGCGGTACAAGGGAGTAGACAAGAGCAAGGTCGGACGTAGCAGAAGGTCAGGGCAGGCAGCAAGGATCGTAGTCAGGGGCAACGGCAGGAGGTCTGGAACACAGGCTAGGAACACACAAGGAAACGCTTTCACTGGCACAATGGCAACAAGATCTGGCAAGGGAGTGCAGGGGAAGTGATGTATAAATAGGGAGTGCACAGGTGAACACACTAATTAAGCCTGCTGCGCCAATCAGTGGCGCAGTGGCCCTTTAAATTGCAGAGACCCGGCGCGCGCGCGCCCTAAGGAGCGGGGCCGCGCGCGCCGGGACAAGACCGACGGGGAGCGAGTCAGGTACGGGAGCCGGGATGCGCATCGCGAGCGGGCGCCTCCCGCATCGCGAATCGCATCCCGGCTGAGAGAGACATTGCAGCGCACCCGGTCAGCAGGTCTGACCGGGGCGCTGCAAATGCGAGGAAGTTGCGAGCGCTCCGGGGAGGAGCGGGGACCCGGAGCGCTCGGCGTAACAGTACCCCCCCCCCTGGGTCTCCCCCTCTTCTTGGAGCCTGAGAACCTGAGAATAAGACTTTTGTCTAGGATGTTGTCCTCAGGTTCCCAGGATCTCTCTTCTGGACCACAGCCTTCCCAATCCACCAAAAAAAATTTTTTTCCTCTGACCGTCTTGGAGGCCAGAATCTCCTTCACGGAGAAGACGTCAGAAGAACCGGATACAGGAGTGGGAGAAACAAGTTTGGGAGAGAAGCGGTTAATGATGAGTGGTTTAAGGAGAGAGACATGGAAGGCATTGGGAATACGAAGAGAAGGAGGAAGGAGGAGTTTGTAAGAGACAGGGTTGATCTGGCACAAGACTTTGAAAGGACCAAGATAGCGTGGTCCCAGTTTGTAACTGGGGACACGAAAGCGGACATATTTAGCAGAGAGCCATACCTTGTCTCCGGGAGCAAAAATGGGGGGAGTTCTTCTTTTCTTATCGGCAAATCTTTTCATCCGGGATGAAGCCTGTAAAAGAGAATTTTGGGTCTCTTTCTATATGGTGGAGAGATCACGAGTCACTTCATCCACAGCGGGCAAAACAGAGGGCAAGGGAGTAGGGAGGGGGGGAAGAGGGTGATGGCCATACACCACGAAAAATGGGGACTTAGCAGAAGATTCGGAGACTCTGAAGTTGTATGAGAATTCGGCCCATGGTAGAAGATCTGCCCAGTCATCCTGGCGGGAGGAAACAAAATGCCGTAAATAGTCACCCAGGACCTGATTAATTCTTTCTACTTGCCCATTGGATTGGGGATGATAAGAAGAAAAGTTTAATTTAATCTTGAGCTGTTTACAGAGGGCCCTCCAGAATTTAGACACGAATTGGACGCCTCTATCCGAGACGATATGCGTGGGCAATCCATGAAGGCGAAAAATGTGTACAAAAAATTGCTTTGCCAACTGAGGCGCTGAAGGAAGACCAGGAAGAGGAATAAAATGTGCCATCTTGGAAAATCGATCAACGACCACCCAAACAACTGTGTTGCCACGGGATAAAGGGCAAGTCTGTAATAAAGTCCATACCAATCTGTGACCAAGGCTGTTCGGGAACGGGCAGAGGATGAAGGAGGCCAGCAGGCTTCTGGCGAGGAGTCTTATCCCGGGCACAGACAGTACAGGCCCGCACAAAATCAACAACATCCGTCTCCAGAGTCGGCCACCAATAAAAACGAGAGATGAGTTGCAAGGATTTTTTGATGCCCGCATGGCCTGCGAGATGGGAGGAGTGTCCCCATTTGAGAATCCCGAGACGCTGGCGTGGAGAAACGAAAGTCTTCCCTGGAGGAGTTTGCCTGATGGAGGCTGGAGAAGTGGAGATCAGACAGTACGGAGGAATGATGTGTTGCGGAGAGACCTCTACTTCAGAGGCATCAGAAGAACGAGAGAGGGCATCGGCCCTAATGTTCTTGTCAGCAGGGCGAAAATGAATTTCAAAGTTAAAACGGGCAAAGAACAACGACCACCTGGCCTGGCGAGGGTTCAGTCGTTGGGCAGACTGGAGATAGGAGAGATTCTTGTGATCAGTGTATATGATAACTGGAAATTTTGATCCCTCCAGCAGATGCCTCCATTCCTCAAGCGCCAATTTAATGGCCAGTAGTTCTCGATCGCCGATGGAGTAATTTCTCTCCGCTGGAGAGAAGGTCCTAGAAAAAAAAACACAAGTAACAGCATGCCCGGAAGAATTTTTTTGTAGAAGGACAGCTCCAGCTCCCACTGAGGAGGCATTTACCTCCAATAGGAAGGGTTTAGATGGGTCAGGTCTGGAGAGCACGGGAGCAGAAGAAAAGGCAGACTTGAGATGTTTAAATGCGTCTTCCGCTTGTGGAGACCAGGACTTGGGATTGGCATTTTTCTTGGTTAAAGCCACGATAGGAGCCACAATAGTGGAAAAGTGTGGAATAAATTGTCTGTAATAATTGGCAAACCCCAAAAAACGTTGGATAGCACGGAGTCCGGAGGGGCGTGGCCAATCTAAGACGGCAGAGAGTTTATCTGGGTCCATTTGTAGTCCCTGGCCAGAGACCAAGTATCCTAGGAAAGGAAGAGATTGACATTCAAAGAGACATTTCTCCATTTTGGCATAAAGTTGATTGTCCCGAAGTCTCTGAAGAACCATGCGGACATGCTGGCGGTGTTCTTCTAAGTTGGCAGAAAAAATCAGAATATCGTCCAGATAAACCACAACACAGGAATATAAGAGATCACGAAAAATTTCATTAACAAAGTCTTGGAAGACGGCAGGGGCGTTGCACAGGCCAAAGGGCATGACCAGATACTCAAAGTGTCCATCTCTGGTGTTAAATGCAGTCTTCCATTCGTCCCCCTCCCTGATGCGGATAAGATTATAAGCCCCCCTTAAGTCCAGTTTGGTAAAGATGTGGGCACCTTGTAGGCGATCAAAGAGTTCCGAGATAAGAGGTAAGGGGTAGCGTTTTTTTACCGTGATTTTATTAAGTCCGCGGTAGTCAATGCAAGGGCGTAGGGAGCCATCTTTTTTGGACACAAAAAAAAAATCCAGCTCCGGCAGGAGAGGAGGATTTGCGGATAAAGCCCTTTTTTAAATTTTCCTGGATGTACTCTGACATGGCAAGAGTCTCTGGAGCAGACAGAGGATAGATTCTGCCTCGGGGTGGAGTAGTACCCGGGAGGAGGTCAATAGGACAGTCATAAGGCCTGTGAGGGGGTAAAGTCTCAGCTTGCTTCTTGCAAAAGACGTCAGCATAGTCCATATAAGCCTTAGGAAGACCGGATACAGGGGGAACCACAGGGTCACGGCAGGGAGTACTGGGAACCGGTTTAAGACAGTCCTTGAGACAAGAAGTACCCCAGTTCTTGATTTCTCCTGTGGACCAATCAAGGGTTGGGGAATGGCGTTGAAGCCACGGTAATCCAAGAAGAATTTCAGAAGTGCAGTTGGAGAGGACCAAAAATTCAATTTTTTCTTGATGAGGTCCGATGCACATTAGGAGAGGTTCCGTGCGGTAACGCACGGTACAGTCCAATCTTTCATTGTTAACAGAATTGATGTAGAGGGGTCTGGCGAGACTGGTCACCGGGATGTTGAACCTGTTGATGAGAGAGGCCAAAATAAAATTTCCTGCAGATCCGGAATCCAGGAAGGCCATAGCAGAGAAGGAGAAGGTAGAGGAAGATATCCGCACAGGCACAGTAAGGCGTGGAGAAGCAGAGTTGACATCAAAAACTGTTTCACCTTTGTGCGGAATCAGCGGACGTCTTTCCAGGCGGGGAGGACGGATAGGACAATCCTTCAAGAAGTGTTCGGTACTGGCACAGTACAGGCACAGATTCTCCATGCGGCGTCGTGTCCTCTCTTGAGGTGTCAAGCGAGACCGGTCAACTTGCATAGCCTCCATGGCGGGAGGCACAGGAACGGATTGCAGAGGACCAGAGGAGAGAGGAGCCGGGGAGAGAAACCGCCTCGTGCGAACAAAGTCCATATCCTGGCGGAGCTCCTGACGCCTTTCGGAAAAACGCATGTCAATGCGGGTGGCCAGATGAATAAGTTCATGCAGGTTAGCAGGAATTTCTCGTGCGGCCAGCACATCTTTAATGTTGCTGGATAGGCCTTTTTTAAAGGTCGCGCAGAGGGCCTCATTATTCCAGGATAATTCGGAGGCAAGAGTACGGAATTGGATGGCGTACTCGCCAACAGAAGAATTACCCTGGACCAGGTTCAGCAGGGCAGTCTCAGCAGAAGAGGCTCGGGCAGGTTCCTCAAAGACACTTCAAATCTCCGTGAAGAAGGAGTGTACAGAGGCAGTGACAGGGTCATTGCGGTCCCAGAGCGGTGTGGCCCATGACAGAGCTTTCCCAGACAGAAGGCTGACTACGAAAGCCACCTTAGACCTTTCAGTAGGAAACTGGTCCGACATCATCTCCAAGTGCAGGGAACATTGTGAAAGAAAGCCACGGCAAAACTTAGAGTCCCCATCAAATTTATCCGGCAAGGATAATCGTAGGCCGGAAGCGGCCACTCGCTGCGGAGGAGGTGCAGGAGCTGGCGAAGGAGATTGTTACTGAAGTTGTGGTAATAGCTGCTGTAGCATCACGGTCAGTTGAGACAGCTGGTGGCCTTGTTGCGCTATCTGTTGCGACTGCTGGGCGACCACCGTGGTGAGGTCGGCGACAACTGGCAGTGGGACTTCAGCGGGATCCATGGCCGGATCTACTGTCACGATTCGGCTGGCTGGAGGTGGATCCTCTGTGCCAGAGAGGGATTGGCGTGGACCGTGTTGGTGGACCGGTTCTAAGTTGCTACTGGTATTCACCAGAGCCCGCCGCAAAGCGGGATGGTCTTGCAGCGGCAGTAGCAACCAGGTCGTATCCACCAGCAACGGCTCAACCTCTCTGACTGCTGAAGATAGGCGCGGTACAAGGGAGTAGATAAGAGCAAGGTCGGACGTAGCAGAAGGTCGGGGCAGGCAGCAAGGATCGTAGTCAGGGGCAACGGCAGGAGGTCTGGAACACAGGCTAGGAACACACAAGGAAACGCTTTCACTGGCACAATGGCAACAAGATCCGGCGAGGGAGTGCAGGGGAAGTGATGTATAAATAGGGAGTGCACAGGTGAACACACTAATTAAGCCTGCTGCGCCAATCAGTGGCGCAGTGGCCCTTTAAATTGCAGAGACCCGGCGCGCGCGCGCCCTAAGGAGCGGGGCCGCGCGCGCCGGGACAAGACCGACGGGGAGCGAGTCAGGTACGGGAGCCGGGATGCGCATCACAAGCGGGCGCCTCCCGCATCGCGAATCGCATCCCGGCTGAGAGAGACATTGCAGCGCACCCGGTCAGCAGGTCTGACCGGGGCGCTGCAAATGCGAGGAAGTTGCGAGCGCTCCGGGGAGGAGCGGGGACCCGGAGCGCTCGGCGTAACAATACTGCTCTGTGTGAGACTAAACAGGAGGTGGAGCTGTCTGATTGAACTGGAATTTTCTAATTTTTTCAGATAAAATAGATAAATAAAAAGATGGGTAGATATGGCATAGAAAGATAGATCTACTTGTATGTTTTCCATATGTAACCTTTCCATTTTCTTTATACTTGCAGCATATTTTACAAACAGCAGACTGGGAACAACCAACATCTTCTGCCACGCTCCATGTTGAAGAAGTTTTGTAATTCTCTTCATTAATCTAATTGACAAATTATCTTGTAGGAGCTAAACTTTCTGTCATTGAGCCAAGTCCACAGCTCAGTAAGATTTGTAAGATGTTTTTCCCTTTTTAACTGCAGACTCATTTTCATTTTTAGACATGCACTGGGATTTGTTTTAAAATGCATATTTTAAATATTTATTTTCCTTTGATTGATCTTAAAAAACATACGTCATTAATAAAAGAATTATCTTTCCCATTTGTTGGAGGTATGTTTCATGAAGGTGGAATTTTCAGCTATTAAACAAACATTGCTTAGTGTCATATCTGTAATTTGTGTATACGCTAGTGAAATAGTTTTATAAATGTGCTCGATGGTTATGTTCCTGCAGCACATTTTTGATGTCAGAAAATTTCATTGTGAAATCTTTTTCTTTGACTGTCATGTTTAACGCTGAGCACTTGAGAATGGTTTAGCTTCATTTGGTGGGGCTTATCTATGTCCAGGCTATCTGACAAGGAATCAGCATGAATTCTACATCAAAAAAGTGACGTGTGACTTTTTGTTCTGCGATGCAGATTTTAACAAACAGTGGGTAGCAGATTTCATGCAGTGTTCTCGCGAAATCCATCACAATCTGTTAAAAAAAAAATGGGTTTGTAGTTTCTTTATATTTTGTAAAATAAAAAAATATGTAATTTTTGTCTCTTTATTATTATGTCCAAATAAAAAATAGAAAGCTACATGATAAGAATGTATGTTCTACCAAAATAGATTCCGTTTTTTTTTTCAGCATTACTACCGCTGCTCTTCAGAGGTGGGGTCTATAATAAAGACTGGGATTATGTTACTTTTAGCCTCACTCCCAAACTATGCTTACATTTTCATCATATTTTTTGCTACAGTATACTTATGTCATACTTGGTTCTGGAAGAAGGGTTAAGTTGTCTGATATTTGGCTAAAGCATTATGTGTTGCTGTGACAACTGGGTCAATCACATCTGGTCTCAGCCTCCATGCCCTTCTCAGATGGATATAAATTCCCAACCAGTCTGTCATTCCTTACTTGTCTTTGAATCTGTCTGCACTAGCTCTTATACAGCCCCTAGCTTGATCTGTTCTGTGTATTCTGACCTTGACTTGTGATTCTTGTGATTATTCTCTGCTTAGTGGTTTGGTACCTGTGCTGCTATCTTGGTTTGTACCTGGCTTGTTAGACCACTCTCTATATGTTTGTCTGTTTATCCCTGTGTTTTGTTCCCTGTACTTACCTGATAACTCTTTGTATCCTGACCTGTTTTCCTAAAATCTGTACTGTGTTTATTGTGTTGGACCTTGTTACTCACTGAGAGCAAGGACCACCATCCAGTTGAGGTTCTGTCGTCAAGGGAAGGATACTCAAGTAGGCAGGGACAGTGGCTGTGGGTGAGCTCAGGGCTAAATTTTTTCCCTGCCCAACATGACAACTTATATTGGAAAGGATTAAGAAAGGGATTGAGGTAAAAAGGAAAGAAGAAAGAGCGAACAAAGTAAAGAGAAAAAGGAAGAGAAAAAGAAAGGAAGGAAACAAGGAGCATATGAAGAAGAAAAGAAAGAATAAAGGAAGTGTGTGAGAAAGGAAGGAAAGAAGCGGAGTGGGATAAAAACAGATTGGGAAAAATAAAGGAAGGAAAGAAGAAAGAATGAAATAATTAATGGAAAAGGCAAGTGGAGCTCACAGCAAAAGGCACGAGGTTAACTAAGTAACTGTTATGATTCGGCGAGCTGGATGTGGATCCACTGTGTCAGCGAGGGATTGGCGTGGACCGTGTCGGTGGACCGGTTCTAGGGTTGCTACTGGTTTTCACCAGAGCCCGCCGCAAAGCGGGATGGTCTTGCTGCGGCGGTAGCAACCAGGTCATATCCACCGGCAACGGCTCAACCTCGCTGACTGCTGCGAAGGCGTGGAACAGAAGGACTAGACAGAGGCAAGGTCAGACGTAGCAGAAGGTCGGGGCAGGCGGCAAGGTTCGTAGTCAATGAGGATAGCAGAAGATCTGGAACACAGGCTTTGGACAACACTAACGCTTTCTCTGGCACAAGGCAACAAGATCCGGCCAGGAAGTGCAGGGGAAGTGAGGTAATATGGACAGGGAGCAGGTGGAAGCCAATTAGACTGATTGGGCCAGGCACCAATCACTGGTGCACTGGCCCTTTAAATCTTAGAGAGCTGGCGCACGCGCGCCCTAGAGAGCGGAGCCGCGCGCGCCAGAACATGACAGCCGGGGAGCGGGACGGGTTAGTGGCTTGGGATGACAGTGCAGCGCTCCCGGTCAGCGGGTCGGACCGGGGCGCTGCAGAAAGGAGAACGCTGCGAGCGCTCCGGGGAGGAGCAGGGACCCGGAGCGCTCGGCGTAACAGTAACCCTCACTCAAGGGTTAAAAAATACAAAAATGGATTAAAGAAAACACTTCTTAGTCCTCAGTGTCTTATCATCTGTGATGAGTGTGCAACAGACATTCGACACTAAGTCATATAAAAACTGCCAGCTAGTAATATATAATCAACTATTTAATATGTTAATAAAATAAGATGAAATGAGATAAATAGATATATATGCAATATCTGGAAATCTGCCGCCACAGGGCCCTTGTGGTTAATAGGCTGACTCCAGAATCCAGAATTCCAATATCAGTATAATATAAATAATGAAAAATACAGATAATAAAATGCAGATACAAAAAATTCAGTCCACCTGCTATGAAAAATGATCTCACAAACTAGATGACCTATAGAACAAAATTATCAAAATAAATGATGTATTGTCCCAAATATATTATTGCAAAATTATGTGTGTAACAATTCAGTTCAGTACAATTTATCCTGTGAACAAATGTATCTGATCCAATAGATGTAACTATTCCTGTAAAATAATATTCATATGGCCACAAAGAATGAATCCAAATCCGGATCTGTAAAATAAAATTGTATCCAATCTATAGAGACATGTCCAGATTCAGCGATCCTGTCAGAAGGAAAATTTGGCACTTAGTGCCACTCACCACTCCTGGATTTTGGTGGAGGTGTAGCGTCGGTGAGATAATTCGCTGTTTCCGAGGCGGCGACGCCGTACAACGGAGTCTAGCCGCTATGGGGAGGCCGTTCCTCCAGTCTGTTCGTCCTGCTCTCGGTCAGCGCTGTCACCGCTTGCACCCGGTGGCGGGTGACGTCGGTGCATGCAGTCAGCTGGTTGCAGTTCAGCTGACCTATGATGGTATCAGGCACCTAGGATGTACCGGAGGGTGTCCGCCCGGGACTTCTGGACGGGAAGATTCAGATTAGCATAGGCATCGCTGGTCTCTTTAGTTTCAATCCAGATATTTAGAGGGTCTGCTGGTTCCTATAGTCCTTCTGCCGCCTTGTTCATGGTATGGCAGACTTAATGGAATCAGTGGTGATGGTAATAATCCATGCAGTGGCCTCTTCCCAAATTAAGGGATCTCTGATGGACAGTTTGGAAGACGCAGGTGGACGGCACCTTGGTATGATCTCGGTGCAAGAATAAAACAAAATGAAACCAAACGCATTTCGGGGTACACATAGGCAATGTCCTGACCCCTTCTTCAGTGGAGAACAAAATGATAATAACCTCAGGTGCCTATGTGTACCCCGAGACGCGTTTGGTTTTATTTAGTTTTATTCTTGCACCGAGATCATACCAAGGTGCCGTCCACCTGCTTCTTCCAAACTGTCCATCAGAGATTCCTTAATTTAGGAAGAGGCCACTGCATGGATTATTACCATCACCACTGATTCCATTAAGTCTGCCATACCATGAACAAGGCGGCAGAAGGACTATAGGAACCAGCAGACCCTCTAAATATCTGGATTGAAACTAAAGAGACCAGCGATGCCTATGCTAATCTGAATCTTCCCGTCCAGAAGTCCCGGGTGGACACCCTCCGGTACATCCTAGGTGCCTGATACCATCATAGGTCAGCTGAACTGCAACCAGCTGACCGCGTGCACCGACGTCACACGCCACCGGGTGCAATCGGTGACAGCGCTGACCGACAGCAGGACGAACAGACTGGAGGAACGGCCTCCCCATAGCGGCTAGACTCCGTTGTACGGGCGTCGCCGCCTCGGAAACAGCGAATTATCTCACCGACGCTACACCTCCACCAAAATCCAGGAGTGGTGAGTGGCACTAAATGCCAAATTTTCCTTCTGACAGGATCGCTGAATCTGGACATGTCTCTATAGATTGGATACAATTTTATTTTACAGATCCGGATTTGTATTCATTCTTTGTGGCCATATGAATATTATTTTACAGGAATAGTTACATCTATTGGATCAGATACATTTGTTCACAGGATAAATTGTACTGAACTGAATTGTTACACACATCATTTTGCAATAATATATTTGGGACAATACATCATTTATTCTGATAATTTTGATCTATAGGTCATCTAGTTTGTGAGATCATTTTTCATAGCAGGTGGACTGAATTTTTAGTATCTGCATTTTATTATCTGTATTTTTCATTATTTATATTATACTGATATTGGTATTCTGGACACTGAGGACTAAGAAGTGTTTTCTTTAATCCAGAATTAAATAATTGCCTGTGTGTCTCAGCTGGGACAAGGAGGGCTCTGTACAATGAGGACAAGCAGGGCTCTGTAATGAAAAATGGAGGTGTCCAGCGCTATAGGATGCAAAATTCTTCGGCTTTATTGAGTCATAAAAACATACAGCATAGGGACAAGAATGCCAATGTGTTTCGGATCTGTACGATCCTTGGTCATGGCCACAAGCAGGGCTCTGTACACTGAGGACAAGGAGGGCTCTGTACACTGAGGACAAGGAGGGCCCTGTACAATGAGGACAAGCAGGGCTCTGTACACTGAGGACAAGCAGGACTCTGTACACTGAGGACAAGCAGGGCTCTGTACACTGAGGACAAGCAGGACTCTGTACACTGAGGACAAGCAGGGCTCTGTACACTGAGGACAAGCAGGGCTCTGTACACTGAGGACAAGCAGGGCTCTGTACACTGAGGACAAGCAGGGCTCTGTACACTGAGGACAAGCAGGGCTCCGTACACTGAGGACAAGCAGGGCTCTGTGCACTGAGGACAAGCAGGGCTCTGTGCACTGATGACAAGCAGGGCTCTGTTCACTGAGGACAAGCAGGGCTCTGTACAATGAGAACAAGCAGGGCTCTGTACACTGAGGACAATCAGGGCTCTGTACACTGAGGACAAGCAGGGATCTGTGCACTGAGGACATGCAGGGCTCTTTACACTGAGGACAAGCAGGGCTCTGTACACTGAGGACAAGCAGGGCTCTGTACACTGAGGACAAGCAGGGCTCTGTACACTGAGGACAAGCAGGGCTCTGTGTACAGAGAATCTATGACACGACCCTGGCTTACACAGCAGGATGATTGACAAGCCAGGAGCCTGCCCAAGGCCCTGCTTGTCCTGTCCTCACTTCCTGTATTTGGACTGCTTGTGATGTCCCAGTACGGCATATGTTCCTGCAGTCCTGTCAGGTTGAGTCCCTGTACGTCCTCAGGGCTCTCCAGCAGTGTTTCCCCATAATGTTAATAGGTTGTATATTAAGTGTAAAGGACCTTTGATGTTGGTCACATGATTGTTAGTCACATGATAATGTTTGTCACATGTTTAAGTCATACTGTATGTTTGTTACCCAGAGAGCACTAGGTGACCCGCAGTTGGCCTATGGGCTCCTTCCTCAGCCCCCTTTATAAGAGCAGGAGGTACTACAATCTTGCTCTTACACCGCACTTTCTGCTGAGGTCAAGCCACTGTCCAGCACATCTGGAGGCCTCAACCTAAATTGCAGCCACAAGTCTGTAAATCAAGTCGTCTTTATCATCTGTCATCATCTTCAGTCAAGTCAATTGTAGTCAGCGTAACCTGCAAGCTGCGAGGTCCCCTGTGTTACTGGTCACCTCTCTGGGATCCTGGCCGAACTGTATAACTGTAACACCTGTCTAACCTCAGTAAAAGCTACCGTTTACCATAACCTGGCCTTGGACTATTATTTGCCCCTGCCTAATCTAGGAATAGCAATATTACCTTTGGTTGGTTACATAGGGAAACAATGCCCTGGCATCATGAACACGAAGGAGTTACCGTAATACCATCTACCCCTGGGCAACACATGCTCATAGAGACACACTGGCAATAGCTGCAGGGACAGCATTTTTTCACCCAAAAATGTACACATTGTTTAACCAATTTATCAGAGGCGTCTCCAGCATTCATATTTAGGGGGGGCACATGGGGGGCCAGTGACAAAAGTGTGTGTGGGGGGGGGGCAATTTTAAAACGTGTGTGTGTGTGTTTGTATTTGTGTGTGTGTGTATATATATATATATATATATATATATATATATTGATATAGATATATTTATATATATCATAAATAAATACACACACACTGTGCAGAACATGTTTAATAAAAAAAAAATGTAAAAAAAATTAATTTAAAATCTTCATACATTCGGGTTGCACATTGATTTTTTTTTTCCGTTTTTGCCATTGATTTTTGGGTAAAATGACTGATGTCACTACAAAGTAGAATTGGTGGCGCAAAAAATAAGCCATCATATGGATTTTTAGGTGCAAAATTGAAAGGGTTATGATTTTTAAAAGGTGAGGAAAAAACAAAAGTGCAAAAACGGAAAAACGCTATTTCCTTAAAGGGTTAAAACCTTTGGACACTACCATCAACTTTGATAGCGGCATCTAAAGTGTTAATGTCGGACATCAGCCTGATTGGTGATGTCTGGCATTAGCCGAGGGTTCTAGCTAATGATTTATACAACACAGTGGGAGCAGGCACCGTGCGTACACTTACGCCTTGTGTCCTTAGGGCTCATTTACACGGGTGGATCCCCAGCATATTTTACCCTGCGGATCCCCCGACAATGGACCCTACAGTGCTGCCTCCATCTGTGCCCGCTCAAAACAGCACTCCTCCGCTAAGAGCAGACACGCTTTGATGTGTATACTCGCACACATTGCGGCTGCTCACGGCCTAGCTCAGAGAGCAGGAGCGGCCATGATGTGTGCGAGTATACTACACATCAAAGTGTGTCTGCTCGTAGCGGAGGATTGCTGTTTTGAGCAGGCACAGATGGAGGCAGCACTGTAGGGTCCATTGTCGGGGGATCTGCAGCGTAAAATACACTGTGGATCCACCCCTGAATGAGCCCTTAGGGTACGATCACACATACAGGATCTGCTGTATATTTTCTGCACTTGATTTTGCTACCTATTGAAGCTAATGGGTTGCAAAATCAGCTGCACAAAATATGCAGCAAAAATATGCAGCAGATCCTGTACATGTGAATGTACCCTTAAGGAGTTAATGATAAACTAGCAGTGTGTTCACATGTTGTCCTTCCAGTGGGGGTCACTTTCCCTCTTTCAGTGTCCACAGGTCTCCAACAGGTCACATTACCAGAACAATTTATGGAAAAATCATGGCAAAAATTGCGCGGTTTTACATCGATTTACGAAAAATTGCGGTAAAACCGCGTAATTTTGCCACAATTTTTCCCCAAAAAATTTCTGATAATGTGACCTGTTGGTGACCTGTGGACACTGAAGGAGGGAAAGTGACCCCACTGGACTGCTACTATACACATCACCCAGCCCCAGGATATACTGCTGATCAGGGGGGAGAGAGGGAGGACACGGGACATCACTCACCTCACATGAAGCTGCTCTGTGTTCCGGAGGCCTGTCAGCTCTCGGCCCCGCCCTCTCCAGTGCTGGGGGCGGAGCCATCCTCAGGTACCTTCATCCCTGCTCTGCTGCCTGTCTCTGCTAATGATACGCAGACCAGGAGCAGCGCAGGGATATCCCCAGCAGTTGCAGCGGGCTCTTTACCCAGCCGGTCAGTCCGCCACTGGCCCCGATACTAGTATCGGGACATCCCTATTTATTTTAAATTGGGGGGGCACAAGGGGGGGCACGGCCTGATCTAGTGGGAGCCATGGCCCCCTCTGCCCCCCCCCCCCCTAGTGACGCCATTGCAATGTATATTACAAATATACAGTGGAGATTAAAATTAGAGAACAGTTTATGAACACTTGTAATCTACCTTGATCATCATTTTAAGGATTTTTTGTAAGGGGTACGCCATGCCATTAGAACAGTGTTTTACAAAATAACCAAAGTATATCAACATAAAACCTTTATTTTTTTCAAAGATTTGATGATCATAAATAGAGAACAGCAATGACTGTAGCACAGAAAAAGACTGTAAGTAATTTTTTTGAAGGTTCCAACAGTCACCAAACAGTAGGAAGTGTACAGGCCTTTGCTTTGAATGACTTCAGCACATTTGCGCCCCCCACAGGAAATCACTAGTCTCTCACACTGCTATGGTGGGATTTTCCTCCACTCTTCTTCTAGTCTCTTCCACAGTTCTGTGACTGTTCTGGGTTTCTGGGCCATAACTTTGCCACCAAGGATTTTACAGAGGTTTTCTATTGGGTTTAGATCAGGACTCCGGACGTCCATTTCATTGTTTCAATGTTTTCAGTTTCAAGGAACTGCTTTATCGTTTTGCTGTGTGACAGGGGGCATTGTCCTGCATTAAAATTGCTGCTGATTGAGTGATAAACGCACGTAAGGGACCATGTTTTGTTGAAGAAGGTTCTGATACACACTTGCATTCATTCTGCCATGTAGCTGTATGAGAGGTCCAACTCCTTCTGCAGAAAACCTTCCCCAAACCATGACACGTCCTCCTCCACCTTTCACTGACTTCTTTACACACTTTGGGTTCAGTCTTTCCCCAGTTTGTTGACAAACATAATGTTTCCCATCAGACCCAAATAAATTAAACTTGTTTTATCACTAAAATGAACTCTGGAGCACTTCTCCTCTGTCCACACAACATGTTCCTCAGGTGAGTTGAGCCTTTTGATTCTTTCTGCTAATGAGAGGTTTGGTCAATGCAGAGTGGACTTTCAGTCCAAATTCTCTTAAACGCCGAGACACTGTATGATGAGACAGATCCTTACCCTGTTAAGTGCTGAACTGGCGAACAATTCCAGCTGCAGTGTTGAAATGATTACCTATGGAGATTCTCCACATTATCCTGTCCTCTCTTGCATTTGTTTTTGAGAGTGACCAGCCTTCTTGGGGGACTTGAATGAGTTTGTAATGTTGTAAGATGCAATAGAAATAAGACTTGGAACGACCAACTTCTCTTGTTATGGCTGATAGGGTCACCACTTTGGCCTTCATCTGGACAACCTGCTGCTGGAGGGCTTCAGTCACTTTGGAACGGCACACCATTTTGGCAAAGTCAGTGAAAACTGGAAAGATAGGCTGCCAGTTAAATAGGGTTTGTCAGATCATTAAGGAAATTATGATGAGCTCCACAATGACTTTAATATTCCTCACAAGGAATTCTATAAATACCTTCAGATCCGACACGTATTACGTTCTATCAAATTCCCCTATCCCAAAGCAATTCTGAAATTATCAATTGGCTATTCCACATGAAACAAACAAGAAAAAGCATTTCCTGGTGTTACGCCTTTCTCCTTAATTCCAACCCAATGGCTCCTGACTTCCTCAAAACTAGATGGGAAGTTGACCTGGAGTTTAGGTTTATAGACTATCAATGGAACAAAGCTCACTCTGTCCTACCCAAATTTTCTAGATGTATTAATCACCTAGAAACATCTAAAAGCTATTATACAGATGGTATTTAACTCCGTCACGCTTAGCCCAATTCTTCCCCACCCCAAACACGTGCTGGAGATGTCTGAACTTTGTCTCCTATTTACATATATGGTGGGAATGCCCACGATTGCTTCTATTTTGGAGAAAACTTGGTAACTTTCTGTCCCAGATTTGTGGATTTCCAATAATACTGAACCCCGCCTTATCTCTCCTAAACATAAATATAGACAGATACTCGACCTTCCACAAAACAATTATTCTTCATGCTCTTATTGTAGCCAGATACAACATCACTAGAAAATGGAGATCACCATTAAGCCCCACAATCAAAGAAATAAAACTAGGTATTAATTCAAATTGCTGGCATGAATATGAAGTTTCCTGTGCCCTAAATATCGATCGGGATTTCCTATTCAAGTGGTTGAGTAGCCCTCACAACACGGTACAAATAGGACACTCATGCAAAACTATTTTGATATGCCATTGGGTTTTCACAACAATCCCGATCAACACTCATATCTCCATCCACATTGGACATGAATACTACTCTAGAGCGAGTGCATGTGCATGTTATTATTTAGTTGTTGTTTATTTGTGTTGCCACTTGCCAGATTATCACCAATAACTTTCATTTTTATCAGTGTTCTTTTTCAATTATCTAATTTACATATTTATTATGTGCTTTAGAATAAATGCTATTAATGAAATAAGCTTAAATGGGCACTGTCAGATACAAAAACTTTTGATATGTTGTAAAGCATTTATAACCAAGAGGTTTTTCAATTGCTTTCATTAGAAAATGTTCAGTATTTCATACTGAAAAAGCCAGTCAAACAACTTCCCCCCTGCCTGCTTGGACACATACTAGTCCTGCTGTGTCCATGAGTCATCACCTATGTCATGGACACACTTCCTTGATTGACAGCTGTGAGTGCAGGGCTCAGAGCTGAAGGAAAAATCCTCCCACTGTCATCTTGTGTCCCGCTACTGTCAGTGAGGACAAGCTGGGAGTTGTAGTTTTGCTAATGCTAGGGGAGATGTGAGCAGACAGCATACTGAGGGAGGGGGCGGAGACCTGCACAGTGAGGCCACGCCCCCTCCCTTTGGGAGGAATTCAGACTAGTGAGCTAAATTAAAAGTGTAATAAAACAAAAATAAAGGTGCTAGACACATAAAAATTGAATGTACATGGTCAGGATTAGGAACTGAGTGATATTTAAAAAAAAAAAATTTGGGGTTGGGTACACTTTAAAATACTGCTATTTTACTCATGTTAGGATGTATTCACATAGGACTACACAATGACCTTGACATTTAGAAAAATCGTGTGTTGTTCTCTAATTTTGATCTCCAGTGTACATAAGGATATTACTTTCATCATTATATAAAAAGATTTTGCAGTGCTCATTTAAGCCCCATGTAACCCTGTTTTCTTCAAATACATAGATAGAATATAGATAGATAAAATGTAATAAACTGAACAGAATCCACATTTGGTCTCTGCTTTACAAGGAAATAATATGTTTTATTTCGTTTTATTTGCGGGACACAAAAAGATTGGCAAATGATTTTTTGTCATATACCGTAATTTAAACATATACACTTCTATATTTTTACTTATTTTGTCTTGCTTTGATTTTGGAAATGAAAAAGATTGGGTTGAGATGGCATTGAGTACAAAAGCCTCTCCGTGTTATGCAAAATGCAGATTCTCCTCAGCCGTTCCAATTACATGGGCACTTCCATATCGGTACAAGGTCAAGCGATTACAATAAAATGGGATTTTTTTTGGTCAGACAAGGCTCAGAGTGTTTGTCTTGTAAGATGAGTTGTGCTGCAGGAGACTCCACTGAGTGCTCCGCACCATCAAATTGTTTGCAAGCAGAGAAATTGAGGTCAGAGTCTTTTTTGTTGCTGTAATGTCACCTCACATCCAGGGACAAGTCACTAGTTCTTGCTGTGATCAGGAACAAAAGCAGCCGAGATTTCGCGTACCCGCTATACGCCAGAGAATGCAAACCAATTGACAGCACTTTATTCTATTAACCCTTGACGCTCAGGTTTCCATCTATCATGATGTGCGCTGTATATGGCCGAGGAATAAGCAATAATAAAAAACAAAATAATAATAATAATATTAAATAAACCAATATTCTCAAAAATGAAGCCTTTCAATGGTCTAAGGATCACTAATAAATCACTGCATCTGACTTACTCTACACCAGTGTTTTCCAACCAGGGTGCCTCCAGCTGTTGCAAAATTACAACTTCCAGCATGCCCGGACAGCCTTTGGCTGCCCAGGCATGCTGAGAGTTGTAGTTTTGCAACAGCTGGAGGCACCCTGGTTGGGAAACACTGCTCTACACATACACCAACAAAAAGAGAGAGATTTTTTTTTTTGCTCTGAACTGATTTTTATCAGAAAACAATGTATTGTGTTTCTCTTATAAGCAATATTGTCTCATAGTAAGAAATAATAATAATAATATTAAATAAACCAATATTCTCAAAAATGAAGCCTTTCAATTGTCTAAGGATCACTAATAAATCACTACACCTGACTTACTCTACATCAGTGTTTTCCAACCAGGGTGCTTCCAGCTGTTGCAAAACTACAAATTCCAGCATGCCCGGACAGCCTGTGGCTGTCCGGGCATGCTGGAAGTTGTAGTTTTGCAACAGCTGGAGGCACCCGGCTGGGAAACACTGCTCTACACATACACCAACAAAAAGAGAGATATTTTTTTTATTTATTTTTTAGCTCTGAACTGATTTTTATCAGAAAACAATGTATTGTGTTTCTCTTATAAGCAATACTGTCTCATAGTAAGAAATAAAATAATATTAAATCAACCAATATTCTCAAAAATGAAGCATTTCAATTGTCTAGGGATCACTAATAAATCACTGCATCTGACTTAACTCTACACCAGTGTTTTCCAACCAGGGTGCCTTTGGCTGTCCGGGCATGCTGGGAGTTGTAGTTTTGCAACAGCTGGAGGCACCCTGGTTGGGAAACACTGCTCTACACATACACCAACAAAAAGAGAGAGATTTGTTGTTGTTTTTTTTGCTCTGAACTGATTTCTATCAGAAAACAATACATTGTGTTTCTCTTATAAGCAATATTGTCTCATAGTAAGAAATAATAATAATAATATTAAATAAACCAATATTCTCAAAAATGAAGCCTTTCAATTGTCTAAGCATCACTAATAAATCACTACATCTGACTTACTCTACACCAATGCAGCCTTTCGCTGTCTGGGCATGCTGAGAGTTGTAGTTTTGCAACAGCTGGAGGCACCCTGGTTGGGAAACACTGCTCTACACATACACCAACAAAAAGAGAGAGATTTTTAATTTTTTTTGCTCTGAACTGATTTTCCTCAGAAAACAATGAATTGTGTTTCTCTTATAAGCAATATTGTCTCATAGTAAGAAATAATAATAATATAAAATAAACCAATATTCTCAAAAATGAAGCCTTTCAATTGTCTAAGGATCGCTACTAAATCACTACATCTGACTTACTCTACACCAGTGTTTTCCAACCAGGGTGCCTCCAGCTGTTGCAAAACTACAACTTCTAGCATGCCCGGACAGCCGAAGGCTTGGAGTTGTAGTTTAGCAACAGCTGGAGGCACCCTGGTTGGGAAACACTGCTCTAAACATACACCAACAAAAAGAGAGAGATTTTTTTTTTGCTCTGAACTGATTTTTATCAGAAGACAATGTATCGTGTTTCTCTTATAAGCAATATTGTCTCATAGATATATGTATAATCTTGTCTCATATATATATTTATATGAAGCACTCAAGCTTATTGATAATTTACAATTAAAATGTCTTCCATTCCTGGGGGAAGATTGTTTTCAAATTTTCTTTCAATTTCAGTCTTTAATCCGCAGTACCACTTTTCACCACTGTTAGTGACAGATATTTTCCATTGATATTTATGCAATAGCGCCACCATTTAATAGCGTATTTGCTCTGTTGAAATCTTTTATTGCAATGAATAGGTTGGAGGATTGTATAGTGGCTTATTCAAGATTTATTTTGTTAAATAAATTCTCCAAACAACTTGTATTTTCATTTATGTGATTTATGTAATCGTATCAGATTTTTCAAAGCCAGAGGATTAATAGGATATGTAGGCAGTATTATAAAATTGTTTTGATGCTAGAATTGGAATTAGTATGGCTAAAAACTCAAGCCTTCCACATCAGCTCAAACAGGTAAGCACAAGGCATACATCTGGTAGGACGGGCTTAATGTCATGTATATAGACTGATGGGGTGTTGTGACGTGACTAGAGTTTGTGCCAGTCGCCAGGAGTGTTAACCCCCATACTACCAAGGTTAAGCGGTTGCCGGAGCCCAGCACTGGGTAAGAAATACCACCAGTGCAAGGTTAGGGAAACCACTTTTAGCTTTACTTCAGGGGGCTCTCGAGATGGCTCTCGAAGGCCTAGACTTTCACGCACAGGTTCAAGGATTGGCGCTTACCGGCCAGGATTAGCCTATTTGGACTGGAGTTGCCTGAGACTTTCACTCACATTATCCATCCAGTACTTGACTAGTCTGAACAGGACGTGGACAGACTTGACTGAAGAACGACCTGGACAGTGTGAATCCATATGCGGGTGGTCAGCCACTCTGGAAAAAGTTAGACCTAGGAAAGAGAGACTGGGAACCTGACCCCATTAAAGGTATGGGGCAGGTATACTGCCAAGCTGTTCATATTGCTCTGACTTGACTATACTCCACGCTAACTTACTCACTAAACTGACTGACTCCTCCCCATCTGGGCAGACCTGGGGGAGCAGGACAGGAGGCCCTGATTAGCCAAAATGGTCATGTGCATCCTCCTGCACAGACGATTAACTCTTCATAAGACAATAACAAAATATAAAGACATTATATATCTGACATTACTTTGAAATGTATTACAATATATAGAACCTGTAAACCTAAGCTGTGGGCCGGAGCAGACACAGGAAATTGACATCCACCTGACAGGGCTGATGGTCAAGTGTTTTCCTCACCAGGACACCACAAACACAAGATCCTCTACATTATTCTATAATAATAGCCTGTGCTGTAACAACCTATAATACAGCATCAGAGACATTCCATTCTAACCTCTGCGGTGTTATGCTTCTTCTACTGTACATCATTATAATAATACACCAGACTAATCATATAATGATCAATATGAAGGATTCTACATTACCCTCCCTGCCACTAACCAGCCGAGAATATATTGACAAGACAGACGACCTCCATTGCTCTTGGTCATTATCCTGAATCAGCTTCAGCTTGATCATCAGATGGTCATACAGGAGCCATCGCTCAGCTGCCGGCAGATAATGAGCAGGAACTGTATGACAACATCTGCCTGCCGTAGTCTGACTAACACATCCACCTGCAGTCAGTGCGCTCTAATACAAAGAGCTGTCAGGTGTCTCCATGGCCAGGAGACAGTAACAAGATGTGGCAGCGCTCTCTCCCACAGTGTCACCCGCACTCCACTCTCTGCGCTCTCAGCAAAGTTTTGTTGACTTCATATAATTTATATGAATCCTGCATTCACGTCACAAAAAAAGCCTCCGATGTCTGAGGAAAGCACATTCTTCTATATATACAGTGGTCCCTCAACATACGATGGTAATCCGTTCCAAATGGACCATCGTTTGTTGAAACCATCGTATGTTGAGGGATCAGTGGCATGCTAAGAGTTGTAGTTTTGCAACATCTGGAGGTCCGCAGGTTGAAGACCACTGGTAGAGGAAGTTGTTCTCACCTGTCCCCGCCGCTCTGGACCGTCACCGCTGCCCGGGATGTCGCCTTCCAACGCTGTCGCCGCCTCCCCGAGGTGTCCCCGACGCTCCGGCAAGGCCTCTGCTTCCCCGGCATCCTCGCTCTCCGTCACCAGCGACGTGATGACGACGATGGAGAGCGGTGACAATGCAGGGGATCCTGAAGAGGAAATGTCGGAGCCCAGAGGACAGGTAAGTGATCGTAAGCGGACCACACGGGGCACCGTAAACGACTATCCGGTAGCAGCTGAAACAGTCTGCGCTGCCGGATAGCCGTTTATGTGATGGCCCCGACATACAAATGCATCGTATGTTGATGCTGCCTTCAACATGCGATGGCCATTGAGAGGCCATCGCATGTTGAAATGATCGTATGTCGGGGCCATCGTAGGTCGGGGGGGGTCACTGTATATGACTTATAGCAAGAGATAAAGATGGACGGCGGAGTGGCTACAATGGCTACTAGTTTTGAGGGGGTCCTAGGCCCAGGCTCTGCCTGCTGCAATAAAGTTAGCCAGCATCTGAAGTACCTGCCCATCCAAAGTACCTGCCCGTCAAGCAAAACCCTGCCACGCTACCCCCACCCCACCCATGCTATAATCATTTTTTTTCAGCCTGCTGGAGGAGCGCAGTGCCACCTCCGAGGCAGACAGGGGTGATCACTGAGGTCAGGTGCGTCCAACATCCTGACATTCCATCCAAAGCAAAGACAAAGCAAACTGCAGCGGCATATGGGTGAATAAAGTGTCTAGAAGCATGCTTGAGAAAGGTCATTTGGCCAAAACGTTGCATGTACTTGTTGGTGCAAATAAACTTCTAGCCACTTTATTCACCCATATGCCGCTGCAGTGTCTTCGCTTTGGATGGAATTTGTTTGGTCCGGCGGTGGCGCGCTGGTTGGACACTTGCAGATGCACTGGGACTCTCGAGTGCTGACTCCTTTCTTTGCCAACATCCTGACATCGGGAGGAGCTAATGGGCGGGGTCAAGGGGCGGCAAAATTAGCTTTCGCCTAGGGTGGCAAAAATCCTTGCACCAGGCCTTATGGTGAGCACGAGGGGGAGGATGAAGGGTTTATGCTGGGTTTAGTAGTCCTTAGTATATGTCATGTAGCAGGGTGACCTTTTGTCAAAGAAGCTGTTCCTGTATTCTAAGTGCAGGAATAAGTGCTCTGAACACCAAGATTCTGTGAAACAACTTTAAAGGGGTACTCCACTTCCCCAGCATTCAAAACATTTTGTTCTGAATGCTGAGTGCGCTCTGTGGGGGGGGGGATTGTGTGACACCACGGCCATGCCCCTCAATGCAAGTCTATGGGAGGGCGTGTGGCAGCCACCATGCCCCCTCCCATAGACTTGCATTGAGGGGGCGTGGTGTGACTTCACAAGCGGCGTGGCCGTGATGTCGCGACCCCCCACAGCGCACACCCAATGATCAAAACAAAATGTTCTGAAGGCAGTGGAGTACCCCTTCAATAATTCCAGTGCAATTCCTGTATTATGCAGGGGCTTTGGCACACCTTGAAATGTTAACGCTTCTGGAGGTATTTATGAAAAGTGGAGTATGGGAACGTTTTTTTTACTCCATTAATTCAAGTAGGGGAAACTGTGTACCTGCACCTAATTCATTACATAAATCTGCTGCTGATCACATTTCTTACATCAGTACTCCACTGTGTATGGTGTTTTCTCTGAGACTTTTTCTGCGATTTTTTTTATCCGTGCAACAATTATGCGACTTTTTAATAACGCTGTCCACAGTTAGTTTGTAAGCTCTTTTTTGTGATTGTGGTGGTGATTAGCGCCCGTTTTGGTGGGTTGTGCCAAAGTATGCTACTTTTTAAAAAAGTCGCATTTTCATAATTCCTTGACCACTGCAAAAAAATCAACCAAAAACACGTCTACCACTGCAACAATCCAAAACACAGGTAAATAAAAAGTTGCAGAAAAGTCAGAAAAAACACACTGCGCCAAAATATTGAGACAAATTTACCCAAGAAAACCAGGGTAAAATGCTTCATAAATACCCCCATAGTCTTTTGTAGCCGTTTTAATACATTTAGCTATCTTGAGGTGCTTTTTTTTTTTTTTTTAGCATGTTAACATATAGGGGGAGATTTATCAAAATGTGCACAAAGGAAAAGCCCCTAGCAACCAATCAGATCACTGCTTTCATTTTGCAGAGGCCTTGTGGGTTGTTATGGGCAACTCAGCAACTTTTCCTTTGCACAGGTTTTGATAAATCTCCCCATAGTGTCTTATGATGTCCCAGTACAGGTATATAGTCCTGCACTACCCTTAGGCCCTGTCAGGTTGAGTCCCTCAGTGACCTGGGGGCTCCCCTGCAGGGTTTCCCCCTGTTGTCTCCACCTGTTGTTTTAGGGGTGTATATCACTTTGATGTATAGACACGATCACATGTATAGTTAGTATAAAGGACCTGTGGGAGGTCTCAAGGACCTGTGTGTAAGTTGTCACATGTTATGTTAAGCTGTCACATGATTTGTTGTCACATGTTCTTCCAGAGAGCACCAGCTTAGACCCCACTCCCTGGCACGGCTCAAGTCTCTACCCACACAGGCCCAGAGGATCCACCACCTGCTGTCCACCTGTTGTGATTCCTAACAGTAAGATCCGACCTGTCCTAACACTGAGGCAGCAACCACCAGAGATCTCAGGCAAGTAATCAGCATCTGGAAGGCCCAAAAGCTTCAGTCTCTCCAGTAAGTCTCAAGTCTGCTGTCACTGAAACTAGTCAAGTCCTGCACATAGTCAAGTCAAGTCTAATTATAAGTCAAGTGTATTACAAGTATATTGGTCCAGCAAGCTTTGAGGTCCACTGGGTCCTGGCCACCTCTCTGGGAAATCTGGCCTTAGCTGATAATTACGCCTCAGTTTTAACACAACTGGTTGTGGACTCTTTATTCACTACTAGCCCCTGGGATAGAGGAGAATCTGGGCGTGTGGTGTTCCGGAACCCGAAAACCACACTGGCATCACGAACACATAGGGGTTAATACCATCCGACCCCTGGGGTTAATAACATCAGATCCCACCATGCACACCGCCACACCCGTGGTCCTGCCATTTCACCCTGCAGTTCACCACAGTTTAATACAGATGTACTATGTTCCCAAGTTCTCAGTCCAAAAATACTGAAACTGCTGATGACGATCCGCACAGGTTGGCTTTCTGAGGTGCAATATGTAGACTTTTCTTTACTCACATAACTTTGATCTAGTGACATGATACCTGGAAGGACTTTTCCAGGTAAAGCTTCCTGATATGTCAGTCAAGCAGCACCAACTCCGACGATAGGCCAACAAAGAAATCAGTGTATTGCAGAGAGACACTTGGTTAAACTTCTTCTCTCTCTGGCAAAATGATATCAAATTACACATGGAAGCAGATGATTGTCTTGACATTATAACATCTTATATTGTATGTGACACTGTCCAAGTGGCTGATGATAATTATGTCATGAAATTATATGAACCCCCCCGGGCATCATGACGTCACATACAATTTGTAATAGTATTGAAAGGGATCTTAGACAATTTGTAATAGTATTGAAAGTCATCTTAGACATCTTATCCCCTATCCAAAGGATAGGGGATAAGATGTGTAATCGCAGGGGTCCTGCACTGGGAACTCCCTAAATCTCTCCTGCAGCACCTGTGGGGCGTGATGTCACGAGGGGACGGGGCCATGATGTCACGATACTCCGGCCCCTGTATCCCTGAGTGAGCTCCGTGCAGTTTATGACAAGCGGGTGCTGCAGAAGAGATTGCTGGGGTCCCCAGCGGCGGGAACCCCGGCGATCAGACATCTTATCCCCTATCCTTTGGATAAGGGATAAGATGTCTAGGGGCGGAGTACCCCTTTAAGTACCTGATGATGAGTATTATTTTATAAATTTGGGACATATGCCTAAACAATACCCATTATATATAAGCAGATGATTATGATGTCATAGAATAAGAAGACCTTTGCCTTGACCATATGACATCATATATATTACAAATAGGTAGGCAGCTGATGACAATTATGATGTCATAGAATAAAGTGACCTTTGTCTGGATATGAGGTGATGATGTCACAGAGTTGCTGTCGTGTGGTTTCACTTACAAAGAATAATAAGTTGTTTCCTTTCCATCCTGTTTCAGTTGTACAATAGTTGGCATCTTACTTTTCGCTGCAGATAAAGCGTTGCAGAACAGTTCATTGCATCAGGACAGAATATCACTTGGTCCTCCAGTCCTCCCTAACAATCCATAATATTGAGTAACAATAAAGGTAAGAAATGGATTTTGGCTGTGTAAGACAGAAGGGTCAGTCGGTGCCCATAAAGGAGCCAATTTGTAGCCTTTTGTGGAGCTTCTTACTTTATTGCTTTTTAGCAATTTCCTCATCCTCATATCTGAAGTCACAGATGGCATGGCTGCTGCAGACGGTCATGAGTCTATGTGTATATGCTTGTGTGGCCCTCAGCTAACCTTTATAACACAGAAAAAGTGGCCCCTAAGCTACCCTCTATAACAGAATTAGTGGCCCCCTCAGCTAACCTTTGTTACATAGAATTAGTGGCCCCAAGTTAACCTCTATAACAGTATTAGTGGCCCATCAGCTAACCTGAATTATACAGAATTAGTGGCCCCTGAGCCAACAATAACAGAATTAGTGGCCCTTCAGCTACCCTGAATTACACAGAATTAGTGGCCCCTAAGTTAACCTCTATAACAGAATTAGTGGCCCCTCAGCTAACTTCTGTAACACAGAATTATGGAATCATGGCAATATATGGCACAAATAGGATTTTTTGTGGACCCCACATTGTTTTAAAGGCATCTTCTTCCTTACATTTTGTTAATTTTTTATCTTCAAACAAGTATATGTATATATGTATATTTTTACAGCTATTGTTGTGGACCTGATGAAGGCGTGAGAACACGCCAAAATACGTTGTCCAGTTGCAACTTTTTATATTCCAATAAAAAGAATCCTGTGTACCCATTGGCATCTTGACGTAATTTAAAGGCTACAGTAGCGACGACAGAACCCCCGTTTTTTCTGTGCTTCCTTTCTTTCATCGTCATTTCCGTACCCTTTTTGGGGCAACGGACAAGGGGGAACCGAGCAGCAGGCTGCAACATCCAACCACAAACCTAGACCCCCCTCAGAGTTGTGCCTACTCCGACGCACAGCTCCCAGAGGTCAGTACCACAACATAGGTGTGGTGGTGGGCATTCTCTACTTCTCTTTCTTTATCTACCTCAAGAATCAACCTACTACGCCAGAGAGCGCCTCACATTCCCCCCCCCCTTTTCTCCTCCTTTGTAACACAGAATTAGTGGCCCCTCAGCTACCCTGAATTACACAGAATTAGTGGCCCCTGAACTAACAATAGCAGAATTAGTGGCCCCTGAGTTAACCTCAATAACACAGATTTAGTGGCCCCTGAGAAAACTATAACATAATTAGTGGCCCCTGAGTTAATATCTATAACATGATTTAGTGCCCCCTGAGCTAACCTTGATAACAGAATTAGTGGCCCCTTAGCTAACCTCTATAACAGAATTAGTGGCCCCTTTTAACAGAATTAGTGGCCCCTGAGCTAACCTCTATAACACAGAATTAGTAGCCCCTCAGATAACATCTATTACTCTGCATTAGTGGCCCCTCAACTAACCTCTATAACACAGAATTAGTGGCCCCTCAGCTAACCTCTATAACAGAATGAATGGCCCCTGAGCTATCCTCTATAACACAGAATTAGTGGCCTCCGAGCTACCCTCTATAACACAGAATTAGTGGCCCCTCATCTACCCTCTATAACACAGAATTAGTGGCCCCTCATCTACCCTCTATAACACAGAATTAGTGGCCCCTCATCTACCCTCTATAACACAGAATTAGTGGCCTCGGTGTTACCCTCTATAACACAGAATTAGTGGCCCCCAAGCTATTAGAATTAGTGGCCCCCGAGTATTGTGAGCATTGTGAGTGCATTTCTGTGTTTTTTTTTTTTGTCTGGGAGGAATACAGGTGGAGAGAGGGTGGAGTAGTTAAATAATTAGCAGCTGATAAATTACAGCCAGATATCCTTTGCATTCACTCCAGGCAGTGGAAGAGAGAGGTGGATTGTGGTAAATATAAAAGCAAGTACACTAGCGATTGTGTGGTTGTATACAAGAGTGTGAAGTATACAAGTGAGTGTAAGTATAAAAGTGCGAGGGACTTAAAATTAAGGGACTTTAAATTCAGGAAGTTTAAATTGAAATATTTGATTGATTTTTTTTTTTTACTGTTAATTTTTGCAATCCCCAAATCTAGTATGGCCTCCATGTTGGAAAATGCAGTCCAGTGTACATCTTGCACAATGTATGAAATCCTTGAACAGCAGTTTGAGGGTACATATTGTTGTGCGAGATGTGTGTGAGTTGTTCATATGGAAGCCCAGATCCTGGATCTAGAGGAGCAATGGGCAACACTGAGATGCATTGACAACTTGGAGAGGAGTACTCTCTGGGGTAGAGGTGGGGGAGGATAGTGGGATGGAAGTGCAGGACAGTCAGGCAGCTAGCTGGATTGCAGTGAGAAAACGGGGTAGAGGGAAAAGTGTCAGGGAGGCTAGTCCTGAACTGGGACACCCCAACAAGTTTGCCTGGACTCTGCCTGTGACCGCCAGGGGGTGTCTGCTCCAGTAAGGAGGGAGGGAGGAGTGCATGGCAGGCCAGACAGGTACTGGTAGTGGGGGGCTCAATTAATAGGGGGACAGACAGGGCAATCTGTCACAAAGACCAGGATCGCCGAAAAGTGTGTTGTCTTCCTGGCGCTCGAGTTCGGCACATTGCAGATCGGGTTGACAGGTTGCTGGGTGGGGCTGGAGAGGACCCAGCAGTCATGGTACATATCGGCACCAATGACAAAGTAAGAGGTAGGTGGAGTGTCCTTAAAAATTATTTCAGGGACTTTGACCGCAAGCTTAAAGGGGTAGTCCAGTGGTGAAAAACTTATCCCCTATCCTAAGGATAGGGGATAAGTTTGAGATCGCGGGGGGTCCGACCGCTGGGGCCCCCTGCGATCTCTCTGTACGGGGCCCCGGCTCTCGGCCCAGATAGCGGGTGTCGACCCCCGCACGAAGTGGCGGCCGACACGCCCCCTCAATACATCTCTATGGCAGAGCCGGAGATTGCCGATGGCAGCGCTTCGGCTCTGCCATAGAGTTGTATTGAGGGGGCGTGTCGGCCGCCGCCTCGTGCGGAGGTCGACACGCCCCCTTCCCGCGGGCTGTCGGGGCTCCGTACAGGAGATCGCGGGGGGCCCCAGCGGTCGGACCCCCCACGATCTGCAACTTATCCCCTATCCTTAGGATAGTGAATAAGTTGCTAACCACTGAGTCACCACTGGATATCTCCTTTAAGGCCTCCAAGGTAGTATTTTCGGAAATATTACCTGTACCACGAGCCGCACCAGAGAGGCAGTGGGAGATCAGTGAGGTAAACAAGGGGCTCAGAAGCTGGTGTAGGAAGGAAGGGTTTGTGTTCATGGAGAACTGGGCCGACTTCTCTGTCGGATACCGTCTCTACCGTAGGGACGTGCTGCACCTCAATGGGGAGGGTGCAGCTGTGCTTGGGGAGAAGACAGCCAGAAGGGTGGAGGAGTGTTTAAACTAGGGACTGGGGGGGGGGGGGGGGTAGGAAGGGAACCTACAACATAGAGGGGAAAGATAGTGTAGATAGAGAGGGGGGACTTATTGATGTACCTGGGGGTGGAGCGGAGGGAGGGGTTAGAATAGCTAATAGGGATAGGCTTCATAGGAAGAAAAAACATACACCATTGAATTGCCTGTTGACTAATGCCAGAAGTCTGTCCAATAAAACTGACGAACTGGAGTTGATAATGTCTGAGGAGGATTATGACATAGTGGATATAACAGAGACTTGGTTGGATGATAGCTGTGACTGGGAGGTCAACATACAGGGTTATAGTCTATTCAGGAAGGATCAGACAAAATGGAAAGGGGGAGGAGTTTGTCTTTATGTAAAGTCCAGTCTGAAGGCCGCACTGCGGGAGGATATATGGGAGGGAAACGATAATATTGAGTCATTAAGGGTAGAAATATATGGAGATAAGAATAAAAAAAATCCTGATAGGGGTTTGTTATAAGCCACCAAACATAATGGAAGAGGCAGAAGATCAATTACTGAGGCAAATAAACAAGGCAGCAAATCAGAATGAGGTGATAATAATGGGGGACTTTAACTATCCTGATATAAACTGGGAGACTGAGACCTGTGAATCTCATAAAGGAAACAGGTTTCTGACTATAGCTAAAGACAATTATCTGTCCCAAATGGTGCAGGGCCCGACCAGAGGGGGCGCCCTACTAGACTTAATATTAACCAACAGACCTGACAGAGTAACTAATGTGCAGGTAGAAGGACACCTAGGAAATAGTGATCATAATATAATACATTATAACTTGTTCTTCAATAAGGGAATCTCTCAAGGGGCCACAAAAATAATCAGCTTTAGGAAGGCAAAGTTTGATCAACTCAGAGAAGCCCTTAACAATATAAAATGGGATAATGTCCTCAAAAACAGGAATACTGACACTAAATGGAAGACTTTTAAAAATATCTGCACTGTCACATACAAAAACTTTTTATGTGTTGTAAAGCATGTATAACCAATAGATTTTGCAATTGCTTTCATTAGAAAATGTTCAGTATTTCATACTGAAAAAGCCAGTTAAACAACTGCCCCCCTGCCTACTTGGACACATACTAGTCCTGCTGTGTCCATGCATCATCACCTATGTCATGGACACACTTCCTTGATTGACAGCTGTGAGTGCAGGGCTCAGAGCTGGAGGAAAAATCCTCCCACTGTCAGCTTGTGTCCCGCTACGTTCAGTGAGGACAAGCTGGGAGTTGTAGTTTTGCTAATTCTAGGGGAGCATACAGCATACTGAGGGAGGGGGCGGAGACATGCACAATGAGGCCACGCCCCCTCCCTTTGAGAGGAATTCAGACTAGTGAGCTAAATTAAAAGTGTAATAAAAAAAGAAATAAAGGTGCTAGACACATACAAATTTGATGTACATGGTCAGGATTAGATACTGAGTGATATATTAAAAAAAAATTGTTGGCTCTGACAGGTGCGCTTTAAATTATCACCGTAAGATGTATATACCTTATGCGAATAAAAGGGTCAGGAATAAAGGAAAACCAATATGGATGAATAAAAATGTTAACAACGGCCGGGACCCGTGGCTAATAGCGCGCGGAAGTGATCGCGGTGCCGTGCGCTATTAACTCTAAAATGAAAGTGAAACCATGCCGGTTAGCTCAGGGAGCTGTTCGGGATCGCCGTGTCAAAATCGCGGCATCCCGAACAGCTGTTAGACACGAGGAGAGTCTCCTACCTTGCCTCCTGGTGTCCGATCTCCGAATGACTACTCAATGCCTGAGATCAAGGCATGAGCAGTCAAGCAGCAGAATCATCGATCACTGGTTTCCTATGAGAAACCAGTGATCAATGTAAAAGATCAGTGTGTGCAGTGTTATAGGTCCCTATGGGAGCTATAACACTGCAAAGAAAAGTGTAAAAAAAAGTGAATAAAGATCATTTAACACCTCCCCTATTAAACGTTTGAAACACCCCCCTTTTCCCATTAAAAAAAACCCAGTGTAAATAAAAATAAACATATGTGGTATCGCCACGTGCGGAAATGTCCGAATTATAAAAATATATCGTTAATTAAACCGCAAGGTCAATGGTGTCAATTCCAAAGTCCAAAATAGTGCATTTTTGGTCACTTTTTATATCATGAATAAAAAGTGATCAACAGTTCCGATCAATACAACAAGGGTAGAAGATGACAATTTTAAACATACTTTTTCAGAAGTACGACAAAATCAAACCGATATAAGTAGGGTATCATTTTAATCGTATGGACCTACAGAATAAAGAGAATGTGTCATTTTTACCGTAAAATTTACTGCGTAGAAACAGAAGCCCCCAAAAGTTACAAAATGGCGTTTTTTTTTACATTTTGTTTCACAATTATTTTTTTTTCCCGTTTTGCCGTAGATTTTTGGGTAAAATGACTGATGTCACTGCAAAGTAGAATTGGTGGCGCAAAAAATAAGCCATAATATGGATTTTTAGGTGCAAAATTGAAAGAGTTATGATTTTTTAAAGGTAAGGAGGAAAAAACTAAAGTTCAAAAAACGGAAAGCCCCCTGGTCCTTAAGGGGTTAAACTACTAAAACAGGATGGCAGTAAAGAAGCATTAAAAAGCTATAGAGAAAAATTAAAATGTAAAAAACTGATAAAAGCCACAAAAATAGAGACAGAAAGACTCATTGCCAAAGAGAGTAAAACTAACCCCAATTTTTTTTTTAACTATATAAATAGCAAAAAGGTAAAAAATGAAAGTGTAGGCCCCTTACAAATTATGAGGAAGAAATTATAAATGGGGATCAGGAAAAAGAAAATATATTTTGGAGTATCTTTTTAATATATTCATTAATGACCTTGTAGAGGGGTTGGATAGTAAAGTAGCAATCTTTGTAGATGATAATAAACTCTGTAAAGCGGTAAACACAATAGAGGACAGTGCACTGTTACAAATGGATCTGGATAGGTTGGAGGTTTGGGTTGAGAAGTGGCAGATGAGGTTCAACACTGATAAGGAAAGGAAATGCACATGGGGAGGAATAATCCGGGCTGGGATTATGTATTAAATGGGAACACACTTGGGACGACTGACGTGGAAAATCACTAGTCAGACCACACATAGAATACTGTGTACAGTACTGGGCAGCAGTGTACAAGAAAGATGTAGTGGAGCTGGAGAGGGTTCAAAGACGGGTAACCAGAGTAATACGGGGAATGGGAGGACTACAGTACCCAGAAAGATTATTAGAATTAGGGTTATTTAGTTTAGAAAAAAGAAAGCTTAGTGGAGACCTAATAACTTTGTATAAATATATCAAGGGACTGTACAGAGATCTCTCCATGATCTATTTATACCCAGGACTGTATCTATAACAAGGGGGCATCCTCTACGTCTAGAGGAAAGAAGGTTTGTACACCAGCACAGACTGGGATTCTTTACTGTAAGAGCAGTGAAACTATGGAACACTCTCTGCTAGAGCAGGTGGTCATGATGAACTCTGTAAAAGAATTCAAAAGGGGTCTGGATGCATTTTTGGAGAATAATAACATCTCTGGTTATGTATACTAGATTTATGGGAACAGAACGTTGATCCAGGGATTTATTCTGATGCTAAATTTGGAGTCCGGCAGGAATTTTTACCTCTAGTATGAGTTTTTTTTTTTTTGCCTTCCACTGGATCAACTCAGTAGAGACTCATTAGGGTTATAGGTTGAACTTTATGGACTCTGGTCTTTTTTCAACCTTATGAACTATGTTACTTTGTTACCCTCTATAACACAGAATTAGTGGCCCCTGAGCTACCCTCTATAACACAGAATTAGTGGCCCCCGAGCTACCCTCTATAACACAGAATTAGTGGCCCCCGAGCTACCCTCTATAACACAGTATTAGTGGTGTCTATAATGAGGGATTCTCAGCTCCATGAAGATTTGAGGAATGTAAGAACAGACCGGGGAGACACAGCCATTTGTAATGAATAGTGACAGCTCTGAAGATCACTATCCGCTCCCAATACTTAAACAAACAGTGGGCGACATTGGTGAAAACTGACGCCTACCAAAACATCTGCAGATGGAATTCTTTCCATTCCAAAACAATAACATTTTCACAAAGAATCCCCCAGCACCAGATCCCCATGGAAAGAACATTATCACCTAAAGCAGTGGTCTCAAACTGTGGCCCTCCAGATGATGCAAAACTTTAACTCCCAGCATGCCTGGACAGCCGTGACATCACACCATGCCAGACCTCCTCAATGCAAGTCTATGGGAGGGGCGTACTGAATACAGGGGCAGTGGAGTACCCCTTTAAACGATCTGCAGTACTTGTGTGTATGGGGGATATTGGTTTATGTTTTGGTAATTGGTAATATTAGTCATTATACAGCATTTGGTCAGTAACAGTATGATAGAATATGTATGATGATAATATTCCTCCATATATACTGATATTATTGGTACTATTGGTCTCAAAATACAGGATTTGGTCAGTAACAGTATGATGGTAATATGTACAGTGATAATATTCCTCCTTGTATTCTTGTATACTGACCAATATTACCAATAATACCAAAATAAAAAGAGGAATATTATCACCATACATAATGCCATGATACTGTTACTGACCTAATCCAGTATACTGAGACCATTATTACCAGTAATAGCAGTATACAAGGAGGAATAATATCACCATACATATTACCATTATACTGTTACTGACCAATATTACCAATAATATCAGATTAGGTCAGTAACAATATGATGGTAATATGTATGGTGATAATATTCCTCCTTTTATACTGGTATTATTGGTACTATTGGTCTCAGTAAACAGGATTTGCTCAGTAAAAGTATGATGGTAATATGTATGGTGATAATATTCCTCCTTATATACTGGTATTATTGGTCAGTATACAGCATTTAGTCAGTAACAGTATGATGGTAATACAGTGACCCCCCGACTTATGATGGCCCCGACATATGATCATTTCAACATATGATGGCCTCTCAGAGCCCATCGTATGTTGAAGGCAGCCTTGACATATGATGCTGCTGTGTGTCGGGTCCATAGTACAAACAGCTATCTGACAGCGCTGACAACTTCAGCAACTGACAGATAGTTGTTTAATGTGCCCTGTGTGTCCCGTTCTGCCTCCTGTTACTCACATGCTGTCCTGCTAACTCACGCAGGCTTCCACTGTGAGCTCCGTGTAAGCCCCCCCCCCCCCCCCCAGTGCAGCTATAGCCAATAGCCTGCAGCATCTTGCTGCAGGCATCCAATGAGCTGCTGGCTGCCCTCCCCTTCCTTTCCTATAGAGCTGTAGTCGGCAGGATAGTAATGGAGGACATTCTGTCCCCCCTGAAGGTATTTAAAGAACTGTACAGTACTGTATGTGATGTCACACATCACATACAATACATATACACACTATACACCCCATACATCAATGTTTCCCTATCAGTGTGCCTCCAGCTGTTGCAAAACTATAACTCCCAGCATGCCCAGACAATCAATGGCTGTACATGCATGCTGGGAGTTGTAGTTGTGCAACAGCTGGCGGCACCCTGGTTTGTAAAACACTCCCCATACACTCCACATACAATGGACATCCCAGAACCAACTAGCAGTTTCCCATAGAGATATGTATTCAACATACAATGGTTCCAAGGCCCCAGAACCAATTACCATTTTTACATAGACATATGTACTCGACATATGATGGTTTCAACATATGATGGTTCTCCTGGAACCAATTAATATCATATGTTGAGGGACCACTGTATATATATGGTGATAATATTCCTCCTTGTATACTGGTATTATTGGTAATATTGGTCTCAGTATCCTGGATTAGGTCAGTAACAGTATGATGTTATTATGTATGGTGATAACATTCCTCCTTCCTTTCTCTATAAACTAAAGGGCTTATGGTTTTTTTAAAAAAAAAATTCATAGATAATGGGGATAGCGAGCAGGGGAGGGGTAGGCCTTGAACTGTGTAAGGGGCCCCAACATTTCCACTGGCAGCTCTGGTCCTGTATATAATCACTACATAACATGTAGTACCTAACCACAACAGAGGTGTGGCCAGGGGTGGAGTCTCGCAGGGGGTCCTTGCTTTATTTGGTCCGGGGGCCCTGAGAGTTGTCAGTCCGCCCCTGCTGCAATCTACCACCTATATTATGGGCATTGACCATTATTATTAACTGCAAGACAGTTAAATGCAGGTCTGATGTTAAAGACAACACTTCTCACCAGGACAAGCCTCATACATATTCTAGAAGTTGTAGTTTTGCAACAGCTGAAGGCACACTGGTTGGGAAACACTGGTCTATAGCTTAGCATGAAGTATGGTACAGACAGGGAGTAACATAGGAGATACATAGTTCTGCATAGGAGCTGTAGACACAACAAAAATGAAGATATATATATTTATTTATTTGTATTTATATATATTTATTTTCATTTATTAACTATAGCTGCTTCACTTTGGCACACCGACCCGTCAGCCCACGGCTGACCTTCTAAAAAAAAATCTGCGACATTCCAAAATCCAATGCTGAGATGAAAAAGGGAAAAATCCTGTGAACTTTTATCGCATCTGACATTCCTTTCATGATACTTTCCAGTTAATGACATGTGACTTTTCTTTAATATCCTTACGGCTACGTTCTGGTTCCATCGACCCTGCTGTCTTCGTGCCAAAAGTGCAACCTTTCCTATAAACAAAAGAAGGAAAAGACCAAGAAGTCAGATCTATGACAGGATCGGAAAACCAGAGTTCAACGCCAAAGGTTAAGAGAAAAGAAAAGGTAGTATGGACGTAACGCAGTGTAATTCCCAGCAGAAGTTTTCTATTTAGGAATCACAGCTCGCACGCTACCCTGCTCCGTTGGGACACAGCTATGATCAGTAACATTAAAGGAGTAGTCTCATGGAAAAAAAGGTATGGGGAGCATTTTCTTCTATTACCCCTTGTAAAAAAATTTAAAATTTGGGGGAAAACTAGCATTTTAGTGAAAATAAATGAATAAATAATTTACACATCCAACTTTAACAAAAAGTCGTCAAACACCTGTGGGGTGTTAAGGCTCAATATACCCCTTGTTACGTGCCTTGAGGGGTGTAGTTTCCAAAATAGTATGCCATGTGTTTTTTTTTTTTTTGCTGTTCTAGCACCATAGGGGCTTCCTAAATGTGACATGCCCCCCAAAAACCATTTCAGAAAAACTCACTCTCCATAATCCCACTGTTGCTCCTTTCTTTCTGAGCCCTCTAGTGCACCCAACGAACACTTAACATATACATATGAGGTATTTTCTTACTCGAGAGAAATTGGGTTACACATTTTAGGAAGATTTCTCTCCTTTTACCCCTTGTAAAAATTCAAAAACTGGGTCTACAAGAACATGTCAGTGTAAAAAATTAAGATTTTGAATTTTCTACTTCAATTTGCTGTTTTTATAATGGGGTAATTTGTGGGGTATTTCTAATAAGAAGGCCCTTCAAATCCACTTCAAAACTGAACTGGTCCCTGAAAAATTTCGAATTTTAAAGTTTTGTGAAAAATTGGAAAATTGCTGCCCTCTGATGTCTTTCAAAAGTAAAAACATGTCAACTTTATGATGCCAACATAAAGTAGACATATTGTATATGTGAATCAATATATAATTTATTTGGAATATTAATTTTCCTTACAAGCAGAGAGCGTCAAAGTTTAAAAAAATTCTAAATTTTCAATTTTTTCATAAAGTAAAATATGTCACGAAAAAACGTTCTCGGAATCAGAATGAAAGGTAAAAGCATCCCAGAGTTATTAATGCTTAAAGTGACAGTGGTCAGATGTGCAAAAAATGGCCGGGTCCTACACTGAAAAACGGGGTACTCCGTTATTTTAAAATGTATTCCCTTTCGACAGGATAGGGGATAAGTGTCTGATCATGTGGGGGGGGGTCAAACCACTGAAATTCCCGCAATCTTCAAAACGGGGCCTTGTCAGTCCCAGTGCATGAAGCGGCATGTTGGTATGCGTTCCATGCACTGTCTATGGGAGCGCCAGAGTACATCGCTCATGTATCTATGAAACTCCCATAGAAAGTGCGTGTAGCGCATTTCAACATACCGCTTCATGCATGAGGATAGACACGCCCCTTTCTGACGATTGCAGGGGTCCCAGCAGTAAGACCCCCCACAATAGGACACTTATCCCCTATCCTGTAGATAGTTTTAAATCCCTTAAGGGAACAGCTACTTTTCATTTTTCCTCCTTGCCTTTTAAGACGCATAACTTTTATTTTTCCATCTACAGACCTATATAAGGGGTTGGTTTTTGCAAGGCCAATTGTACTTTGTAATAACACCTTTCATTTTACCGTTAAATGTATGGCAAATTATTATTTTTGGGTGGAAATTGGCAATACCAAATATGTTTATTATTAAAATTTTATATAGGGGACTTTATATGTAATCAATAGATTGCATTTACTGTATAATGCTATGCCTATTGCATAGCATTATATAGTGAGATTGGACTGACTGATACAGTCTGGTTCTCCCAGGCTGCATCGGTGAATCGCCCATCTGTAGGCAAAGTGGGCCCTTCCTTGCCATTTAAGCTCACTGGACCTCCGTGATCACATTGTCGGGGGTCAAATGAGCCCCTGGAGCTAACTGGCATCTATAATTTATTTCTTTAGATCCTGTGATCTGCATTGAACATTGTGTCTAAAAGTTTAATGACAGCTCCTGTGCTCGCTTTAAAGTGACTTAACACTCCAAGGCGTACATTTATGCCCTGGTACATTATGTCTCAGGCATCAAGGGTATAAATTTATTCCTGATGTCCTTCACAGGTTACATCAGTGGAGTACCCCTTTAACTTAGCTAAATTGTCTATTGGAGTCTAAGGTAGTCTGCAATCTACTACCTATCTCATGGCCATTGACCATTGCTATTAAATGCAAGGCAGTTGACTGCTGGTCTTCTCACCAGGACAAGCATTTTACATTGAGACATTGAACCAAAAACAAAAGATGGGAGATTTCAGCTCTGATGCCTAAAGAATTGTAAATGCAGGTCTGGACCATAGCACAGGCCCGCATAATAGGAGAATGGCCTTCATTTACAAAGCGCTTCCCAAAACAATGCACCATGATCACCTCACATATGAACAGGGAAGTAGTGAAGCCCTAATCTCTCCCACAGGCCTTGTCCATTCCTATTGCATATCCGCCCTATGTGATGGATCTACAACCAAGAAGACAGTCCATTCACTGCTCTAATGTGCTGGGGTGTCAGAGTCCAAATAATAAAAGGAACTGTGCAATGTCGAGGTACACGTCAAGAACACAAGAGGTTAACACAATAACCAACAAATAGGACAAAGGACCTAATACACAACAGGAATGCTTAATAACATCATACAGAAATATCTAGGCAAGATATAGCGTAGTGACAATAAGTTCAGAAACCAGAGACAAGATAAACGGCAGATGTGACTGATCACAGGACAAATATAAAACAGCTAAACAGGACCAGCATATGCAGGGCATGAACAGGTTAACTCATGTAAGACACCATAGAGGTCAAGATTACAAGAACACAATTCACACTAGACAGATAGAAGAAAAATGTCAAAAGCCAAACTCCATAACATGGAGGAATACGGGTAAAGATTCCTAAACAGGAATACTAAATACTGAACACTGGACTGAGAACCTGATTTGTCTAAACAGACTCCAAGAACTGGGAAACACTAACAAGAACCAAGCAGGACAGATAATAGAGCTGGGGCCCCATACGGGAGATCACGGGGGTACCCAGCAGTTGGACCCCCCAAGATCTGAAACTCTGGAGTACTCTTTTAGCATTATCCTGACCATTGCACACAACATGCAAAAACTGGTCAGGCATAAAAAGCAGGAGTGAATACACACCAACACAGAAAAACACGGAATACAGATCTCACAGTGCTGGAATGATCTACAAAACCAACCAAAATCAAACAAAACCCTCCGAAAAAGGGGCGTGAAAACAAATTTGCATAAGAAGCTTACAAATTTATTAAGGTTTCCTACTAATAAGTAAATATAATTCTGCCATTTTGCTTGGTGCTAGGTTCCCTTGTTATAGTGTCTGTACAATTATTCGTTTGTAATGCAATTTAGAGTTATAATTTTCCCTGCGAGCGCCACAAAATCCAGAGTGCTCCAAAATTGCACCAACTTACCTAAGTGTTAATGCAGAATGGTTGTATATGTAAACTTCCTGTTTACTCATGTTGATACATAATCACCTAAATCTAATCAAAAATGTCTGTAGATAATTTTTTTTCTCCACTCCTGCAAAACAATGGACACCAGACCGAAACCGGGCGGACCCCATTCACAGTCAAATTGATCCGTCTGTTGTGCTACGGACCATCCAGCTCTGTTGTTTTTGTCTGGAAAGGACTCTGTGACGTAGCTGCCTAATGGCAACTCATTAAAGGGGTATTCCGCCTCTAGACATCTTATCCCCTATCCAAAGGATAGGGGATAAGCTGTCTGATCGTGGGGATCCCACAGCTGGGACCCCCGTGATCTCTGTGCAGACCCGGTGTTTGTTTAGGACACCGGGTGCGGGCAGGGTTGGTCATGATGTCACACCCCTCGTGAAGTTGCACCACGCCCCCTCAATGCAAGTCTATGGGAGGGGGCGTGGCGGCTCCAAGCATTTGGAACAAAATCTTCCAAATGCTGGGGCAGCGGAGTACCCCTTCAACTTAGATATGAAACTATCTGTGTTTGCGAGAGCAGTTGGGGTAGACAATATAGAGCAGAATGCAGAGGTTGTGATCCATCTTTCAATTGAATATCTGTCTAGCAGGGGTGTACACATAAGAATGGGGGCTCTTTGTATATTTAGAGAACAGTCAGTCAGTATGTTTGTATAGTGGCGGTAAGAAGTGTCAGTCCCAGCCAGGCCCCCCTGGGGGTTTGAGCCTCTTATGAAGTATCGGTTGTACCCCAACTTGATGGCAGCCCTAATAACTGATGGACATGTGTCTTTTTTTTATAACCATACTATGTAACAATGTAACACAGATCTGGCAGATTTGACATTTTTTCGTGAAATTACTATTACTTATTTACTGGTGTCTATTTCTTTTTCTTTTTCATACAGGGTGTTCTTTATTAGCTCCAAATCACACGGATGAAATCCATAAAACACAGACACAAAGATGATTGTGCACTGTAACAATCGCCTATCCAGGGCTCGGGCATTATACCGCCGCTCTATGGCTGTGCTATAGGCTGAAACATCTTGTTCATTTGCTCTTCACATCTGCAGGAATCATAACAGTTCACAGGACAAAAAAACATTACTCCAGATCCTAAGTCAGCAAATAAATCACCGCATTCCCTTTCAGATTTTCAGATTCAGGAAAAGAATGAACTGATAAAACACCCTCCGCCGACTTTCCACTGAAAGCGTCAGACAGAATATGGTGCACTCGGGAACAACGTTTGACCGGAGGGGTTAAAAAAATAGAAAAATAAAAATAAATAAAAGTGCAAAAACATCTCAGTCAATTTAAATAATTACACGTGGCCACTGGGACAACAGAGATAAGCAACAAGCGTGATGAAAAAATAATACAGAGAGCACAGTGGCTCCAATAGGAGAGAGATGGGATCTGATCCCTGCAAGTACAGGACCATGAAGAACATCCATGGCTATATCTATTAACTATGGACAGAAGATATATGTCCTTTATTATGGGGTTAATACACTGCTCAAAAAAACAAAATAAAGGGAACACTTAAACAACACAATGTAACTCCAAGTCAATGACACTTCTGTGAAATCACACTGTCCACTCAGGAAGCAACACTGATTGACCATCAATTTCACATGCTGTTGTGCAAATGGAACAGACAACAGGTGGAAATTATAGGCAATTAGCGAGATACATCCAATAAAGGAGTGGTTCTGCCGGTGGTGACCACAGACCACTTCTCAGTTCCTATGCTTCCTGGTCACTTTTGAATGCTGGCGGTGCTTTCACTCTAGTGGTAGCATGAGACGGAGTCTACAACCCACACAAGCAGCTTATCCAGGATGGCACATCAATGCGAGCTGTGGTAAGAGGGTTTGCTTTGTCTGTCAGCGTAGTGTCCAGAGCATGGAGGCGCTACCAAGAGACAGACCAGTACATCAAGAGACGTGAATGAAGCCGTAGGAGGACAACAACCCAGCAGCAGGACCGCTACCTCCGCCTTTGTGCAAGGAGGAACAGGAGAAGCACTGCCAGAGCCCTGCAAAATGACCTCCAGCAGGCCACAAATGTGCATGTGTCCACTGAAACGGTCAGAAACAGACTCCATGAGGGTGGTATGAGGGCCCAACGTCCACAGATGAGGGTTGTGCTTACAGCCCAACACCGTGCAGGACGTTTCGCATTTGCTAGAGAACAGTAAGATTGGCAAATTTGCCACTGGCACCCTGTGCTCTTCACAGATGAAAGCAGGTTCACACTAAGCACATGTGACAGACGTGACAGAGTCTGGAGACGCCGTGGAGAACATTCTGCTGCTTGCAACATCCTCCAGCATGACCGGTTTGGTGGTGGGTAATTAATGGTGTGGGGTAACATTTCTTTGGGGAGTCGCACAGCTCTCCATGTGCTTGCCAGAGGTAACCTGACTGCCATTAGGTACCGAGATGAGATCCTCACACCCCTTGTGAGACCATATGCTGGTGCGGTTGGCCCTGGGTTCCTCCTAATGCAAGACAATGCTAGACCTAATGTGGCAGGAGTGTGGCAGCAGTTCCTGCAAGAGGAAGGCATTGATGCTATGGACTGGCCGCTCGTTCCCCAGAAATGAATCCGATTGAGAACATCTGGGACATCATGCCTTGCTCCATCCACCAATGCCACGTTGCACCACAGACTGTCCAGGAGTTGGCGGATGCTTTAGTCCAGGTCTGGGAGGACATCCCTCAGGAGACCATCCACCACCTCATCAGGAGCATGCCCAGGCATTGTAGGGAGGTCATACAGGCACGTGGAGGCCACACACACTAATGAGTCTCAATTTGACTTGTTGTAAGGACATTACATAAAGTTGGATCAGCCTGTAGTGCGGTTTTCCACTGTGATTTTGAGTGTGACTCCATATCCAGACCTCCATGGGTTGATAAATTTGATTTCCATTGATAATTTTTGTGTGATTTTGTTGTCAGCACATTCAATGTAAAGACAAAAGTATTTTACATAATTAGTTCATGCATTCAGATCTAGGATGTGTTATCGTAGTGTTCCCTTTTTATTTATTTTTTGAGCAGTGTATATTTTACTGCCCTCTTATCATACACATAGGCATTGTTAATAACTGAGCCACCTTGTATTAAAAGGGTATACCAGGATTTTTGGTTCTTTGAATGTAAGATGGGGTCATCAAAGTTAGTCTAGTTACTAATATACTTCACTTACCTGTGTTTGTTGGTTGGTATCGTATTTCTTTTTCTTTCTTTTCCCCAGAAGTGAATTTTCTGCAGCCTACAAAATGAGTGTTGTCTCGGACCTTTCCCAGCTTGCTGTGTGGCCACATCACAAGTCAGGTGCTGAAAGGGGGCTTGTCTGCTTTGTCTGCTGTGTGTGAAGCCCCCTGATGAGGTTACCGGCGCACATGTGCATGCATTCATCATCACGCAGATCCACAGCTTGAGTGTCAGGTGATGTCGGGCAAGACATGTCATCATAGGGGGCGTGGCTGTGCTGCATTGGGTGGGGTGACCGATGTGTGGGAGGGAAATAAGTCACCTCCCACCTTGAAGCAAAAGGTCCTGGGGATTGTAGTCTGAGGGAGGCCATTGGAAACTGGAAGTAGCCAGTTCCCAATAGCAAGCCACCAGAGTAATGAGGGACACAGGACACGGCCATTTCTTCTCAACACAAGCACAGATCCTTGGTAAGCATGTCCATTACTGTATGACTCTTATTTACTAAAGTCCCCCCCCATGTGTTGGGTTGGATAACCGCTTTAATAAAGAGATTTTCCTTAGGAAATGCCATCAACTTGTGATCGATGAGGTCAGCAAAAGGGGAACACCCTAATCCTGAGGCAGTATTCTCCAACTTGTGGCTTTCTAGCTGTTGCAAAACTACAATTCCCAATGATTGGAGTTGTAGTTTTACAATATCTTGAGAGCCACAGGTTGGAGGACACTGTCCTAAGGATAGGCCATTAATGTAAAACTCCCAACCCAGAGTGCACCATTTCTGTCTGCTGTTCTAGTTTAAGCTAAGTTAAAGACAGTAGTAATATTAAACCTACCTCTATATGTTCTACAAGTCTAGGGCATGTGGACACTTCATTGTTTTCTACACTCCACCCTCTTGGGCCCTCTGCTAGGCATACGGTGCAGAAGGGATCTAGCCAATTCCTAGTCCCTAAAAGTTGTGTTTTTTTACGTTTTGAATGTCTGTTTTCTATGCTCCTGAGTACAATTCACTGTACTTTAGTTAACAAAAACATAACTTTTAATAGATATGTGCTACAACTAGCTGAGTACCCGGTGCTGCCCAGTTTTTCCTACCATTTCCTTGTGGGGGAGGAAAAGCAACAAAGGAGGAAGCTTTTGTCCTCATATCCAGTCCTATCCTGACCCCATATCCCCTCCTGATATCCCGACCCCTAATCCCCTCCTTATATTCCGACTTCATGTCCTGTCTTCATATCCCGTCCCCATATCCCTTCCTCATATCCAGACCTCAAATCCCATGCCTATATCCCGTCTGTCACGTATGGGCAGGGAAGGAGTGCACACTATTCTCGCCCACTCCCCCTGTCCCTGCCTACTTGCGTACCTGTCCTAAATAACAGGTCCACAACCACGAAGACAATCCCTTCTTATATACGTGAGGGGCGTATTTGTCAAAATAATAAACTACAATGACACAGTATAAGTCCGGGGACAGTAAAAACAGACAGACTAACAAAGAAAGACTAAACACTCACACAATAGGTCTAATGTCAACTATCCACATCTGATGCCAGGAGAAGTCACAGTACAAATTCGCTAATACCAGAGAGAATAGTCAGAGAGAGAAGCTAAAGGTTCAGATAGCCAGGTATAACAAATTCAGCAGACATCTAGCTAGAGTACAAAACTGAACTCTATAGCAAGCACTGACTGGGAGTAAACTGCCAGCTTATATGGAGCCAGACCAGGTGCTGTAAACAAGGTCAGCTGACCAGTCCAGACAGCTGGGCGTAACCCAGCAACAAAGAACAACAAAGAAGCTGTCAGAACCTCTTAACCTTATAGTTTCTGACACCGTCCCCACATCCCGTCCCCACATCCCGTCCCCATATCCTGTCCTCATATCCCATCCTCATATACCGTCCTCATATCCTGTCTTCATATCCCGTCCTCATATCCCAACCTCATATCCAGTCCTCATATCCTGACCTCATATCCTGACTTCATATCCAATCTTCATATCCCGTCCTCACATCCCGACCTCATATCCCGTTCTCATATACCATCCTTATATCCCGACCCCATATCCCGTCCTCATATCCCGTCCTTATATCCCGGCCCCATATCCTGACCTCATTTCCTGACTTCATATCCCATCTTCATATCCTGTCCTCATATCCCGTCCTCATATCTCATCCCTATATCTCATCCCTATATATTTGTAAGCTGAAAATAAAAGGGGTGTGGCTTAAAGGATGGGCATGTAATTACAAGATGGGGCATGGAATGCGGGGAGGGTGTGGCCTGACTGACTGACGCATTCACCAGGAGATGCAGAGCGGAGCTTGTGGAGTAAGTCACCAAAGGTCCTAAATATTTGCATGGGGTAGGTTAGGGGTTAATTTTACTATTATATATTTTTGTTTGACATATAAGTAACATGTGACCAAGTATCGAAATTACCTATCTTATGTTTGTTGTTGATATATAAGTAACATGTTTCCCAAGTTTCATGTTAATATCTTTAGCCGTTTGGAAGTGATGCTGGAACATACACACACACACACACAGATACATACACACACACATTGAGGTTTATATATATATATATATATATATATATATATATATATATATATATACAGTGGGGATCAAAAGTTTGGGCACCCCAGGTAACAATTTGTATTCATGTGCATAAAGAAGCCAAAGAAAGATGGAAAAATCTCCAAAAGGCATCAAATTACAGATTAGACATTCTTATAATATGTCAACAAAAGTTAGATTTTATTTCCATCATTTACACTTTCAAAATAACAGAAAACAAAAAATGGCGTCTGCAAAAGTTTGGGCACCCTGCAGAATTTATAGCATGCACTGCCCCCTTTGCAAACCTGAGACCTGCCAGTGTCATGGATAGTTCTCAATCATCATCTGGGAAGACCAGGTGATGTCAATCTCAAAGGTATTAAATGCCCAGACTCATCTGACCTTGCCCCAACAATCAGCACCATGGGTTCTTCAAAGCAGTTGTCTAGAAATCTGAAACTGAAAATAGTTGACACTCACAAAGCTGGAAAAGGCTATAAGAAGATAGCAAAATGTTTTCAGATGTCAATATCCTCTGTTCAGAATGTAATTAAGAAATGGCAGTCATCAGGAACAGTGGAAGTTAAAGCAAGATCTGGAAGACCAAGAAAAATATCAGACAGAACAGCTCGCAGGATTGTGAGAAAAACAATTCAAAACCCACGTTTGACTGCATAATCCCTCCAGAAAGATCTGGCAGACACTGGAGTTGTGGTACACTATTCCACTATAAAGAGATACTTGTACAAATACAGTGGTCCCTCAACATACGATGGTAATTCGTTCCAAACGAGCCATCGTTTGTCGAATCCATCGTATGTTGAGGGATTCGTGCAATGTAAAGTATAGGAAGCTGTACTCACCTGTCCCCGCCGCTCGCGATGGTGTCCCGCCGCTCGCGATGGTGATCCCGGGCCTCCGCTGGGCTCTCCTGGTCTTCTCCGGTCCTCCGCTGTCTTCTCCAGTCCTCTGCTGTCTTCTCCGGTCCTCTGCTGTCTTCCGCAGGGCCTTTCTGGGCCTGCGTAGCGACGTCATTACGCCGCTGCGTACGCCATTCCTATTAGATGACGTGCGCAGCAGCGTATTGACATCATCGGAGAGGGCCGAAAAGACACCGGAAGACCAGTGCTGGACCCGGAGGGCACCCCGGAGCATCGTGGAGGGGTAAGCAATACTTACTGCACCACACGGGGAACATTAAGCTGCTATCCGGCAGCAGCTTAAGCATTTTGCGCTGCCGGATAGCACTTATTGCGATGGCCCGACATAAAAAAGCATCGTATGTCAATGCTGACATCGACATGCGATGGCCTCTGAGAGGCCATCGTATGTCGATTTGATCATATGTCGGGGCCATTGTAGGTCGGGGGGTCACTGTATGGTCTTCATGGAAGAGTCATCAGAAGAAAACCTCTTCTACGTCCTCACCACAAAAATCAGCGTATGAACATATAGACAAGCCTGATGCATTTTAGAAACAAGTTCTGTGGACCGATGAGGTTAAAATTTTAACTTTTTGGCCAGAATGAGCAAAAGGTACGAAGGGGAACCGAATTTAATGAAAATAACCTCTGTCCAACTATTAATCATGGGGTTGGATCAATGCTTTAGGGTTGTATTGCAGCCAGTGGCACAGGGAACATCTCACGATTAGAAGGAAAAATGATTCAATAAAATTTCAGCAAATTTTGGATGCTAACTTGATGCCATCTGTGAAAAAGCTGAAGTTAAAGAGAGGATGGCTTCTACAAATGGATAATGATCCTAAACACACCTCGAAATCCACTGGGGATTACATCAAGAGGCGTAAACTGAAGGTTTTGCCACGGCCTTCACAATCTCCTGACCTCAACATAATTGAAAATCTATGGATAGATCTTAAAAGAGCAGTGCGTGACAGACAGCCCAGAAATCTCAAAGAACTGGAAGACTTTTGTAAGGAAGAATGGGCAAAGATATTTCAAACAAGAATTGAAAGACTCTTGGCTGGCTACAAAAAAACATTTAAAAGCTGTGATACTTGCCAAAGGGGGCAGTACAAGATATTAAATCTGCAGGGGGCCCAAACTTTTGCAGATGCATTTTTTTGTTTTCTGTTATTTTGAAAGTGTAAATGATGGAAATAAAATCTAACTTTTGTTGACATATTATAAGAATGTCTAATCTGTAATTTGACGCCTTTTGGAGATTTTTCCATCTTTCCTTGGCTTCTTTATGCACATTAATACAAATTTTTACCTGGAGTGCCCAAACTTTTGATCCCCACTGTAGATGTAAAGAAATTACATTACAATGTACAACAGTGCCTGCGGCTGATAAATAAGTCATACACACCAAATAACCAGCTATGTGTTATGTCCCCAGATGCATCTAATGCACAAATTTTCAATAAGTACAGTCCAGATCCAACATTCACAGTATAAAATATCAAAACTAATAATAATCAAACAAGGTATATACAATCAAAAAGATCTGACATGTTTCCCTGGATGGTGCTTGGTTCATCAGGGGATGCATAATCGGGCGAAGACAGCTATAATACCAATACGGCAGCACAGTTGGCTCCAATCAACCGATGTAAAAACAACAATACCGACAAACACTGAGCTTTTACAGTAGGTTTATCACCAGGCTGAGGTGTAATTTAAGACACCAAATCTGTAACATGTGCCAATTATCATATTTGTGGCTTCTCATGTGGTAAAAGTGCCTTCAGGTCCCTTTCAGTGTGACTGTTACCTCTTAACCCTCTGTAGCTTCACCCTTTAACCAGGTCCACATAATACACTATATAAATGGTTTGGGTTTGCAGACTTTGCATGAACAGTGTTAACTAAGAAGTCTCTGCTGGAGATCTTGACCCCTGGTGGCAGAAGCCATACTATACACAGGCATTGTATTTCCTACGTGTTCTATGCAAAATCCATTCTATTTTTAAATGAAGTTGTAGAATAGGAAATAAGAACATGTTCAATATACAATACTGTTATATAAGTCTCTATTTATATAATACTACTCACATGGAAATACGTTGTATAACTTGGTGGAAGTGACTCTGCTCTTTTCCTTTCACATGAGATGTGTGAGATACGGGAAGGAAATGCGATAAAACTATCACCTGCGCCACTGGTTCTACACAATTCGAGCAGAATTCCGTCAGCTTGGTTTCCTGGTTACCAAACATCCTACATGGAACCTGAATAAATCAAGGGAAATACCTTCCAGAGTCAGCTGCTCGGTAGGTCATGATGACAGATATGAATGAGCTTACGTCCTATCTTTTTGAAGGCTGCAATGTATTTATTATTGTATTAATAAAATGCATCCCAGAAATATATTGATGGTGTCGCCAAACACAACACATAAAGACATTTACAGGAGACCTGTATTAAGCCCTATCAAAGCCAAACTGTTGGGTTCAAATGTATTCACTGAATGGCACCAGTTTGTAGGATCTCTGGGCACCAGTTTGGAGGATCTCTGGGCACCAGTTTGGAGGATCTCTGGGCACCAGTTTGTAGGATCTCTGGGCACCAGTTTGGAGGATCTCTGGGCACCAGTTTGGAGGATCTCTGGGCACCAGTTTGGAGGATCTCTGGGCACCAGTTTGTAGGATCTCTGGGCACCAGTTTGTAGGATCTCTGGGCACCAGTTTGTAGGATCTCTGGGCACCAGTTTGGAGGATCTCTGGGCACCAGTTTGTAGGATCTCTGGGCACCAGTTTGGAGGATTTCTGGGCACCAGTTTGGTTTATCATTTTGAATGTGCACCCCATGGTGACAATCTCTATTGTGCCCATATATCTACCATTACTATATGTCCAATAAATCCATGTGTACCACCACTGTTGTACAGTCTGACAAAGAAGTCCCCGCCGGCAAGCCCAGGCTCCCTAATCCCATCCTCTTCCTGCTTCCTCCACCATGGCTGCTGTTCCTGATGTAGCCCATAGTGTGTGTTTGCTCTTGCTGCAACATAAAGGGACGGTGTGCTTATTTCTAATGTTTTTTCCACCTACCCCTGCTGGCACTGCCTGTTTAAGGCTGCTCTACCTTCTCACCTGTGAATGAGCAATAATGTGGTTTTCCGCATCAGGTGTGTTCCTGATCTACTATCCCGTATCTGACCTGTGCCTGTTCATCTGGTGTTTTCTATGACTAATCCTTTTGTACTTAACTGACCCTTCTATGATTAACACAGTCCATTGACTCTGAACCTATTCCGCCGGCCACAATTCATCTTCCTGCACTTGACTCCAAACCTGTGCTGCCTGCCCTGAATCTTCTGCCTGGACCTGACAGCGCTTCCTGGCTGCCAGTCTATAACCCATGCCTGCTGCAGTCCCACTTCGGCCTGGCATTGTAACCTTGTGGCCTGCCTGGCCAGCTGCTACCCACACGGGACCACTCTTGAGAAACAACCTGGTACCCTCTAGTATCAGTCAAGCTTCCAAAACCTGGAGCACGATGAAAGGGTGAAAACCTAGTGGGTACCGTAAACCCAAAGCCAAACCGGTTAGGGGGGGATGAAAAGGCACTGGGGGGTGATCAAGGGAGGAATAAAAGTGCACAGGGGGGTAGCAGCCACATATGTAATGCTGATAATGGTATCACATCGCGTGTCGTAGGTCGCGCATCGTGATACGTGCAATTGTTGCGCCGAGAGGTGCCCAGGAGACACAGACCCTGAGCTGTGTAAAGGCCCCTCTAATTTCTGATGGCCACCCTGCTTGTAATGTCAAAAACAAACCCCAAAATGGTCCCTACTAGAGTGTCGAAGGTTTGCTCCATTGCTAACCATAAGCCCTGCCACCCAGATACTGTACCACCCTGGAGATTATGTAAAGAAGAGTGTAAATCCTTATTACAGCCACTGGACTATTGATACTGTTATAGGGAGCAACCATACTCCATATAGGCAGGAAACTTTAATACCTTAATAACTTTAGAATGACAAGGAAAATATACAACCCCCATGCAGATGTTCTCCTGATTGGCTGCGAGTGCTGGGCCTGCATGTCACACACCACAGGAATATAGTTCCTCAATCATCTTAGTAGTTTTATTAGGAAATTCACATGAGTTCCAGTCTGTGTTTTATACGGGAGCTGCACTCACCATTTTTAAGGCTTTAAAGCTAAAATCTGCCATTAGTTCAGTGTCTGTTCCAGGCTTGCTCTGGTGAGATGCATTCTGGGAGAGGTCACCTTTACACCAGGCACTGTACAGTAAAATTATATAGAATTAACTTCTCCCCCATGTTAATTAATAGGATTACACATAAGCTCTTTCAGGCAGTGATGTATTGTGCAAAATTTAGTGCCCAAAAGCATGTAAAGTGAGAGGCGATGCATAAAATGTAAGCGTTTGAAATATACGTACAGGAGGGATTATAGAATGGCGCACACGTGATGACATCCTTTCAGGAGGAGGAGGAGAGCAGGGGGGAAAAGTGTAGAATTTGTTTTATTTTTATTTTGGTGGGGACCTGTGGGGAAATCACCTTACAACTAAGGGCATCCTGCTTAGAGGGACAAACTACCAATTTATACCTACTGGGGAATCTATTCAATGGGGGGGGGGGGGGGGGGGTAACCAACCAACTGTGCACTTTCCAAATGGGGAGGGGGGGTTACCTACCTCCTAGGGCATCTACCTAAAGGGGGGCTTTTCTACCAATTGTGTGCATCTACTTAATTGGGGGGAGGGGATTTCCTACCTACTGGGGACATCTACCTAATGGGGCAACTTCCAACATAAGGCATTTACCTAATGGGGGAAAATGACCTAACTACTGGGGGCATCTACCTAATCAGAATGAGAATTCTCTACCAACTAGGGGCATCTACTTAATAGGGGAAAATGTCCTACCTACTGGTGGCATCTACCTAATCAGAGTGAGAATTCTCTACCAACTAGGGACATCTACTTAATTGGGGAAAATGTCCTACCTACTGGTGGCATCTACCTAATCAGAGTGAGAATTCTCTACCAACTAGGGGCATCTACTTAATTGGGGAAAATGTCCTACCTACTGGTGGCATCTACCTAATCAGAGTGAGAATTCTCTACCAACTAGGGGCATCTACTTAATTGGGGAAATGTCCTACCTACTGGTTGCATCTACTGGGTGTTTGTATTTCCCTAATTAATTCTTAGCAACTCTTGAAATTACCCCCTCCCCCTTTTAATTGTAATACTCTTGTCATACCACCTATGTTAACCCAGTGACTACTGTAGGGTCAGGAACTATTTAAGAATAGAAAAGCAAAATCCAAAGAGCCTTTTATCCCCATTGACTTTCTAAAATGATTCCAGACTCTGGTCAACATACCCACCCAAAGGTTTTTTATTCCCTTTATTACCCAGTTTCATCTCCAGTATGCCAGTTTACTACTTCTTCATAATCCTGAACTACCCCTTTTAAAAAGTCTTCTCCTTCCCATTTGACTAACCAAGACAGATACATGAACACTTGTTCCAAGTGACCTCTCTAGGTTGATGTACTGCTCCAAATTAGATAAGATACGTGCACGGAGAAAACACACTGACTCTCATTGGGTCAAAGCAGTTCTCTGATTTATTGTATAGCGTACACACAAGATATATCCTTCAGTAGGGCGTAGCACATTGTATAAGCATTCTAATTGGTTATCTACTTTACATAAGAATTGCATCATATTCTCTCTGTGCCAAAAAGGGATGGTCACACAGGGTGTAATTCAGGATGTAACCTCCGTTTTAGGAGAATGGTCTTTATTGAACATATATTATCCATAACAGAACAAATTTGGAATGGGAATCCCATTGCTAAGAAAACAGGCACCCCTGGATGGTTCCCTTAAAGGGGTGCTTCGGTGAAAAACAAATGTTATCAAATCAACTGGTGCCAGAAATAAAACAGATTTGTAAATTACTTCTGTTTAAAATTCTTAAAGGGGCACTCCAGGCAAAAACTTTTTTTCTTTAAAAGAACTGGTGCCAGAAAGTTAGACAGATTTGTAAATTACTTCTATTAAAAAAATCTCAATCCTTCCAGTACTTATTAGCTGCTGTAAGCTACAGAGGAAATTCTTTACTTTTTGAATTTTTTTTTTGTCTTGTCCACAATGCTCTCTGCTGACATCTCTGTCCGTGTCAGGAACTGTCCAGAGCAGCATAGGTTTGCTATGGGGATTTTCTCCTGCTCTGGACAGTTCCTGATATGGGCATCAGGTGTCAGCAGAGAGCACTTTGGATAACACAAAAAATAAATTAAAAAATAAAGATTTTCCTGTGGAGCATACAGCAGCTGAAAAGTACTGGAAGGATTAAGATTTTTTAATAGAAGTAATTTACAAATCTGTTTAACTTTCTGGCACCAAAAAAAAAATAATAAAAAAAAAGGTTTTCCACCGGAGTACCCCTTTAAGTCTTTAAGTACTTATCAGCTGCTATATGCTCCAGAGGAAGTTGTGTTGTTCTTTCCAGTCTGACAGCAGTGCTCTCTGCTGACACCTCTGTCCATTTCAGGATCTATATCCAGAGCAGGAGAGGTTTGCTATGGGGATTTGCTTCTGCTCTGGACAGTTCCTGACATGGACAGAGGTGTCAGCAAAGAGCACTGTGATCCGACTGGAAAGAACTATACATCTTCCTGTGGAGAATACAGCAGCTGATAAGTGCTGGAAGGATTAAGATTTTTTAATAGAAGTAATTTACAAATCTGTTTAACTTTCTGGCACCAGTTGATATGAAAACATTTTTTTCCATTGCAGTATTCCTTTAAAGAAGGGTATTGGTGGAGGATGTAAAGAGCAGTGTGCACTGGCCCTTTAAATAGGCATTGGTAAGCACCTGGGGGGAAATTTATCAAAACCTGTGGGAAGAAAAGTTGGCCAGTTGCTCGTAGCAACCAATCAGATTGCTTCTTTTATTTTTCAGAGGCCTTTTTCAAAAATGAAAGAAGCGATCTGATTGGTTGCTATGGGCAACTGGTCAACTTTTCCTCTACACAGGTTTTGATAAATCTCCCCCCTGAAGACTATGGGGTAAATTTATCAAAACCTGTGCAGAGGAAAACTTGCCCAGTTGCCCATAGCAACCAGTCAGATCGCTTCTTTCATTTTTAACAAGGCCTCTGCAAATTGAAAGAAGCAATCTGATTGGTTGCTATGGGCAACTGGGCAAGTTTGCCTCTGCACAGGTTTTGATAAATCTCCCCCTATGTGTGACCAAGAGACAAAGCAAAGTGGTGGAAAAAGTTGCCAAAAAAGGACCTGGTGGGAAGGAGAAGCTGCCTAACAGACTGGAGCAGGGTTTCTCAACCAGGGTGCCTCCAGCTGTTGCAAAACTACAACTCCCAGCATGCCCGGACAGCCAACGGCTGTCCGGGCATGCTGTGAGTTGCAGTTTTGCAACAGCTGGAGGCACCCTGGTTGGGAAACACTGGACTGTAGGGATGGAAGGCAACAGCAGGTCCGGTGTGTAGAATCATCTGACACTCAGAATCAGTACAATTAGAGATGAGCGAATTTACAGTAAATTCGATTCATCACGAACTTCTCGGCTCGGCAGTTGATGACTTTTCCTGCATACATTAGTTCAGCCTTCAGGTGCTCCGGTGGGCTGGAAAAGGTGGATACAGTCCTAGGAGACTCTTTCCTAGGACTGTATCCACCTTTTCCAGCCCACCGGAGCACCGGAAAGCTGAACTAATTTACGCAGGAAAAGGCATCAACTGCCGAGCCGAGAAGTTCGTGACCAATCAAATTTGCTGTAAAATTCGCTCATCTCTAAGTACAATATGAGTAATGTGACGTATTCAGAAAAGCGTACAAGCAAGTCAGACGCTATATTCAGGTTGGTCCATAAATATTATGGCAGAAGAAAACAAATCAAAGTCGTCTGACGGTACAAACCACCTAAAGGGTTCTGCTCCAGCTGGATCTAATAGTAAAGCAGCTGTTACCGTGAATCGGAATCGCTACCATTACAATGCGCACTCAGCCGGTCGGTTCTTCTACTCGGCGGCAAAGTGACATTTTAACGGTGGGAGTTTGATGGAAGCGATATTTGGCGCGGATGACCTAGCTGCCAATATTATCATTGTAAATGCAATGTGTCTGCGTCTGAGTGATTAGACTTCACAACGTGTACTCCAGCGCATGATATAGGAGCTCGGAGACTTTTATTACCCGCCGTCCATCTCATTTGTCTGATATCATCCGATTCCGCCAGCCGACACCATCAAGGCCCACCGAGGACTAAACGTTACTACATTCTTCTGATTGACTGAACATAAATAAATATGAAGCATACTCTCCCCAGTCATGAACAGAGCGGATGGTTAGAAAAATAATCACCCAGAAAAGCAATTTCCTGAAAAATACTGACACAGGAATCATACCGGAATATTTGCCTTTAAACTAAATTTGTGTTTGAAGTCGCAGAAATTTTAAAGGCAAAGTATATCACGGCTGATGTTTTAATAGGCAGAGATACAGAAGCTCATATAATAGAAACACGTACGGTAACAGTGAGTTATTTTACGGGATATGTTCATTTAAAGGGGTACTCCAGTGGAAAAAAATAAAATAAAATTAAAGGGGTACTCCGGTGAAAACCTTTTTTCTTTTAAATCAACTGGTGGCAGAAAGTTAAACATATTTGTAAATTACTTCTATTAAAAAATCTTAATCCTTCCTGTACTTATTAGCTGCTGAATACTGCAGAGGAAATTCTTTTCGGAATGCTCTCTGATGACATCACGAGCACAGTTCTCTCTGCTGATAACGCTTTATTTATTGTTGTCCTTAGTGGGATTTGAACCCAAGTCCCCAGCACTGTAAGGTAACAGTGCTAACCACTGAGCCACCATGCTGCCCTTAATGAACATCTTCTATGCATGGTTGCTAAAATGGACAGAGATGTCAGCAGAGAGCACTGTGCTCGTGATGTCATCAGTGTTCCAAACAGAAAGGAATTTCCTCTGTAGCATTCAGCAGCTAATAAGTACTGGAAGGATTAAGATTTTTTAATAGAAGTAATTTACAAATATGTTTAACTTTCTGCCACCAGTTGATTTAAAAGAAAAAAGGTTTTCACCGGAGTACCCCTTTAAACCAACTGGTGCCAGAAAGTTAAACAGATTTGTAAAAGACTTCTGTTTAAAAATTGTAATCCTTCCAGTACTTATCAGCTGCTGTATGCTACAGAGGAAGTTCTCTTCTTTTTGATTTTCCTTTCTGTCTGACCACAGTGCTCTCTGCTGACACCTCTGTCCATATAAGGAACTGTCCAGAGTAGAAGCAAATCCCCATAGCAAACCTCTTCTACTCTGGACAGTCCCTGACATGGACAGAGGTGTCAGCAGAGAGCACTGTGGCCAGGCAGAAAGGAATTTCAAAAAGAAAAGTAGTATACAGCAGCTGATCAGTACTGGAAGGGTTAAGATTTTTTTTTTAATAGAAGTAATTTACAAATCTCTTCAACTTTCTGGCACCAGATGATTTAAAAAAAAAATATTGCCCCTTAAATTAAAAAGTATATTTATGAAAAATCAATGAATTGACTATTGAGTCTCTAGTCTGCTCTACTTATGGAGAAACGCAGGAGATGCCATTCTTTTTAACTTGCTGTATTGATACAGGATTCATAATATGATATTAGTGAGTTAGAATTCATGGGGTCCCTATAGAAAACAGCCCTCATTAGCCAGGAAACCCCCACCAGTAGTCAGGTAGTCCCCCTCATTAGCCAGGTAACCCCCCCCCCCACCAGTAGGCAGGTAGTCCCCCTCATTAGCCAGGTAACCCCCACCAGTAGGCTTGTAGTCCCCCTCATTAGCCAAGTAACACCACCAGTAGGCAGGTAGTCCCCCTCATTAGCCAGGTAACCCCCCCCCCCACCAGTAGGCTTGTAGTCCCCCTCATTAGCCAGGTAACCCCACCAGTAGGCAGGTAGTCCCCCTCATTAGCCAAGTAACACCACCAGTAGGCAGGAAGTCCCCCTCATTAGCCAGGTAACCCCACCAGTAGGCAGGAAGTCCCCCTCATTAGCCAGCTAACCCCACCAGTTGGCAGGTAGTCCCCCTCATTAGCCAGGTAACCCCACCAGTAGGCAGGAAGTCCCCCTCATTAGCTAGGTGACCCCACCAGTAGGCAGGTAGTCCCCCTCATTAGCCAGCTAACCCCACCAGTAGGCAGGTAGTTCCCTCATTAGCCAGGTAACCCACCAGTAGGATGGTAGTTCCCCTCATTAGGCAGGTAACCCACCAGTAGGCAGGTAGTTCCCCTCATTAGCCAGGTAACCCCCACCAGTAGGCAGGTAGTCCTCCTAATTAGCCAGGTAACCCCACCAGTAGACATGTAGTCCCCCTCATTAGCCAGGTAACCCACCAGTAGGCAGGTAGTCCCCCTTATTAGCCAGGTAACCCCCACCAGTAGGCAGGTAGTCCCCCTCATTAGCCAAGTAACCCCACCAGTAGGAAGGAAGTCCCCCTCATTAGCTAGGTGACCCCACCAGTAGGCAGGTAGTTCCCCTCATTAGCCAGGTAACCGCACCAGTAGGCAGGTAGTTCCCTCATTAGCCAGGTAACCCACCAGTAGGATGGTAGTTCCCCTCATTAGGCAGGTCACCCCCACCAGTAGGCAGGAAGTCCCCCTCATTAGCCAGGTAACCCCACCAGTAGGCAGGTAGTTCCCCTCATTAGCCAGGTAACCCCCACAAGTAGGCAGGTAGTCCCCCTAATTAGCCAGGTAACCCCACCAGTGGGCAGGTAGTCCCCCTCATTAGCCAGGTAACCCACCAGTAGGCAGGTAGTCCCCCTTATTAGCCAGGTAACCCCACCAGTAGGCATGTAGTCCCCCTCATTAGCCAGGTAACCCCACCACTAGGCAGGTAGTCCCCCTTATTAGCCAGGTAACCCCACCAGTAGGCATGTAGTCCCCCTCATTAGCCAGGTAACCCCACCAGTAGGCAGGTAGTCCCCCTCATTAGCCAGGTAACCCTACCAGTAGGCAGGTAGTCCCCCTCATTAGCCAAGTAACCTCCAGTTAGGCCTCCTGCCTTCTCCTCTCAATGAGTGACATCACCATCTGCGCCAGGGCAAAGGTCAGACTCCTGTAAAGGCTCACTGACCTTGGAATCTGGAGCCTGGCTAGTGAGTGGATTATAAAGTTGGTGGTTTGTATGGTCACCCACATCGCCCACATTATAATCTGCAGGGTGGATTGGGGGCAGGGCTATTTGCTCCCTGACTGGATCCTCTAGTCTGCCAGGCCCCATAGCAGTGGGGTGCTCTGCATCTGGTAAGTATGCCACTGTATTAATGGTTTGAGACGCAAAATCACTAAATGTAAAACAATAAGAGTTTAATGTACTTTAAGACAATATGCAGAAAGCTCCCTCTAGTGGTGGTTGTGTATGCAGGGGATCCAGAGCTTTTCCCTATTGGTAACAAATTAGCAGATGAACTTTCAACTGATACAAAATGTCCCACTGTGTTGACTATTGCAAAGTTTCCCACCAAATATTAAGGTTGTGTCATGTTCATCGGGACTTGCAAGTGGCCAAATGTTGCCATGCAGTACCAAAATAAAGCTGTGTGTTCACCTATAAGAATGTATTAGTATGCTAATGAGCCATAACCAAAGATGTTATAATGGGGTCCATGGGCCAAGCTTTAAAAGTTATTATATTCAATCCTAATGATCCCTTGAAATCAACTACACTGACAAAGATACCAGACAGCTCTACAGCTCTGCAGCCCTGAAGACGTTAATCACCTACCTACAGAATTGGCAATGTGTCTGATCAGTGGGGATTCCACTACCCTTACAAATGAGTTTTATGTACAATTTGTCCTGGTTTTCTAAAATACCTGAAAATTCTTAAACGCTACTGTGTCTGAATTACTGTATTTCATTCTTTATTTTTTATTTATTTATTATTGTTGAATCCCCCTTAAAATGAATTTTATATACAATGGCCCTGATTTTCTAGAATACCCCAAAATTCTACACTTTTAAATGTTACTGTATTTAAATGATTAATTAATTAAAGGGGTACTCCACTGGAAAACATTTTTCTTTTAAATCAACTGGTGCCAGAAAGTTAAACAGATTTGTAAATTACTTCTATTAAAAAAAATCTTAATCTTTCCAGTACTTATTAGCTGCTGTTATGATCCACAGAAAGTTCTTTTCTTTTTGAATTTCCTTTCAGTCTGACGACAGTGCTCTCTGCTGACACCTCTGTCCATTTTAGCAACTGTCCAGAGGTGTCAGCAGGGAGCGCTGTGGTCAGACAGAAAATAAATTAAATTAAAATAAATAAAAAATAAATTAAAAAGGAAAATAACTTCCTCTGGAGCATACATCAGCTGATAAGTACTGGAAAGATTAAGATTTTTTAATAGAAGTCATTTACAAATTTCTTTAACTTTCTGGCACCAGTTGATTTAAAAGAAAAATGTTTTCCAGTGGAGTACCCCTTTAATTAATTCATCATTTAAATACAGTAACATTTAAAAGTGTAGAATTTTGGGGTATTCTAGAAAATCAGGGCCATTGTATATAAAATTCATTTTAAGGGGGATTCAACAATAATAAATAAATAAACAAATAAAGAATGAAATACAGTAATTCAGACACAGTAGCGTTTAAGAATTTTCAGGTATTTTCCAGTGGGGTACCCCTTTAATTAATTAATAAATCATTTAAATACAGTGACATTTAAAAGTGCAGTGGAGTACCCCTTTAATTATAGTAGTATAGTATACAGCAGGTGATAAGTACTGGAGTGGTTAAAGGGGTATTCCAGGCAAAAACTTTTTTTTATATATCAACTGGCTCCGGAAAGTTAAACAGATTTGTAAATTACTTCTATTAAAAAATCTTAATCCTTCCAATAGTTATTAGCTTCTGAAGTTTTCTGTCTAACTGCTCAATGATGATGTCACGTCCCGGGAGCTGTGCGTGATGGGAAAATATCCCCATAGGAACTGCACAGCTCCCGGGATGTGAGTCATCAGAAAGCACTTAGACAGTAAACAGCAACTCAACTTCACAAGCTATTAACTATTGGAAGGATTAAGATTTTTTAATAGAAGTAATTTACAAATCTGTTTAACTTTCCGGAGCCAGTTGATATATATAAAAAAAAAGTTTTGGCCTGGAATACCCCTTTAAGATTTTTTAATAGAAGTAATTTACAAATCTGTTTAATTTTCTTGTACCATTTGATTTAAATAAAAAAATGTAATTAATTAATTAATTAATTAATCTTTGTTAAATTCCATTCCATTTGCTGGAAACTGTCATCAATAAGGCTAAAGCTGCTTGTCATGTTTTCATTTTTATTCTTATTACTGTATGGCAGTGCTAGAGGTGCCCTGGTTGGGAAACACTGCTGTATGGAATGTATGTTCAGGCGATATGATAATTTACGGAAAAACATTAAAGGGGTACTCCAGGGAAAAACTTTTTTCTATATATCAACTGGCTCCAGAAAGATAAACAGATTTGTAAATGACTTCTATTAAAAAATCTTAATCCTTTCAATAATTATCAGCTGCTGAAGTTGAGTTGTCGTTTTCTGTCTGGCAACAGTGCTCTCTGCTGACATCTCTGCTTGTTTCGGGAACTGCACAGAGTAGAAGAGGTTTGCTATGGGGATTTGCTTCCAAACTGGGCGGTTCCCGAGACACGTGTCATCAGAGAGAACTTAGAACAAAACAACTCAAATTCAGAAGCTCATAAGTACTGAAAGGATGAAGATTTTTTTAATAGAAGTCATTTACAAATCTGTTTAAATTTCTGGAGCCAGTTGATATATATATATAAAAAAATTATTTTCCTGGATAACCCCTTTAATACCCATAAAAATATCATGCTTGAAAATATTTCAAATAAAATGTTCTGTATCGGATCCATTATCCATCCTGGCAGGACCGAGCATTTTCAAATATTTAAAAATAATTTCACACAGTGGAAAATTTGACGTGCCGTCCATGGTAACGTGCAGAACTCCCAGCGGTATTTAGCTCTATGTATATTTATAAAAGATTAATATTTCATTACTCATTGACCAGGATTGCTCTTCCTACAAGAGAAGGACGGTGATGATTCATTCCAGAGTATTTCTCATGCACATACATAATCCTCTATATACATAGGGCTCACCATAGTAGACAATAGACAGGCCCCTATGGAAGCCCTAAGGAAACATGAATAGATGATAAAACTGCCACAGACGGATTAATACAACCGCCATATAATTAGTCATGAGCGGCATAGGCCATATTCGAATTCGCGATATTTCACGAATGTATGGACGAATATTCGTCATATATTCGCGAAATTCGCATATTCGTTATATTAGTTTTTTTTTTTGCGCATATGCGAAAATATATGCGAAAATATATGTGCATATTTGCGAATATTGAGCCCATCCTTCTTTAATGGTATAGAGAACTAATGGGCTGGTGCAGTGGTCTCCAACCTGCGGACCTCCAGATGTTGCAAAACTACAACTCCCAGCATGCCCGGACAGCCGTTGGCTGTCCGGGCATGCTGGGAGTTGTAGTTTTGCAACATCTGGAGGTCCGCAGGTTGGAGACAACTGCACTAGCCCATTAGTTCCCTATGCCATTAAAGGGGTTATCCAGGAAAAAACTTTAAAAAAAAAAAATATATATCAACAGATTTGTAAATTACTTCTATTAAAAAATCTTAAAGGGGTACGCTGCCCCTAGACATCTTATCCCCTATCCAAAGGATAGGGGATAAGATGTCAGAACGCCGCGGTCCCACTGCTGGGAGCCCTGTGATCCCCGCTGCGGCACCACGCTATCATTACAGCACAGAGCGAGTTCGCTCTGTGTGTAATGACGGGCGATACAGGGGACAGAGCAGCGTGACGTCATGGCTCCGCCCCTCGTGACATCACGGCCCGTCCCCTTAACGCAAGTCTATGGCAGGGGGCGTGACGACCACGGATGTCACGAGGGGCGGAGCCGTGACGTAACGATGCTCCGGCCCCTGTATTGCCGGTCATTACGTGCAGAGCGAACTCGCTCTGTGCTGTAATGATAGCGCAGTGTCGCAGCGGGGATCCCAGGGCTCCCCAGCAGCGGGACCGCGGCGTTCTGACATCTTATCCCCTATCCTTTCGATAGAGGTAAGATGTCTAGGGCGGAGTACCCCTTTAATCCTTTCAGTACTTATGAGCTTCTGAAGTTAAGGTTGTTCTTTTCTGTCTAAGTGCTCTCTGATGACTCGTGTCTCAGGAAAGGCCCAGTTTAGAAGCAAATCCCCATAGCAAACCTCTTCTAAACTGGGCGTTTCCCGAGACACGTGTCATCAGAGAGCACTTAGACCGAAAAGAACAACTCAACTTCAGAAGCTCATAAGTACTGAAAGGATTAAGATTTTTTAATAGAAGTAATTTACAAATCTTTTTAACTTTCTGGAGCCAGTTGATATATATATATATATATATATATATATATATATATAAAAGGTTTTTCCTGGAATACCCCTTTTAAGAAGGGAGGGCTCAATATTCGCGAATATGCACATATGCGAAGAGCAGAGAGGGATGATCAGTGATCACTGTGATGTGTAAAACATGAAAAGCAGAAAAAAGCCGCACTCACCCACTGAGAAGTATTTGCCAAACGATGCTTTATTCCAAGTGTCCATACAGCAGACGGCAAGTCAATAGCTGGAGGTGCGGGGAGCGAGAGCCAAAGCTATCAGGTGCGGGGGAGGGGGGGGCGTACCACTAGACATCACTGTGATGTGTACTGTGAACAAAGAAAAAAATGTGAATATTCATAATTGCAAATATATAGTGCTATGTTCTCTAATTCACGAAGATGCGGTATTCGCGATTAAAAGGTACCTCTCATCAAAAAAACTTTTGATATATTATAGATTAATGTATGCAGAATAACTTTACAATTGCAGGTTATTAAAAAATATGCTTCTTTCTATTTAATTTTCCACTTTGAAGAAATGACCACTAGGGGTCTCCCTACCAGTCCTGGCAGCAAGCATTTCAGACTCATGCTGGAGTCCTAAACACTACGAGCTGCCAGTCTGCTTTGTTCACAGCCTGCCTGGTTGTGAACAAAGCAGGCTGGCAGCTCTGAGTGTGTAGGACTCCAGCATGAGTCAGAAATGCTTGCTGACAGGACTGATCGGGAAAAATACAATAGAAAGAAGCCTATTTTTCATTAACATGCTATTGGAAAGTTATTCAACATTCATTAATCTAAAATATATCAAAAGTTTATTTGATGATTTCGAATATTCGTGGGCAACACTACATATAATGTCAAACAACTGCACCAAGCAGTGCACATACCATACAGAACAAATAAAATACAATACAATAAACACAAAGCTTTTTAAGGGTTTCCCAAATGTAACAAATGGTATTCTACATCCAGCCGTACTGGCCATAGTATCTGTCTGCTGTACCCACTGTAGATGGCCACATACATTGCAGGGGGATACACAGTATTACATAGTGATCATTCATAATAATAGGTGCACCAGAGCAAGAGCTTTTGTTTGTTTTTGTTTTTTTGGTAGCTCTCCTTCATGGCATGTAGAGATGGGCGAACTTACAGTAAATTCGATTCGTCACGAACTTCTCAGCTCGGCAGTTGCTGACTTTTCCTGCATAAATTAGTTCAGCTTTCAGGTGCTCCGGTGGGCTGGAAAAGGTGGATACAGTCCTAGGAAAGTGTCTCCTAGGACTGTATCCACCTTTTCCAGCCCATCGGAGCACATGAAAGCTGAACTAATTTATGCAGGAAAAGTCATCAACCGCCGAGTCGAGAAGTTTGTGACGAATCGAATTTACTGTAAGTTCACTCATCTCTAATGGCATGGATAAAGGGGGATCCCATTTGAATTTGTAGTTCAGCCGCAGCAGCTTGCCCCTGTATACTTATTTCATGCAATAGTTGGAAGTGCTGACCAATTTTTGCTTTATATGTTACGTATGTGGAGGGAGGGGCTGACTCCATTTTGGTTCATGCACTCCACCCATCGTACTAGGTGAGGGATGTGCTAGACCTTACATGTCCAGAAATTGTAGGCTTAAAGGGGTTATCGAGGAAAAAACTTTTTTTTTATATATCAACTGGCTCCAGAAAGTTAAACAGATTTGTAAATTACTTCTATTAAAAAATCTTAATCCTTTCAGTACTTATGAGCTTCTGAAGTTAAGGTTGTTCTTTTCTGTCTAAGTGCTCTCTGATGACACGTGTCTCAGGAAATGCCCAGTTTTGAAGCAAATCCCCATAGCAAACCTCTTCTAAACTGGGCGGTTCCCGAGACACCTGTCATCAGAGAGAACTTAGACAGAAAAGAACAACCTTAACTTCAGAAGCTCATAGGTACTGAAAGGATTAAGATTTTTTAATAGAAGTAATTTACAAATCTGTTTAACTTTCTGGAGCCAGTTGATATATATATAAAAAAGTTTTTTCCTGGAATACCCCTTTAATGCTAGCCTAGGAGAGGCACTGGACTGCTGAGGTACCGGGCTGCTGCAGGGCAGATCGCGGGGGTCCCCAGCGGCAGCCCCCCACAATCAGACATCTTATCCCCTATCCTTTGGATAGGGGGTAAGATGTCTAACAGCGGAGTACCCCTTTAATGGTACATAACACTATAAACACTTTACTTTAATTAGCATAGACATTGAACACTATTCACGGAACATAGGTACAGGGGGGCCAGGGGTCACTGAATGGAGTCTGCCTGACAGGGCAGCAGGGGTGCAACTCCTGTACTGGGCCACCACATTTATCTATCTATCTATCTCATATCTATCTGTCTCATATCTATCTATCTCATATTTATCTATCTATCTCATATCTATCTATCTATCTCATTCATATCTATCTATCTATCTATCTATCTATCTCTATCTATCTATCTCATATCTATCTATCTCATATCTATCTATCTCATATCTATCTCATATCTATCTCATTCATATCTATCTATCTATCTCATATCTATCTATCTCTATCTATCTATCTATCTCATATCTATCTATCTATCTATCTCATATCTATCTATCTCATATCTATCTATCTCATATTTATCTATCTCATATCTATCTCATATCTATCTATCTATCCATCTATCTATCTCATATCTATCTATCTATCCATCTATCTCTTGTTGTAATACAATATATAACATTATGAGACCCTTGTGGTCTTGGTTCTTGTTGTTTGCAGTCGATGATACAATATTCTCGCTGCAGCCATTACAGGTTTAATCAGATGGATTGGGGGCCCCGGGCTCCTTTGTCTGCAATTACAATGTAATAAGCGCCGCTGCTCATTTTAAATGAAACTCAACCAATACCAAAATAACAAAAAAGGGGCACTAATAATGTACCGGAGTTAAATGAAAATCTGCCCCGGAGGATGGAGCCATTGTATGAAGACAAATGTCTGCGGTGAGCGCGGGAGAACTGAGGACATTTAGGAATCTGCCGCATCAATCTACTGGAAAGGGGACAAGCAGAGGCCGCCGGGGATGAGCTGCTCTTTTCTTCAGTCATTGTTCCGCAATATTCAGAATGAATGGCGCATATCTCAGGGCAAGTCATTGCTTCTCTTTAATTCTCTAAAAATAGGACTTTCCCCCCAGTGACTTATATCGCAGACAATACTGCCCTCAGGACCTTCCTCCTTTCCTTTGTAATAAAATAGTTTCCTGATATGGTGGCAAACAGTGAGATGGAAAAGTTTCAGGGTTCACAGATTTTCGCCTAAATTCCACTATGATCCTATGAAATCGACAGTAGATGCTAAAATAGGGATGCGCCTAAAATAAGGACCTTTTTTAGTTTATTTATCCTGTTTATCAGTTAAAGGGGTACTCCACTGCCTCAGCATTCGGAACATTTAGTTACAAATGCTGCGTGTGGGCTTTGGGGGTCGCCACACCCCTCGTGACATCACACCACGCCCCTTGCAATGTAACACCACACCCCCTCAATGCAAGTCTATGGGAGGGGGCGTGATGCGAGACTTGCATTGAGGGGGCATGGTGTGACGTCACAAGAGGCGTGGCGACCCCCGAAGCCCACACCCAGCATTCAGAACTAAATGTTCCAAATACTGAGGCAGTGGAGTATCCCTTTAAGGGGATATTGATATTGGGATATTGAATGTTTGGTTTGTCAGTAAGGTTATGGCTGCCAGGGGTCAGATCCTTCCCCTGCGTTACCTTTTTACCCTGCCCAACTTACAGATTATAAAGGTAGAATAAGGGGTTGTTACAACCATTAAATATTATGGCATATTACTAAAATATAAGACTGTTGAGACCCAATTAGCTCCGAGCAGGCTATAACTGCCCCTCCCCCTTATTACAATAAATAATTAAATAATAACTGACACAACAACAATGTAACTTTTCCGTGGGTGGGGATCGGCCACAGCTTTATTTATAAAATTACTTATATAAATAACAATTTAACTGTAACAAAGACACCGATTGGCTTCTTGCCAACCCGAGAGGTGCTGCCGTCCTGTGTGGAGGTCTACCCCGGGTTGACCCCACTTTCACCGTCTTCTTACCGCCAAGCTGTGACTTACAATAAACAAAGATACAAAAAGGGAGGGAGGGAGGGCAAAACTCCGGGTTCTGGGCAGATTGAGGGGGGAAGGGAGGCACCACAGCTATAAATACCCAGGGGAGGGCCCCTGAAAGACCGGGAAACTATTAAACCCCCGACTGGTGCACTCCTTCCCCCCCCCCCCCCATCCATGGGACATACCACTACTATTACTGACAGGTTTTACAGGCGGGGGAGGAGGGTAAAAAGATTGCCTGCATTTTTCTTAACCCCTTAACTGCTCTCCAGTCAGGGGGCAAGCTAGTTATGCACAGCTTGCCCCTCCACATAACTTTCTGGTGAAGTTTGTCCTCTGGTATCTTTACTTGCCCAAAGAATGAAGAAGACTAGCTTTTTTGGCTTTTCTCCTGCCCCGGCTCTACGCCTGCATGCTCCTGTCCCCCCCGAAAATACTACAGAAGTGTCCAGACAAGCAGTGCAATATATACAAGACAATGATCCACTGTGCCATAAATGACCCAGATAAATAGTACATTCAGCACCCATATAAATAGTGTATACTGCACCCAGATAAATTGTGTATATAGTACCCAGATAAATAGTGTATATAGTACCCATATAAATAGTGTATACTGCACCCAGATAAATAGTGCATATAGTACCCAGATAAATAGTGTATATAGTACCCATATAAATAGTGTATACAGCACCCAGATAAATAGTGTATATAGTACCCAGATAAATAGTGCATACTGCACCCAGATAAATTGTGTATATAGTACCCAGATAAATAGTGCATATAGTACCCATATAAATAGTGTATACTGCACCCAGATAAATAGTGTATATAGTACCCAGATAAATAGTGTATACTGCACCCAGATAAATAGTGCATATAGTACCCAGATAAATAGTGCATATAGTACCCATATAAATAGTGTATACTGCACCCAGATAAATAGTGTATATAGTACCCAGATAAATAGTGTATATAGTACCCATATAAATAGTGTATACTGCACCCAGATAAATAGTGCATATAGTACCCAGATAAATATTGCATATAGCACCAAGATAAATCGTGCATACAGCACCCAGATAAATAGTGTATACAGCACCCAGATAAATAGTGTATATAGTACCCAGATAAATAGTTTATACAGCAGATAAATAGTGCATGTAGCACCAAGATAAATCGTGCATACAGCATCCAGATAAATAGTGCATTCTGCACCCAGATATACAATGTATACAGCACCCAGATATTCAGTGTATACAGCACCCAGATAAAACACATGGGCAAAGAAGACATTAAAAGGTTATCCAGGAATCGAAAAACAGCGCTTTTTTCTTTCAAAAACAGCTCCACGTCTGTCTCCAGGTTGGGTGCGGTATTACAACTTGGCTCCGTTCTCTTCAATGGAACTGAGATGCAGAACCACCCCCAACCTGGAGACAGACAGGGAGGGGTTTTTGAAAGAAAAAAGCTCTGTTTTTTTATTCCTGGATAACCCCTTTATAGTGGAGGATTCTGGAATTTTAAGGTACGTCTTTAATATGAATGCACAACACAGTAGAGTGTTCACAGAAGAAGCATTTTCTCTTGTAAATCAATCAAGTCTCTTACCTTTTTATATATATGTAAGTTTACTCAGTATTTTAAAGCCTATTTTTACACTATGTTCTATTCTGTAGAATCGCTGTTGCCGCACTTTACCTCCAACGTTTTCCGCTATATCCCATTTTAATTTGAAGTTTGACATTTACTAGAGATTCCCGATGACGGTGTTTGTAATCCGGTGTCTTTTCTTTCCTCTCCACCTGCTCAGCATTCACACATTGTAGATTGATGGTATATTATTATGGCGCTGAATGACACGCTAAAGATTTTAACCGCAGCTTACGCGACTCATGAAGAAAGGAAGCTTGAAGTGGCAGAAAAGTAATATTATTCTTAGAAAATATCAAAAGCAGTGTTTCCCAACCAGTGTGCCTCCAGCTGTTGCAAAACTGCAACTCCCAGCATGTCCGGACAGCCGTTGGCACATTCCGCATGATTTCCGCCATGTGAACAAAGATATCAGGCCCTGTCTTCAAGTATGGCCAGCTTTAGATCAGCCCTCAGTGTCCTATTACTACAACAGTGTTCCCCAACCAGGGCGCCTCCAGCTGTTGCAAAACTACAACTCCCAGCATGCCCGGACAGCCGTTGGCACATTCCGCACAATTTCCGCCATGTGAACAAAGATATCTGGCCCTGTCTTCAAGTATGGCCAGCTTTAGATCAGCCCTCAGTGTCCTATTACTACAACAGTGTTCCCCAACCAGGGCGCCTCCAGCTGTTGCAAAACTACAACTCCCAGCATGCCCGGACAGCCGTTGGCGCATTCAGCACAATTTCCGCCATGTGAACAAAGATATCAGGCCCTGTCTTTAAGTATGGCCAGCTTTAGATCAGACCTCAGTGTCCTATCTCTAGAACAGTGTTCCCCAACCAGGGCGCCTCCAGCTGTTGCAAAACTACAACTCCCAGCATGCCCGGACAGCTGTTGGCACATTTCGCACAATTTCCGCCATGTGAATAAAGATATCCGGCCCTGTCTTCAAGTATGGCCAGCTTGAGATCAGACCTCTCTAGAACAGTGTTCCCCAACCAAGGCGCCTCCAGCTGTTGCAAAACTACAACTCCCAGCATGCCCGGACAGCTGTTGGCTCATTTCGCACAATTTCCGCCATGTGAATAAAGATATCCGGCCCTGTCTTCAAGTATGGCCAGCTTGAGATCAGACCTCTCTAGAACAGTGTTCCCCAACCAAGGCGCCTCCAGCTGTTGCAAAACTACAACTCCCAGCATGCCTGGACAGCCGAAGGCTGTCCGGGCATGTTGGAAGTTGTAGTTTTGCAACAGCCGGAGGCGTCCTATTTGGGGAACACTGCCCCAGAAGGTGCCCATAGATGTGCTTCATGTTTAACCCCTCAGCTGCCATGTTGCAGATGACATCAGTGACTTTCCAATCCAATCGTCTACACATATATTAAAACCTAATAGTATTAGTCAAATGACATGAAAATTAGAATTTTTTTTAAATATATATATATATATAAAAAAAATAAAAATAAAAGAGCTTACCCCGCTTTTAATAAATTATCGCAGCAGTCGGTCGTCTCTCTCTCTTAAGACAAGGGGGATCAGAGGCACTTCTTGCCGACGTTTGCATCTCTTTTATCCTGCGCAACTTTGAAGCAGAAAAAACGATTAACGATTTTTGGAAGGAGCCCTGATCGGGATTTTTGGATTTTTTTTCTTCTAATTATATTTTCTGCCCATGTTGGGGGGTGGGGAGGGACAGAGCGTCCTGTACGGCTGCTATCATCCCGGGCCTCGCGGTTAATACGCGCTCCGTAATTAGCGTGGACAGTGAAGTCGCACTTAGTGGCTGGGGATTCTTATGCCAGATCATTTTTAATCTGCACTCGGCTGTGAAAGGCTGATAAGCACTTCTGAAACCTCCGCACATCACATACACCACTTTAATCTTTTTCTTTTTTTACTTCAAATTCTAGTGTACTCATTACAGAAAATTCAGCTGAAAAAACTAAAAAAAAAAAAAAAAATAGACCTTGATGCATTAAAATTATCCACACTGGTTAGAGGCGGACTTTATTTTTTATATATCTTTTTTTTCTAGACAGCCTCTTGTAGAACATTTCATATTGATAGAAAGGTTTACAAGTCACTGTGGGAATGTTTTATTGCTTGTATCTGGCATTATTCTCCCAAATTAGAGGGCGTTAGGTAATGATGAATTTGCTAGTGAATTGATTGATACACAGATGTAGCAGAGCTGAGTTACCGACTCAGGCGGCAGAGCGTGGCAGAACAAAGATTGCAGAGCTTTACTTAATCTTTGGGGGGGGGGGGGGGGGATATATATTTTGGGTACAAAAGTTTGCTGGCATAAAATTTTGCCACCAGGCCAGAAAAAATTGTGCATAATCTCTGTGTTTAAAAAAATGCTTCCTGCCTAAACTTCATCCTCATATCCCGACCTCATATCCTGTCCTCATATCCCCATCTGATATCCTGTCCTTATATCCCGTCCTCATATCCTGACCTAATATCCCATCCACATATCCCGATCTCATATCCCAACCTCATATCCCGACCTCATATCCCGTCCTCATATCCCGACCTAATATCCCATCCACATATTCCGATCTCATATCCTGTCCTCATATCCCGACCTTAGATCCTGTCCTCATATCTCACCCTCATATCCTATTCTCATATCCTAACCTCATATCTCGTCCTCATATCCTGACCTCAAATCCCATTCTCATATCCTGTCCTCATATTGCGACCTCATATCCAGTCCTTATATCCCATCCTCACACCCTGACCTCATATTTCATCCTCATTTCCCAAACTTATACATTGTCCTTATATCCCATGCTCACACCCAGTCTTCATCTCCCGACCTCAAATCTCATCCTCATATCCCGTCCTCATATCCTGACCTCATATCCCGTCCTCATATCCTGACCTCATATCCTGTCCTCATATCCTGACCTCATATCCCGTCCTCATATCTAGACCTTATATCCTGTACTCATATCCAGACCTTATATCCTGTCCTCATATCCAGACCTTATATCCTGTCCTCATATCCAGACCTTATATCCTGTCCTCATATCTAGACCTTATATCCTGTACTCATATCCAGACCTTATATCCCGTCCTCATATCCTGACCTCATATCCCGTCCTCATATCCTGTCCTCATATCCTGACCTCATATCCCGTCCTCATATCCCATCCTCATATCCTGACCTCATATCCTGTCCTCATATCCTGACCTCATATCCCGTCCTCATATCCTGACCTCATATCCCGTCCTCATATCCTGTCCTCATATCCTGACCTCATATCCGGTCCTCATATCCTGACCTCATATCCCGTCCTCATATCCTGACCTCATATCCTGTCCTCATATCCTGACCTCATATCCCGTCCTCATATCCTGTCCTCATATCCCGTCTGGGGTGTCCCGGTACAGGACTTGGTCCTGTCCCTTTGTCTGGAGTCCCCTCAGCCAGAGTCCCTCCATGCTATTGGGCTCTCCTGAAGGGCTAACCCCTAGTCGCCTCTTAATATGGTAATATTTAATGTATATATTTATAAATCTAATGAATCTAGGATACCTCTGTATAGGACCTTAGAGGTCACGTGCCTTTGATTTATGTTATGCCAGAGTTCCATGGGTCAGGACTGACAGGTTTGGCTATCCAATGAGCTTTGTCCCTCCCCCTTAATATATAAGGGGCTGCTGCCACTAAATTCTCTCTTTTATTTCCTGGCTACAAAGCAAGCACCTCTCATATCTCATCATCAATTGAAGCTAGGCCTGAAGCCTTATCTTCCGCAGCCACTAAACATGAACTCATAGTCTTACGTTCCGCTGCGGAACTTCCACTGTGTGCACAAACCCAGAGTAGTGAAGGGCAATGTGCCGCAAGGGGAAATCTGCTCAAAATTCCCTTACAGATTCTGCCTTAAAAGTCTATAGTGTGAACGAGGCTTAAAGGGTATGTTCTTCTGCAGCTTGGGGCACTTAGAATGTTAAAGAGGTACCATCCTGTGCCTCTTAATAAATTTGGCACATTTTCCACTCCAATGGCAATCTTGATATATTTCTCCCTTTTTACAGGCTGAGAACACTTTATATCAGATAAAGCATACCGTATAGCAGTGTTTTCCAACAGAGGGCACCTCCAGCTGTTGCAAAACTACAACTCCCAGTATGCCCGGACAGCCTTTGGCTGTCCGGGCATGCTGGTAGTTGTAGTTTTGCAACAGCTGGAGGCACTCTGGTTGGGAAACGCTGCAGTATAAAATATGCAAATATGCAATATGGCCATACAAGAACCAGCGTACCATATAGCACGGAGCCCGGTGCAGCTTTAAAAGCTTAATAATAATAACAGTACTACCTACTGTGCTAGATTGTATGGAGGGAACAATGATTTCCATCCATGGCTGACAATTACCAGCGGATATCAGAACAGAGATTGATTTCCTGAAGTACCATGAAAGATTCTTCTCATCATATTAGTAATCAGGAACCGATGCACTTGATGACATTGTGGGCCCTGACTACCATAGAGCAACGCTATCCCCTTTGTATAAAGCCCTCAGAAACAGATTCCTAAAAGTACACCCCAAAGAGCGTCTCAAAATGTGTCCCAGATGGGCAGGGCTGCCATCAAAAATGTTGGACCCCTTTTCCCCAATAAGCATAAGGCCCCCTCACATTGCCCCCATATAGTAGCAAGCTCCTAACTTTGCTCCAATAGAGTATTATGCCCCAAACATTGCCTCAATATTGTATTAGGACCCCACACATTACCCCCAGAGAGTAGCTGGCCCCAACTTTAGGCCCCAAACATTACCCCCATATTGTATTCGGGCCCCCTCACAATGCCCTATATAGTATTCTGCCCTAAACATTGTCCTCATAAAGATCTATGCCAGAAACAATGCCCCCATAAAATAGTGGGCCCCAATCATTGCCCCATATAGTATTATGCCCCAAGCATTGCTCCCATATTGTTTTATGCCCCAAACATTACCCCAAATATAGTATTGGGCCAGAAACGATGCCTCCATAGAGTAGTGGGCCCCAAACTTTGCCCCCATGTAGTAATAATCCATAGACATTACCCTCCTTAAGTATTATGCCCAATACATTGCATCCATAGAGTAGCAGGCCCCAAACATTGCGCCCATATAGTATTAAAGGGGTACTCCGCTAAACTGTTCCTAATGCTGGAGCTGGCGCCGGGAGCTCGTGACAACATAGCCCCGCCCCCTCATGATGTCACGCCCCGCCCCCTCAATGCAAGTCTATGGGAGGGGGTGTGACAGCCGTCCCACCCCCTCCCATAGACTTGCATTGAGGGGGCAGGAAGTGACGTCATGAGGGGGTGGGGGCTATGACATCACGAGTTCCCGGCACCGGCTCCGGCATTCGGAACAGTTTGTTCCAAATGCTGAGCAGCGGAGTACCCCTTTAAGCTCTAAACATTGCCCCCATATAGTATTATTCCCCAATAGACCCCCATAGGCCTCACACAAGCCCCCCATAGAATATTATGCCCCTCATACAGCTCCATGAAAAAAAAAAAAAAACACCACTTACTGCCTTTGTTCGGCAGCTACTGTCACGCTTCCTGTGCGGACAGAGTCATGCGGAGTCGATGCCACACAGGAAGCCTAAGCGGCAGTAACAGGAGAGAGACGCTGGTCGCCCTGAGACTCGGGATAGGCAAAGGGTCCGGTTAGGCCACTGGAAGAACTGTGCCAGCACTGGTCCTAGCTTGGCAGCTGTGGCAGCTTGATTACCAGCTGTGTTGCCCCTTATTGGGGATCTTGTGCCCATTTGCAGGGCCGCCATCAGGGGGGGTACAGCTGGTACCCCCTGATTGCGGCCCTGCAGATGGGCACAAGATCAAAAGATCCTAGAGTAAATGCCAACACCACAATAAATGAGGCTGGAGAGAAACATATCTAAACCTCACGCATTTTACTTTAGGGCCCGAGCACAAAATTCCTCTATGAGTTATTGTTTGCAATGGGTAGCGTTGACTATGATGTAAAAATAAGCCATATGACCTTCAAAATTGCATTTGCTGTGTGTTTTTTATTTTTAAAGCATTGACTTGCATCGAAATTATAATCAAATTTTGTGGTATTTTTATGTTTGCTTTTTTTTTTTTTTTTTTTTTTTAATCGTGCACTTCCAGGTGGATGTGCTGAATTTATCACTTGTGCAAAAATTATTTTTGTGCAAGTGTACTCCAGCTGCCAGGGGATGTAGTGCGTGTATGAGTTTTCCACCCTTTTTTGGCACTATCCAGGGGGCTTCGTGTCCACAGTTCAAACTTTTGCATTGATGTGTGCACCACAATAAATTTTGCGCAGTTACTGGAAAAACCACACACTTGTACAGCGGGTTTCACATTGCGCAAAAATCTGTGAAAATGATAAATCCCCCCCCCCCCTCCCTTTAGGGTCTATTCACATGTTTATGCTTGTGGAATTCCACCTCAAATTAAAGCCCATAGACTTCTATAGGATTCCGCACACCCACTTAGGCTAGGTTCACACTGTGGAATTTCTGAGCAGAATTTCTGCCGGAGATCGAGCCGGCGGCACTAGGACAGCGTGGACTGCATTCCCGTCCCCATAGATGTATTTCTCAGCAGATCTCCCAAAAGATCCACCCAGAAATGGGGACGGCAATGCAGTCCGTGCGGTCCTAGTGCCACTGGCTCGATCTCCGGCAAAAATTCTGCTCAGAAATTCCACAGTGTGAACCCAGCCTTACACTTCTGAATTTCCGCTTGCGGAATTCCACCTAAAATTAAAGTCCATAGACTTCTATGGGATTCCGCACTCCCATTCACACTTCTGAAATTCAGAAGTGTGAATGGGAGTGCAGAATCCCATAGAAGTCTATGGGCTTTGATTTGAGGCGGAACTTCGCAAGTGTAAATTGTGCCATGTGAATAGACCCTTAGGCCTATTGGTACCCCCCCCCCCATCCCATGCACCGTCTCCCATCCTGCATACGTAATACGTGAGTTTTCTTTAATAAAGAAAAGAAGATACTAACTGAATTGTAGACCCTTAGGCTAGATTCACTCTGCGGAATCTCCGGGCAAAAAAATTTCTGCCTGAAGATTCCGAGTGCGGCCAGTCGGCGCTAGGACTGCGTGGACACTTCAGCCTCCAATAGACTGCAATGTGTTCCGCGAGTATTTCAGCCTGAAGAATGCGCAATGCCATTCTTCAGGCGGAAATTTCCAAGCGGATTTTCCTTTCACAAATTCCGCTTCGCAGAAAGTGTAAATTTGTGATCGGAAACCCATTCACTACACTATACATTTTAGCAAGCGTAATTTCTGCCTGCAATTTCAAAGCGGAATTGCAGGCGGAAATTCCGTAATGTGAATCTAGCCTCAGCCCTCCATTACCTGGGTGTAGCATGTGTTCCAGTACAGTCTAGATTGCTCTTTAATAATAGACTATTCCTAAAGCCTCGGTGGAACAGACAAAGGTGTTTTATTCGTCTATGCGATTTTCCATGCTGTGACACATTAAAGTTAAACTGCTGGCTACGTCCGCTGAAAGACTGCAGAGCAGAATGGGAGTTCTGGCGTAAGATCATAGTCACTTTTAAACAAATAGAAATCCCGGATCTCCGAGCCAAATCCTTTGTAGCGATAATAGGTCCTGGTTAGTATTAGAATTTTTAGCTTTTAAATCTCATGACACAACATGGCAGGAGGCTACATTGTGGCGTAACAAACAGCAACATCAAGCGCCCTCCTTTCTGACAGGCGACATTGAGTAACTATCAGGAGCCGGAAAGAAACTCCCCGACTCTTTTCATTTCACTTCTCCGGTCACTGTATTTACACCTTTCCCGCTGGCCTTCAATCGATGCACGCTAAGCGCTGAGGTGGAACAAGAACTTTTCAAAGAAGTCTGAGCAAATTCTTCAGCTACAATGGAAGGTTAACGCAGGTAGCTGGAAAAGGGAAAATGTTATGTCAGCAGCAAAGAAGACCGGTTAGAACTTTTTTTTTTTTACTGCCATTAAAACAAGATGGAGATTTGGCTTCAGGATAGACCGGCTCAACGGCGCTGATCGACCAGACAGGTGAATGGATAAAAAGGATTTATTGACCAGAATGCAACGCATTTCGCTGCGCATGCGCAGCGAAACGCGTTGCATTCTGGTCAATAAATCCTTTTTATCCATTCACCTGTCTGGTCAATCAGCGCCATTGAGGCGGTCTATCTTAAAGCCAAATCTCCATTGCTGTTTATTTTCCGGAGGGCAGCAGACGACCTATCTTATACATTGGTACCATTGTTGTGTATGTGGCTACACAACCACCCAGGGTGAGCAGCTAATCTTTATACACCAATCTCACACTTGGGTTGAAACAATACTACTCTATGGAGGGGTTATTTACTTATCATTAAAACAAGATGGCACACATGGCCAACATTGAGGCTGGCCCCCCACATACCAAGCCCCTACCAATAACTGTGGCACTTGTTCAGGGGCCTAAAAGGGGACATATCACAACCCATAATGATGTAATTTAGTCTGTGATATCGGCATAAGCACTGGCGCCCTACAGGGTACCCACCAAGACATACCAGTGACTTTGGTCCACACCTACAGTGTCATCATCTTCTATGGAACCTTGAGCCAATACACCACATATGGATCACCCCTACGCCTTATTGAAGCCATCATGGATGTCCAGCATGTGTGAGTTCTGTAGCCGAAATTTTAGACACCTATGGTGACATTACTTCCTGCTCAAGCTGTGGCATCATCATCTGTGATGTCAAGGCCCTAAAGAAAACGATTCAGGACTACCATTCACATTGACCATTATGACAATGCCCATTATGACGATTATTAAGTGTGTAGCCATTTGAAAGCAACATCAACTGGTTAGTTTGGTGGCTTCATTCATTGGGGCCTTCCATCCAGTGCTACTATCCAGATTCATTTAGTAGTTACAGGCCCGGGCTAATCAGCAGCTATTATGGGGTATTTAGCCTTCTGGCTGTTCTTGAATTGCTTGATTTTCGCTTTCAGTCTTTCCTTTTTAAGTTCTGACTTGTTAGTTTATCAGTTCTGACTGTTTGTCTAGTATTTAAAGGGGTACTCTGGCGCTAAGACATCTTATCCCCTATCCAAAGGATAGGGGATAAGATGTCAGATCACCGGGGTCCCGCTGCTGTGGACCCCCGGGATCTACTATGCAGCACCCACCTTTAGCGGCTTCCGGAACCGCTGGAGGTCCTCAGGCTGAGTCCATCTTGACAACGAGGACGGAGCATAGTGACATCACGGCTCCGCCCCCGTGTGACAGCTGTAACGCCCCCTCCCATAGGCTTGCATTGAGGGGACGGAGCGTGACGTCACACGGGGGCGGAGCTGTGACGTCACTCTGCTCTGTCCCTGTGATCGCCAGTAATAAGACCCGGAGCGAACATGCTCCAGGGACTGATTCTAATGGGGTGCAGCGTGGAAGATCACTGGGGTCCCCAGCGGCGGGTCCCCTCCGATCCGGCATCTTATCCCCTATCCTTTGGATAGGGGATAAGATGTCTTAGCGCCGGAGTACCCCTTTAACCTTGTCCTGTCTGTTTTGTATATACTTATGGTCGGTTTTATCCTGTTTAATTTGTATCTGTTACCTGAACTTATATCCTGACTTGTATTCTGACCTGTTTGTGTTTTGTACTCCACCTCAGTATAGGTTCTGATCCATTGCTTTCTGCTTTGCCCCTAGTCTTGAGAGAAGTATTTGATTTTCCTTGTTTGAATCTGAACCAGCATTCTAATTTGTACTTCAATACGGCATAGGTCCTGATCCATTGCATTTTGCTTTGTCCCTAGCCTTGTGTGTTGTACTTCTGTGTCTGGGCTTGTGTGATCCTGTGCCAGTGTATCCTGATCTGTATAGTGTCCTGACTTCCGTTACCTTTTCACTCACCTTCATTCATGGTAAACCTGCTGCTATATCTTCCTGGAAACCTGTTTGTCATTACACTCATACCTCCCATATTACTTTGGTCCTGAAGCTGTTAGTCAGTACTCTGTATACTTGCCACTATATTATCCTGATACCTGTTTGTAACTACTTTGCATTTCTTCCGTTATATATAACCTTGGTTCTCTGTTTGTTAGTTCTTGACCTGTTTCCCCGACACAGTTCCGTTTATTATTTTGACTTACCACGCCCCTGTATCTTATATAGCGCAGGGACCACCATCCAGTTGTGGATTTCAGGTCCCTCCAGGTTCATGGATTTCAGCATGGTTATACCTATGGGTTTGTAAGTAAAACTATGTTTTAATTCACAGCGCAGTTCGTTTTAGTAATCCTGATACCAAGAGACATTGTTGGCTCAGTCTGCACCCACTTAAAAGACCCCCTAATCCAGGAGTTCAGGAAGCCCGCTATGTAAAACACACATTGCCTTGCAAAAGTATTCACCCCCTTTTACTTTTTTCCCGTATTTTGGGGCCTCACAACCAGGAATTAACATGGATTGTTTGAGGATTTAGATAATTTAATTTACAGCTCCTGATACAACTCATGTACTGGGCCACCACAAACTCCCCATCTTAAACACAGCCGTCCTCGGCACCCAGTCCTAGCGGATGGATGACTTGAAATGGCCACTTGGGCCAGGTGACAACAACAGTTCCTGGGGCATTGATCCCTAATGTCCTTCACAGATCTGGATAATGAATTAACATAACTGGGGATGAGTCCATGTAGCATTTATCAACAATGTCCTCACATGCTCCTGTTGTGATGGAATTTGAATATGTGGAGTTTGCAGAACTTGTAACTGCATCCTTAACACATTTAACACACTTGAGCTGGATCGGGCTGCTGGAGGCTCTCTACCCGATGCCTTAGCTGCTGGGTAGTGATGAGTGGCATTGGCCATATTCGAATTCGCGATATTTCGTGAATATATAGACGACTATTCGTCCCATATCCACGAATTTCCCGTACTCGTTATATTCACATATTCGCATATTCGAGGAAGAAAACAGTGAGGGGGTGGGCAACTTTACTATTGGTTGCTAGGGATGTTGTTGATAAAGTGTATTTACATCATTCTAATTGGCCCAGAAGTTAAAAGAAGGAATATGCGAATATGCACATATATACGCATATGCAGAATTTTTTTTCGTAATTTCGAATATGTAGTGAATATATTCGCAATATTCACAAATTTGCGATATTCGCAATAAAAATTTGAAATGCGAATATCCTGCCCGACACTACTGCTGGGGCCCTTTGGCACTAGCTACTTCTCCCCAGAGCACTATACATACTTTGACAACATTACAATATTACCTTTACACATAGCATCTCTGTCACTATACTTACCTTACTTATATCTCAGGGGAACCCTCTGGCCAGTAGAGCACCCTGTACACGAGGACAGGAAAAAGGTTAGACATGTGAACATTTGACATTATGGACTGGAAATATACATTTTAGCTGCAGTCCTAACTAGGTATTACATATGACTAGCCTACGTCCAAAACTCTATGTGCATCACTGAATTAGTTCTATATAAGCTGACTCTCCTGTGAACCAGAATAGTGCCACCGTGGTGGCAGTCCATCATTGTACCATACCCCCTGACTCTATCAAACTTGATGACTGTGGCTCTTCGCCGCTCTAGGGGTGGCTCTCCCTCCCGAGGATGTTCTAGCCTTCTGATACATAAGGTCTCAAGGCCCATAGTGTCCTGTTGCTGTGCTTGGCGCACTTTATACGGCATTACTTTAGGGCCATACTCCTTTCTCCTCTGAGCCCTCATCTCTTCAGCTATGGCGGCCCTCTCGGCCTTGGCTTCTGGAACTGGAGGATGGGACTTCCCTGGCTGGGGTAGGAGATGGTCCCTCATGTATTGGATAAGTGCTGGCTCGTCACCAAATAGCCACAGTGACAGCAGTGGTGACCGAGGACGTGCTGGGGGCTGATGGACCTGGGGCCCTGGCTCTGGGGGTAGATGGAGGGGTAGAGAACATGGCCTCGGCCGTGGTACTCACTTCAGACTCCTCCATAAGGATCTCCGCCAAGGATCTCCAGGTCCAGTGGTGGGGAGACAGCCCCCCCCCCCCCGCGACGGTCCTCGCGACGATGCAGGCATTCCCCCCGCTGGAGTTGCAGGCCAGTCCCCATTGTCCTCAGGCAACGGAACTTTAAGATGGGCATCTTCGGCCCTGATGGAGATCCTCCGCAGATGATTCGCTAACTCCTGGAACATCTGCGCCATGGCAACTTTCCGGGTCTCCTGCATCATCTTGGGACTCTCTGCCCTCGTGTTTTGCTGTGCCTCCGCCATCTTGCAGACTTCTGACAAACTCAGAGGATCCGCCGGCGCTGTTCCTTTTATGTAGGCCTTAGGGAAAATGGCCACCGGCCGGTAGTGCGTCAGCGGTGCAGAACTGACTTCCGCTCCCCCGGCAACAAGGGGAGGATCTTCACAGTTACACTTCGACATAGATACAGCAACATGGTTTCCACGCCCAAGGGCGGGGTGTTGACCAGTGCGGGACATTTTCGCACGTTTATCTGGCACATCTTTAACCCTTGCAGGTACAGGCAATGGTTTGTTACATAGCATAACTTCAGACCTGATTTTACACATGGTCGGCACAGTTCTGGGACAGTTCACAATGACGGATAACAGTCTTTACTTCACCTCCCACTCTATTTCACAAGCGCCT